>NC_079200.1:31243207-31584457 GCF_029499605.1 Hyla sarda
ATCCATAAGGGAGAAGTGTAAGTCCTTCCTTTATATTTCCTATTCCTTTTGGATACACTTCTGGCTTTGGCTCAAAAACTGCTGCGGCAGAAATCCAAAAACTGACAGAAAAAAACAAAAAAAAAACAAGTGGAAACTTGGCTTCTAGCTTGTCTCTACAAAAAACTGGTAGTCCAATATATATAATTACACACACACACAGAACTTGGTTTGCCTCAATAAGCAACAAACTGCGGGTAGATAAATAGCATTCGAGTATATTGGTTTTGTGTACAGAGTAGAGAACAATATACAGTACTGTTTAGCCAATTTTACAAGCTAAATACTGCATGTGAGCCAGCAAAACAAAAATTAATTTGTCTCAGTTGTCATAGCAGTAAAATGTATTTTCAATTGTGTTCACTCACATCAAGCTTAGTGTTATTTATTTCAGATACTTGCATAGTTCTGTTGTTAGCTAGGTACCCAAAAAATGCATTGTCCAAATTGGCTTCCTACCCAAAACATTGTGATACACATTATATTAGGGTATCTTGCCAAATTTGACAAGATCTGCCACCCTTCATATATGTGGAGGCAGCCTGACTGCTTTCAAAACAAAGGGTTGGACATTTTGGCTGCTAACCTTTAATTCCTTTTTACTCTTAAAGGGGTAATCCGGTGCTTAGACATCTTATCCCCTATCCAAAAGGATAGGGGATAAGATGACTGATCGCGGGAGTCCCGCCGCTGGGGACCCACGGGATCATGCACGCGGCACCCCGTTTGTAATCAGTCCCCGGAGCGTGTTTGCTCCAGGACTGATTACCGGCGACTACAGGGCAGGCGGCGTGTGACGTCCCGCCCCCGCCCCCGTGTGATGTTACGCTCCGCCCCTCAATGCATAGCTGTCACGCCCCCTTCCGTAGGATTGCATTGAGGGGCAGAGCGTGACATCACACGGGGGCATGACGTCACACGCCGCCCGCCCTGTAGTCGCCGGTAATCAGTCCCGGAGCGAACACACTGCGGGGACAGATTACAAACGGGGTGCCGCGTGCATGATCCCGGGGGTCCCCAGCGGCGGGACTCCCGCGATCAGGCATCTTATCCCCTATCCTTTGGATAGGGGATAAGATGTCTAAGCACCGGAGTACCCCTTTAAAGGTATGGTATCACCTAGATTTTTTATTTTTTTTTACTGATTAGTGCCAGATATTAGAACATGCACTTTTTCCCATGAGTTTTTATTTTCTGATTGTAATGTTTTTTTTTTCTTGCATATTATTATGTGGGCAGCCATCTTTCCTGAGCTGTTCAAAGTGCTTCCTGCAAGATTCAAAAGATTCAAATAAGCTTGAAATCTTGGTGTGCAAATCCGCATATCGTTTTGACATTCTTCATATGCATGCTAGAAATAATAATTTCACATTAATTAACATGCAGGTGTGCACACCAATGTATATATATATATATATATATATATATATATATATATATATACCAAGAAATAACATGCTCATTCCAGTCACTAACAATGTCATATGTACATACAAAGAACTAATAGGATAAATATGATTTAATAATGGAACATGAGTTCCTTTCTTTTATTTAGCCCTTGAGGGGCTCTTGTCTGGAGCGCAAATTGCCAGTACGCTTCACGATTTAACAGTTTGCGCTGCAGATCACCTCCACGTGTTGCCATCTGAACTTTTTTAATAGCATACATTCTGAAGCTGCTATTTTCTGATTTTAATGCTAATTTTTTTCTTGCATATTATTATGTGGGCAGCCATCTTTCCTGAGCTGTTTTTAACAGGATTTAGAGATACGCTTTTCAGCAAGCCCCATGGACATAGGTAACAATAGGCTGAAGCTGATGAAGAATCCCTCTAAATTCGAAACGCGTTGCTGTTTAACCAATGAAGGGCTTATACAGTCCAACAGAGCTTTGGACATTGCTTATATCCATGGGAGGAGGCGCTGTACACTGGTCTTTTTGGGAGCATGCTCTATATGCTCAGCTATCTGGTTTCTATACTGGACCACAGTGGTTACCTGGGTTGACCTGACAGCTGCTGATCACCATTTGGATCTGAGGTGGTGCACTCTCAGTTCAACACATTCTGGTAAGAGGCTGTCTATTTTCCAGATTACCCCATATCTTTTCGTACTTCACGACGGCACGTCTGCTCTTTTACTTATTTCTCAGAACTGATGCATGTTGTCATCAGTTGTGGCATCAGTTACGGACAGTTTTAGTCTCGGGTTCACTGAGACGGGCACTGGACATTTGTGAACCCAGCCTTGGACTTTCTTTATCAAGGTTTTTAATTTTAAAGGATCCATGATGGTTATAATATATCCATATTCTAAAGGATTATAATAGATCATATGTTTGTGTAATTGAAAGATGTGCGGTGATCCAAAATAATTGCCATCTTGTGTGCTTGCTGTGGATCAAAATATGTTGTCTGCATCCATTCAGCAAGTATACTAAAAAGAGACAGGACTCAAGTGAAGCTGCAAACTGCAAAGGGAAGTTGATCCTCCTGGCGCTCACCCGATGATCGTATAAACCGATACGGACAAGGAATAAAATAAATAAATATCCTTTATTCTTGGCGCTTGTGGACTACGCGTTTCGAGGGGTGGGACCCCCTCTTCGTCAGGTCCTCAGAGGACCTGACGAAGAGGGGGTCCCACCCCTCGAAACACGTAGTCCACAAGCGCTAAGAATAAAGGATATTTATTTTATTTCTTGTCCGTATCGGTTTATACGATCATTGGGTGAGCGCCAGGAGGATCAACTTCCCTTTGCAGTTTGCAGCGTCACTTGAGACTTCTCCTACCATCCCTGAATTACATCAGAGACGCGCACGATCCAGGCTGCACCCCAACCTCGCACCCAAGTACTGGGCATACAAGCTACTAGAGGTGTTGTGAGCAGATTTTATCTTGTTGTTAATGGTAACCTCTGCTCTACCAGAGTAACGGCACATGTCCTTCGCGCTCTTGTCTGTTTGTAATTTTCATATTCTGCAAACCTTTAAAAAGACAGGAGGAACATAGCCATAACACATAATACAATCAAACACTATAACGCTCAAAGAACCTCACCTGACATAAAGGAACCATGAAAATGCCCAGATCAAACCCTCTAGCACAGTAGCATTTAGTGACGTCTTCTCATGTCAATGGGGGATATTTATCAAAGGATTTAGACTTGTTTTTCCTGTCTTAATTTGTCGCACAGAAAGTCGCAGTCTAAAGATGTGCGACTTTTCTGCGACTTTTGTTCTAGAGGATTTTTAGAACATGATGCATTCTAATCTATTTTAGATGGAAATGCATTGGAAAATGCATTGGTGCTGAATTTATCAGAAGCGACTTTTCAGCGACAAGTCGCATCGGCTGAAAGTACGCCGAAATGCCAGACCATGTTGGAACAGGTTTAAATACAGTCTAAAGCATAGATTACGAAGTCTGTCCACAGAATTTATCAAGAGCCGTGCGACTTTTGATAAATTAGGCGCACAATAGACCAGCCTAACCCTCTGTAGTTTGGTCTATATTGATGCGGGACATAGACAACTTTGATAAATATCCCCCAATGCCTGCTAAGCTCAGAAAGGTCTCAGAAGGTGTCCGGAAGATATGTTGGAAGGGAAGCCTTGGTGTTTCTATCCAAAGGCCCCAGATACACTCAAATTTAGATTGTGCCCCTAGATTTTAAAGGGGTATTCCAGGAAAAAACTATTTTTTTTTTATATCAACTGGCTCCGGAAAGTTAAACAGATTTGTAAATGACTTCTATTAAAAAATCTTAATCCTTTCAATAATTATCAGCTGCTGAAGTTGAGTTGTTGTTTTCTGTCTAGCAACAGTGCTCTCTGCTGACATCTCTGCTTGTCTCGGGAACTGCACAGAATAGTTTGCTATGGGGATTTGCTTCTAAACTGGGTGGTTCCCAAGACACATGTCATCAGAGAGCACTTAGACAGAAAAGAACAACTCAACATCATCAGCTCATAAGTACTGCAAGGATTAAGATTTTTTAATAGAAGTAATTTACAAATCTGTTTAACTTTCTGGAGCCAGCTGATATAAGTTTTTCCTGGAGAACCCCTTTAATTTACCCCTTTTTCCAATCTAATAGCAGCATTTATTCTAGAAATAAGTTCTGCAACAGCAGGAGGCTGAATCCAATACCAAGCACCGAGTTTCATCGCTTGATATAAAATTCGAGCAGTACCCAACTGAGGCCCCATGGCACCTTTCCCCAAGCCTATAAGACCCAGTCAACAAACTTTAGGATCTGTAGGGCATGCAGCATATTTTTAAAGAATAAATAACGAAGATGATCCCGCACTTGAAGTATGGCCGCTTTATTTGAAATCCTCAATGTAAAAACACACAGCATATTTTTAAACCAGTGCATCGATGCTAGATGGTCAGGGGAACTGGATAGAATGTTGGATCAAATGGATCGCTCTGAAAACAATGGCATTTTTCAACCGGATTCAGCACAGAAATCTTGCCACGTAAACAAGGCCTTATTTATTTATTTTTTAAAAGAGCTGAGGCAAGTGCTCTCTATCACCCAAAGTGCAAGAAAAAGTGCAAAAGTGTCACACTAAAAAAACGTGCACAAAGGATGCGGTCTATCGCTAAGCCCTTCTCCGATAGGAGAGAGGCCCCCCAACAAACCTTACCCTTCACCTCCGGACCAAAAGGCACCTGCAAGGATCCAGGTTTGATGCCCCTTTTCGCCGAAGCTACTAAGGGGCCGAAAATGCTCCTGGCTTCAACCTAGGCGTTAACCAAGGTATCAGCCGAGGAGCCGTATACTGATGGCATCTTGACCAAAGCCAAGATGCCCAGGGGTTGCAGGGAGGTGAGGAACCTAATGGCCACACACACCTCCCCTAGACCGCCAGGAGGGACACCCAGAAGGGCTACCGCATCCTGACAATCCTGTGTACAAATAAAGACACAAACATGGCACAGTGACAAAAAAAAAAAATAAAAAATAAGATATACTGCCGAAACCGAAATCCGGTCATCCGGCCGGATCTATTAAAATTGCCCTGATGCTAGCCAGAAGGCCGGGATACAAAGGGTGAGTGCCAAAGGTGAAGAGTATAGTGCAGTGCGTTCACTCAGTGAGTTAACACCCAGTGAGTTTCAGCACCTCAGGGTCACCACTCCCCCAGGCACAAAAGTACCTCGGCTCTACACCCCTCTACCTGATGGCGAGACCTGGAGGAAGCAGGTGACATCGGGGCAGCCGTCGAGCTGATTCCTCAGAACCAGCCCCGGAACGCCCCGGTACACCTGCTCCCTACCATGCAGCACCCATCCCCACCAGCTCCATACAAGGCCTTATGGTGCTGTTACTGGACGAAAGCAGCTATTTGGCACATACACAAACCTAGGCAGAGTCTTCGATACCTAGGGCAGACAATACTATCTGCATCGTAGTCACAGGCATGGAATATGCAATTGATAGGCTGTACACACCACTTTAGGATCAATGTTTTGTGGCTCTGGTGAGGAAGGGAAAAAAAACTGAGACACTAAATGGGCCTAGAAATTATCATCTCACTGAATCCTGAAGGAGCTAAAAGCAACGAGCCTGGACAGGCCATTCTGAGATATACAGATGTGCTGACAACACCACTTACTAGTGACAGCATTAATTCCCACAGCTGGGACACATTGCCTATTCTCCGGGACAACCATCAGAGGTGAGCTGGACATAAATAGAAGGTTGAAAATGAGAACTCATTCTAGGATGCAATGGAAAGTGAAGGGCAAAATTCACAAATTCAAAGCAAAAAAAAAATGGCAAGATTGTGAGCAAACCAGGTCTTCAAATGGGAATGACATTTATTTCAGCCTGGATCAAGAAAAGCCTTACAGATGGATATTAATGGATGGATTATATTTGATCATCCAAGAAGGAAAATATCTCTATAGTTAACACTTTTCCATATCCCTATTGTATTTCACATTTATATACAGTCAATATATAATACACAGTGACTAATGTGTAGCAAGAACAACATAAGGTATATTATGTAACAAAAGACAGATGTAAACAAAGACTAGTGAGAAGCTAAACAAATATCTTTAGCTATTACAGTGGTCCCTCAATATACGATGGTAATCCGTTCCAAATGGACCATCGTTTGTTGAAACCATCGTATGTTGAGGGATCCGTGCAGTGTAAAGTATAGGACAGTGGTCTACAACCTGCGGACCTCCAGATGTTGCAAAACTACAACACCCAGCATGCCCGGACAGCCGTTGGCTGTCCGGGCATGCTGGGAGTTGTAGTTTTGCAACATCTGGAGGTCCGCAGGTTGAAAACCACTGGTATTGGAGGTTATACTCAAGTGTCCCCGCCGCTCCGGCAAGGCCTCTGCTTCCCCGGCATCCTCGCTCTCCGTCGCCGCCATCACGTCGCTACGCACGCCGCTCCTATTGGATGACGGGACGGCAGCGACGTGATGACGACGATGGAGAGCGCCGACGATGCAGGGGATCCCGAAGAGGACGCGCCGGAGCCCCGAGGACAGGTAAGAGACATCAGCGGAGCTCACGGGGCACCGAAAACGGCTATCCGGTGGCGGCTGAAGCAGTCTGCGCTGCTGGATAGCCGTTTATGCAATGGCCCCGACATACAAAAGCATCGTATGTTGATGCTGCCTTCAACATGCGATGGACTCTGAGAGGCCATCGTATGTTGAAATGATCGTATGTCGGGGCCATCGTAGGTCGGGGGGTCACTGTAAAATGAAAAGGAATAAGGACAATTTTGAGGTCTATTGAAATTATTGCTGTTGGATGGATAAATTACTTCTAAACCATATCCTGATTGATGTGTAGCTTAAAGGGGTACTCCGCTGACTACAATCCCTGGTCCAGTTCTCGTTCACACAAAATAGATCAATGATGCCAAAACCAAATACCACACTACAAAAACAATATATATATATATATATATATATATATATATATATATATATTTTTTTTTGTTATAGAGCTGGTTCAGCTGCTCATGTCCCCATTACATGATAACAGACGTCCATGAACCAGTCCAGGATTTTCTGCATATATCAAAAACACCCTCCCCCCCTTTTAACCCATTCGCCAACTGAACCCCAACATTAGGTAAAAATAACACTAATAATGTATAAAAACAAATAAATATAAAAACGAAAAATATATACAAATATAAAAACAAAAAAGTATAAACAAACATCTATAATATATAAGAAGAATATACATTCAGTGGCGCTTGGTAGTTGAAATCGAACCTTTGATGCTTTGATCACTTTTTATTCAATTTTTTTCTGGGATGTGATGTCACCAAAAATACACAGTTTTGGACTTTGGTAGGTTTTTATGTTTACACTGTTCACCTACAGGATCATTAACATTATATTTTAATAGTTAAGACATTTATGCAGATGGCAAGAGGATCCAATGAGAAGATTCCCAGAGTGGACCTGGAGCAGGTAAGCAGAGCTCCAGCCGCCATCTTGACTCATTGGACCTTTGCTATAGCGCTGCGGGTGGTCCTATGAGTCTCACAAAGCCACCCTAATACTTTAAATGTCATGATCAGTATGAATCATGGCATCTAAAGGGTAAATGGTGGACAACAGCATGATGGCTGATGTCCGCCATTAGCAGCAAGTCCCCTACTGCTGATAGCAGCCAGGACCTTCAGTCTATGAAGTGAATCAGCCCCCGTGCTTGATTCATAGGCAGTAAACCCGCTGTGATGTACATTTATTTAGCGTATACCAGGGAACAGCAATGTACATGTACTCTAGGGGATAATATTTACAAAAACATAGGACATATATCCTGTGGATAGGGGATAAGTGTCTGGTTTCAGGGGCTTCGACTGCTGGGACATGATCTCCGGAACAGGGCCTCAGCTCTCTGAGAGACAGCATGATGCAGCCTTAGCCAATCAAAGCTCATCTCACACACTTAACTGCTCTGGGCTGTGTGTAGCAGAGTGAGGGAGGAAGTTCTCCCCTGTATAACTTCAGATGATGTCACGCCTGCTGGGAAACGCCCCTTCCCAGTCTGTGAATCTGACTGAGAAGAAAATACCATGTAATATCAAGGAAGAAAACTAAAATAAATAAATAAATAAAGGCAGGGGGTGGTTTATCATGATGGGGGCAGTGATCTGGGAGGATTATAACATTTAACACGATCATGAGAGGTACTGTTTAAATAGAAGTAATTTACAAATCAGTATAACTTTCTAGTACCAGTTGATCTGAAAAGTTTTTTTTCTGGAGTGCCCCTTTAAGTTTAAACCAAGTATTTGTTGGCTTACTTCCAGAACTGTGTACCAAAAGTTTGACAAATTTTTGGTACATTTACTGAAGGTGATTCCAGTTTTTAACAAAACACGCCCCACTTTCCAAAGTGTTTTAAAAGCATGTAAAAACACAGCAGGTGATTTCAGAGCTGGACTGGGACTAAAAATAGGTCCGAGCATATTAGACTATGCAGACCATTTTTTGGGTGTGGGTCCCAGCAGTTGGACCCCCACCAAATAAAAATGGGATGCATAGTCTAAAATCACCACGGTTGAAGTGGCTCTCCTGCTGTTGCAAAGCTACAACTCCCATAATGGCTGCAGAGTTGTAGGCATGATGAGAGTTGTAGTTTTATAACAGTTGGAGAGCCAAAGATCGGGGTATAGTTTCATCCATCATCACTGCAGAAATTATAAGTAATGGGAAAGTCAGGCAGAATACATAATAATATAAGGACTCACAGGTGACGTCTTCTCTGTTGGCGGCCACGCCATCCTAGCACAACACAGGCTACAAGACATCATACATTGATTGTTTTGTGGACCTGAAGAAGGCACATGCTAGTGCCAAAATGTGTTGTCCTATCGCTTTGAACCATTATAAACTGTCCTGTGCTACAGTGACGTCCTCAATCCTTTTCTCAATAGCAGTAGCGCTCGTTCGTAACCCCCTTTTTCTTCTCCTTTTCCTGCCTTCTCTTTTGTCATTCCTTTTCTTTTCTTTTTAATCTGGTCCAGATGTCAGGACTTCTTCCAGTTACATCTTTTTCTAAAGGGCCAGACGCCCGGACATCATTGGTTCCTCATCCTCTGTATAAAGACAATAATCATTATAACCCTGCCATACACTGTGCCTCCTGAATATAACGCTGCCACACATTTTTCTTCTGTTTAGCAGAATCTCACCCCTGTAGTGTCCTCTAGACCCCTAAAGGCTCATCCACTCTGCAGACATTAAGCCAGCTGAATGTCCGATTGCAGTAGGCGCCACTAAAGTCATTGGATCTCACAGATGGGACTGCAGTCTGGTGGAATTCAGCCCAAAGAATGTCCATTCCACTGCGGTGATTTCGTAATATGCACAGCGCAGCAGAATCCCATTGAAAACAATGGGATTCTTCTGCTGCCGACAGACTGTCCCCAGTGTGCACGAGACCTAAGTCACCCCAAACCCCTTAGTACTCTTTCAAGCGCATCTTTCCATTCTTCCTTTAGACCCCTAAGTCCCCCCCAGACTCCTCTGCCCCCTTGTCTTCCTCCTCCACACATTTTTAACTCCCCTCCAGACCCCTTCCCCCCAAGAGACCTCAGTCATCCTCCTTTACTTTTCTGCACCCCAAGACCCCTCAGTCATCCTCCTTTACTTTTCTACACTTCAAGAGCCCTCAGTCATCCTCCTTTACACTTTTCTGCCCCTCCCCCAGATAGCTCTCCCCCAAAACCCCTCAGTCATCCTCCTTCACACTTTACTACCTCCAGCCCTTCTCCTCTGCACCCCTCCCTTCAGTCATCCTCTTCCACACTTTTCTGCACCCCCAGGCTCATGCCCCCCCAAGACCCCCCAGTCATCCTCCTTAACACTTTTCTGACTCCCCCCCCCAGATCCCTTCTCCACCCCAAGATCCCACAGTCATCCTACTTAACATTTTTCAGGCCCGTAGAGAGGCCCTTTTTAGGGTAGGGGGCGGGTTGTTTGGGATGGGTGTGTTAGTGAGCAGGCAGAGTGGCCTGCTTTTTTCACTACACTGGTCACTACTTTCAAAGACATGGCTGAGGCTTTGAAAGTAGTGGCCGGTGTAGTGCAGAAAACATGTATCGTATCAGGGCAGGCGGATGGCCTGGCCCAACGGGCAAATGCCTGGTCTGCCCGATGGCCAGTCCGGCCCTTGGTGTTTTCATAAGGTCATTTTTACATGTATTTTTTTTTTGTCATTTTTTTATTGATTGACTGCAAATACACTACTACTGCACCACAAGTTAAAATGTTTTGCATGTAGAGATTTAAAATTATAAATATTTAACTTATACCTAGTCTCAGTGTGTTAATAAAAATAAACAAATTGAAGAATTAAACTAAATTTTATGTGAAATTATATCCTTTATATTTTTCTTTCTTTATGATTCAAAAACAAAAACAAAAAAAACAACAACAAATGAAGAAATATGCAGCGAAAACAGCATGTGTGAATACAGCCTTAGGTTGGTTTAACACACCACAATTTTCCATAGACCAGATTTAATGATCAGATACAAATTACCTTATACCATTGATCGCACTCTGACACAGGGAGGCCAGTCATTACTATGCTGACAAATTAAAAAGACTCCTTTTTACATGCGGTGATCAACATAATAAGGTCTATCTGGTGACACAAATGTTTAGTATGTAAGACTAGATAATTGTTTCAATAGTTTTTATTAACATTTAATCGTTACAGAGAATGTGAATAAAGGAGAAAAAGTCAATTGTGTTACATGACGTTCCCAGGCTAGCATATAAAACTATAGGCACAGTAAACCAAAACAAGTAAAAATCTAAAACATAAGGATCTAGGAATATCAATGGTATAACCACAGATGGCAAACCCATAATTTGAATGCTGGAAGAGTTCCACTTTATGTGTGATTTGTCCTGGCATCATCAGTAAGGTCTGCTGTCAATGTTATGGGGGCAATGTGGCTGTCACTGTAAGGTTATGTTCACAAAGCGGAAATTCTGCTAGTCCGTTCAAAAAATTCTGTTCTGCAAAGCTTCCTGCGGATTTTTTGCAATTTTGCGGAATTTCTGTGTGCTGAAAACACCGAAATTCAAAGCCATATTAAGTTGAATGTGATTCAGCTGCAGAATTCCACAAAATTTAAGACACGTTCATTCTTTTTGCGTAAACCCGGAACGCAGATTTTTTGGAGCAGAAAATCCGGCCGTGTGAACAGGACAGCAGAATCCCCATTCAATTCAATGTGCAGTAAATTTTGGGAGTTACATTTTGCAGAATACCGCACAGAAATTCCGCCATGTGAACATAGCCTAAAGCAGCCTTTACACATGTTTTTTTTTATTTTTTACCTGTACTTTTTTAGGGCATTTTCTCTGTGGTGTTTTGTCCTATCACAAATTATGTAATTCATAGATAATGAGATTTGAAGATTATTTGTTAAATGAAATGATTTTAACATAAAAGATATAAAAAAAATAGTGCCACAAAAGAATAAAAAATAAATAAGCACCGTAAACCATACCTAGACCCTGTTATATTTGGGGGGAAAAACAACCAAACCTCCTCCAATGTCCTGGCAGCTGGAAGTCAGACACCAACAAAGGAAAACCAGTAATGAAAAATATACTTTATTTAACACATATGCAATTCGACATACATTTAAAATATAAAGAGATATAAAATCAAGGCACCACAGGAACAACTGCAGAAAAGTAGAGAGGGTACGGTAAGTACAGATACATGGAGTACAGGGAAAAGTACACTTATAAGCAGAGATGAGAGCACAAGAGGAACATGTACAGAACCAAAGTATACATTAAGTCAATTAGTATACAAGAGAAATGTTACAAGGGTATAGTTGCAAAAATTAGCATAGGAACACAAAAGATAAGTAACATCCTGCCATGCACTGCCTACCTACCACGCCCAACCCCAACGTGTTTCGCTTGTGCTTCGTCAGGGGGCGTGTAACACGCCCCCTGACGAAGCACAAGTGAAACGTACGTTGGGGTTGGAGGTGGTAGGTAGGCAGTACATGGCAGGATGTTACTTATCTGCACTGCCTACCTACCACCTCCAACCCCAACGTACGTTTCGCTTGTGCTTAGTCAGGGGGCGTGTCACACGCCCCCTGACGAAGCACAAGCGAAACATATGTTGGGGTTGGACGTGGTAGGTAGGCAGTGCATGGCAGGATGTTACTTATCTTTTGTGTTCCTATGCTAATTTTTGCAACTATACCCTTGTAACATTTCTCTTGTATACTAATTGACTTAATATATACTTTGGTTCTGTACATGTTCCTTGTGGTCTCATCTCCCCTTATAAGTGTACTTTTCCCTGTACTCCATGTATCTGTACTTACCGTCCCCTCTCCACTTTTCTGCATTTGTTCCTGTGGTGCCTTGATTTTATATATCTTTATATTGTAAATGTATGTCGAATTGCATATGTGTTAAATAAAGTATATTTTTCATTAGTGGTTTTCCTTTGTTGGTGTATATGTACATTTCACAAACCAGTGGTGGCTTTTCCCCTTTGGGCTAGGCCCCCTTTTTTGTTAGTGATATAAGTATGGAAGCCTGTGAGGTCCAGCCATAAGAACACTCATGTTCCTCGCCGCCTGGTGGTCAGACCTTTTATTCGTCCCACTATATGGATATAATGGAATTCGCATTGTAATGTTTTTCTGATGCAGGATTTATACATCTGAGTGCACAAGAAAAAAAAATCAGCCGTGTGTGAATTAGTGACGATTAGTTAGATTTTTCAAACACATAAATTATTCTAAGTCTAGTTCTTATATGGTAGAAATGTCAGCAAGAAAGGGACAGCTCTTTAAGGATGCAGTCTCCAGCGGTCACCACTTACAGCAGAAGTTGGAATTGCACAGAAACATATTACAAAGAAGCAATTAAAATCTCCCTTCCATTGTCTGAGTTTAGTGATTTCTTTATTAGGCTGATAAT
Source organism: Hyla sarda (assembly GCF_029499605.1). Lineage (NCBI taxonomy): Eukaryota > Metazoa > Chordata > Amphibia > Anura > Hylidae > Hyla > Hyla sarda. Next base: position 31,256,227 of record NC_079200.1, read on the forward strand.
GAATACAGAGAGTAGGCTAATAAAAACATGACAACAATTCCCTTTTTGCCTCAGGCAGAAGAAGGAGAAGGTATTACAATTGCAATGTGATTTTTTTGCCTGAATTTCAATTCAATGCACAGATATTTTCACACATGATTTTGTATATTTCTAGTGTATTGTTCCCCCCCTTTATAGCAATAAAGATACTAAAACAACAATGCAGTAAAATAAAGCAGGAATAATTGGAGCTTATTACGTTTTTTTTTAATGCTTATTAAATATTATTAAAAAATCTCACAGTTTATCTTAGTGCAGCTATTATGTGTGCAGATCACTCCCAGTATATGTCAAACCCCTCCCTCTTCTACCTATAGATCCTTACTGAAGTTGCCCAGTAGAGGCCGCCACTAAACATGAATGGCTAATAATATAGAGCCTAATTGTTACGCCTAGCGCTCCGGGTCCCCGCTCCTCCCCGGAGCGCTCACGGCGTCTTTCTCCCTGCAGCTCCCCGGTCAGTCCCGCTGACCGGGAGCGCTGCACTGTCATGGCCGTTGGGGACGCGATTCGCACAGCGGGACGCGCCCGCTCGCGAATCGCATCCCAGGTCACTTACCCGTTCCCGTCCCCTGCTGTCATGTGCTGGCGCGCGCGGCTCCGCTCTCTAGGGCGCGCGCGCGCCAGCTCCCTGAGACTTAAAGGGCCAGTGCACCAATGATTGGTGCCTGGCCCAATTAGCTTAATTGGCTTCCACCTGGTCCCTGACTATATCTAACCTCCTCCCATGCACTCCCTTGCCGGATCTTGTTGCCCTTGTGCCTAGTGAAAGCGTATTGTGTGTCTAAAGCCTGTGTACCAGAACTTCTGCTATCCACCCTGACTACGAACCTTGCCGCCTGCCCCCGACCTTCTGCTACGTCCGACCTTGCTTCTGTCTACTCCCTTGTACCTCGCCTATCATCAGCAGTCAGAGAGGTGACCCGTTGCTAGTGGATACGACCTGGTCACTACCGCCGCAGCAAGACCATCCCGCTTTGCGGCGGGCTCTGGTGAAAACCAGTAGTGACTTAGAACCGGTCCACTAGCGCGGTCCTCGCCAATCCCTCTCTGGCACAGAGGATCCACTACCTGTCAGCCGGCATCGTGACAGTAGATCCGGCCATGGATCCCGCTGACGTCCCTCTGCCTTACATCTCTGATATCACCACGGTGGTCGCCCAGCAATCCCGACAGATCGCCCATCTAACCCACCAGCTGTCGGAAGTATTCACCATTGTGCAGCAACTTCAGTCGCAACTTCAGCAGCAATCATCTCCTCCGCCAGCTCCTGCACCCCTTCCGCAGCGAGTGGCCACTCCTAGCCTCCGCCTGTCCTTGCCGGACAAATTTAATGGGGACTCTAAGTTTTGCCGTGGCTTCCTTTCGCAATGTTCTCTGCACTTGGAGATGATGTCGGACCAGTTTCCTACTGAAAGGTCTAAGGTGGCTTTCGTAGTCAGCCTTCTGTCTGGAAAAGCTCTGTCATGGGCCACACCGCTCTGGGACCGCAATGACCCCGTCACTGCCTCTGTACACTCCTTCTTCTCGGAAATTCGAAGTGTCTTTGAGGAACCTGCCCGAGCCTCTTCTGCTGAGACTGCCCTGCTGAACCTGGTCCAGGGTAATTCTTCCGTTGGCGAGTACGCCATACAATTCCGTACTCTTGCTTCTGAACTTTCCTGGAATAATGAGGCCCTCTGCGCGACCTTTAAAAAAGGCCTATCCAGCAACATTAAAGATGTTCTGGCCGCACGAGAAACTCCTGCTAATCTACATGAACTCATTCATCTAGCCACTCGCATTGACATGCGTTTTTCTGAGAGACATCAAGAGCTCCGCCAGGAAAAAGACTTAGATCTCTGGACACCTCTCCCACAGTCTCCACTGCAATCTGCGCCTAGGCCTCCCGCCGAGGAAGCCATGCAAGTGGATCGGTCTCGCCTGACCCTGGAAGAGAGGAATCGCCGTAAGGAAGAGAATCTTTGTCTGTACTGTGCCAGTACCGAACATTTTTTGGTGGATTGCCCTATCCGTCCTCCACGTCTGGGAAACGCACGCTCGCACCCAGCTCTTGTGGGTGTGGCGTCTCTTGATGCTAAGTCGGCTTCTCCACGTCTCACGGTGCCTGTACGGATTTCTACTTCAGCCAGCTCTTCCCTCTCAGCCGTGGCCTGCCTGGACTCTGGTGCTTCTGGGAATTTTATTCGGGAGTCCTTGGTGAATAAATTCCGCATTCCGGTGACCCGTCTTGTCAAGCCACTCCACATTTCCGCGGTCAACGGAGCCAGGTTGGATTGCACCGTGCGTTACCGCACGGAGCCCCTCCTAATGTGCATCGGACCTCATCACGAGAAAATTGAATTTTTTGTCCTTCCCAATTGCACTTCCGAAGTTCTCCTTGGACTACCCTGGCTTCTACACCATTCCCCAACCCTGGACTGGTCCACTGGGGGGATCAAGAGTTGGGGTCCCTCTTGTTCCAAGGACTGCCTTAAACCAGTTCCCAGTACTCCCTGCCGTGACCCTGTGGTTCCTCCTGTATCCGGTCCCCCTAAAGTCGTTAGGGACTCTGCCTGCCACAGAAAATGCCTTTCCCCCCCTCCCAGTCCCTTCAGGCAAGCCTCTGTGTCCCCTCATGGCTCCCGTCCTTGTGTCTCCCTGCCCCGTGCCAAGCTTCACCCTCTGCCCTCCCTCCCCATTTCTACTCCTGCTGTACTGCCTGCCATTGAGGAAACCATCCATTCCTTCCCGGTGTCCTCATCCCAGGGGAGGCAGTCACCGGACAAAAAAAAGGGGAGACCTAAGGGGGGGGGTACTGTTACGCCTAGCGCTCCGGGTCCCCGCTCCTCCCCGGAGCGCTCACGGCGTCTTTCTCCCTGCAGCTCCCCGGTCAGTCCCGCTGACCGGGAGCGCTGCACTGTCATGGCCGTTGGGGACGCGATTCGCACAGCGGGACGCGCCCGCTCACGAATCGCATCCCAGGTCACTTACCCGTTCCCGTCCCCTGCTGTCATGTGCTGGCGCGCGCGGCTCCGCTCTCTAGGGCGCGCGCGCGCCAGCTCCCTGAGACTTAAAGGGCCAGTGCACCAATGATTGGTGCCTGGCCCAATTAGCTTAATTGGCTTCCACCTGGTCCCTGACTATATCTAACCTCCTCCCATGCACTCCCTTGCCGGATCTTGTTGCCCTTGTGCCTAGTGAAAGCGTATTGTGTGTCTAAAGCCTGTGTACCAGAACTTCTGCTATCCACCCTGACTACGAACCTTGCCGCCTGCCCCCGACCTTCTGCTACGTCCGACCTTGCTTCTGTCTACTCCCTTGTACCTCGCCTATCATCAGCAGTCAGAGAGGTGACCCGTTGCTAGTGGATACGACCTGGTCACTACCGCCGCAGCAAGACCATCCCGCTTTGCGGCGGGCTCTGGTGAAAACCAGTAGTGACTTAGAACCGGTCCACTAGCGCGGTCCTCGCCAATCCCTCTCTGGCACAGAGGATCCACTACCTGCCAGCCGGCATCGTGACACTAATTCTAGTGACTGCAGTTATCTCCCAGTCCCTTTCACAGGGGTGCCTTAAAGGGGTACTCCGGCACTTAGACATCTTATCCCCTATCCAAAGGATAGGGGATAAGATGCCTGAGCGCGTGGGTACCGCCGCTGGAGACTCCGTTAAAATCAGTCCCCGCAGCGTGTTCGCTCTGCCTCTGATTACTGTCGATCACGGGGACCAGAGCATTGTCACGCTCCGCCCCTCAATGCAAGCCTATGGGAGGGGGCGTGACACCTGTCATGCCCCTCCCATAGACTTGCATTGAGGGGGCGGGGCGTAATGTCACACAGGGGTGGAGTCGTGTCGTCACAATTCGTCCCCGTGGTCGGGAGCCAGAACCTCCTGCGCTGCCAGAAGCAGATACAGGTGGGTGCTGCATGCTATATTGCGGGGGGTCCTCAGCGGCGGGACCCCTGCGATCAGACATCTTATCCCCTATCCTTTGGATAGGGGATAAGATTTCTAGGGGTGGAGTACCCCTTTAAGCTGAGGTATGAAGTTTTGTTTCACAGGTCTGTACACTGAAGAATACTGTCACAGAGATGCTACTTTGTTAGGAAAAGCCTGTGTGACAATAGGGTATTGGAGGATAGGGTGTTCAGTGATAAGGAGTTTTCTGGAAGAAATGTATTTTTCAATTACCTGCTGGAAAATTATACAGATTTGTAAATTACCAGAACCAGCTGCTGTATGAACTAGAGAATATCTTATAGTTCTTTCTAGGCTTACACAGTGCTCCCTACTGCCACCTCTGTTCATGTCCTGAACTGTCCAAAGCAGGAGCAAACCTTTAGTACCTGACCTGGCAGCAGGGAGCATTGTTTTCTTGGCTCTGATTAGTGTGAATAATGCAGGTAATTGTGATTGGACTTTTTAAAAAGAGTTATTTTTATTTGTACGTATTTAAACTCTAATTTCTATTTGAAATATAACATGAATCATACTGTCATGAAAAGGGGGGGGGGGGCAGGGAGAAGTGAGACCTAAAGCTGTCCCTAAAAACCACTCCCCCTGCCTACTTGCCCATTCGCCCTATACGACGGAACAACAACTTGGAGCTGGTCCCTTCCTGCACTAAAGTGCATAGGCGTTGAAGTCAACAAAACAAACAGAACTGTTCAAAGTCAGGAAATAAGTCAGGAATATAATGGGTATTCTATAGCCAACTAACAGATATATAAATACAAGCAAGGCCGGATATAACATACTAACATACAGTTCAGAAACCTGAATCAAGATAAACGGCTGATATGATAATATGAAAGACTAGATATGAGGATTAGTTTACAGCAGAAAAAAACAGCATGGGATGAACGGTTAGGAAATTAAGAGCACTGTACACACTGGACACCCCACACCAAGCATGGAGGGACATCTATACTAAAGCCAAATAGGCTCCTAGCCAGCGGGTACTCTCTACCGTGTGATAATGATACTAGCCTAGGAAGGAACAAAAATTCTAAATACAAGCAAACACAGGTACAGACACAAGACTCACTCACTCCTAGATAGAAAGATTAGCACAAGGCTCAGAACAGGATTCTATTCTAGGAGTTTCAGGATCAAACAAGGTCAAAACAGGACTGACAAAACGCACAGTGTGAACATGGACTAAGGCAACACAAAGCAAATGCAGAACGAATACAAGGATACTAAAACCCGACAAAGGTACCGAAACAAAGCAGGCTAAAATCTATATATCAAACAGGACAGAAAACCAATGTTAAAACTCAGGATATCTGACATAGTGAACATCAAGCCAACATGGTCAGAGTACAGGTCTAATAACCAGCACAAAACAACACTTGAAGAGGCCTTATATATTCTCCCAGTGCTGAAGTCAGGAAGGTTAACTCTTCCCATCCCAGGGAGACTTAACACACAAACTGTTCAGACACAAACAATGTCTGAACAGGACCCAAAGCAGAAAATAAAAATAAATGGACATTACACATACTGTTTTATTCACCAGAGCTTATCAGGTTACCACTGGAGTACTCTTCCACTCCTCCAGGACAACATCAAGGAGCTGGTGGATGGTAGTGACTTTGCTCTCCCCCACCTTCCACTTGAGGATGCCCCACAAATGCTCAACAGGGTTTAGGTCAGGAGACATCATTGGCTAGTCCATTAGCTTTACCCTCAGCTTTCTACCCACTGTGTGGGGCACCATTATTTTAGTAGGTAAGGGTGACTATCTGTCTACTGGGGGGGGGGGGGGGGGGGAATGTTTGCCTGATAGGGGGACTACCTTCCTAATGAAGGGTGACTACCTGCCAATTGAGGGGATGCATGCCTGCTGGGTGGGCTACCTGCCTACTGGGAGACCATCTGTTATTGGGGCAGGCTACCTGCATTCTGAGGGCCTACTACTAGGAGGACTACCTTCCTATTGGAGGAACTACATAATAATTGAGGGGGCTGCCTGCCGACTGGTGGGATTTATAGGGGGATTCGTGTTGAAAAAGGAAGGAGTCTAAAATGTTTATCTGGCACATTCTACTGGCGGAATTTACTGCTATATAGGGGAGGGTAAGACACTGATATTGGGGTGGGTGGGAGCAGGGCAGGTCCAAAATTTGTCCCGGGGCCCATAGGATACTAGTTACACCCCTGGATACATGTCTAAATAATGAAGGGAAAGCACTGCTTTCAGGTGTGCTGCAGTCCAATGTGCTGATCGGTGGGAAATCCAGAGATTGGACCGCCAGCCATAAAACATTGTCTCTGAAAGGATAAAACAATAAATGTTAGAGTCCAAGAGGGGTGCATGGCAGATGGAGTGTGGGCACAGGCTTCCAAAGCATGGGCCGCCACAAGTGCTTATACGCTAATGGGGATGGTGCGGCATGGCTGGCTACCTACCCAACCAACATTACTATCTACCTGGCAACCTATACCTAACCAACATTACTACCTACCTGGCTACTTAAAAAACATAGCTACCTGCCTGGCTACCTAACCAACATTACTACCTACCTGTCTACCTAACCAACATAGCTACCTACCTGGCTATCTACCTACTTACTTATTTATCTACCTGGCTTCCTACATACATAACAGCCTACCTATTTACCGACCTAGCTACTTGCATACCTAATTATTACCTACCTAGCTAGCTACATAGCTACTTACCTATAAAGCTGGCTACCTACTTACCAACACATTTACCTATTTGGGGGGGGGGATGGGAAAGGGGAATTGATCTACCTACCTAAGGATGTATTTATCTACCTGCCTATATACCTGCCTATATAACTGCTGCCTTCATAGACCATGGGTCCTGGCTGCTATCAGCAGAAAAAAAAGTCATCCTATGGGTCTTTGGATGAAAAAATAAAAGCTATGGCTCTTAGAAGACGGAGAAAAAAACAAAAATGCAAAAATGAAAATTTCCTGTGTCAAAATGTGCTGCTGGTTAATAGTAGACTATGTTTTGTCTATTAACCCCTTAACGGCAATGGACGTACATTTACGTCCACTGCTGGTTCCTGTTGCATGAAGTATGCTCAGGAGCCAAGTGCTCTCTTCATACTCGGCTATCAGCAACTAGGACCTGTGGCTAATGATGGATATTGCCAATCGGCAGGGATCAAAGTAAGTAAAAAAAGTATGTTAATAAATGTGAATTAAGCCCTTCCCTAATAAAAATTTAAGTCACCCCCCCCCCCTTTTACTATTGATGGAATTGGGATATAGCATTGATTTCAATGGATTTCTGCTGCACTGTACACATGGGGAAATTTCTGCGGCAGATGTTTCTGTAGTCCACAGAAAGAATAGAAATTTTTGCCTTAAAAAATGTTTTCATGAACAGAAAGTTCCTTATCTTTCTTTTGCGCCTTGGTAAGTCTCCATGCAAAATCCCATCTGCATTGAATTCACAAATCTCTAATGCTGCATCTTTTCACCCTGATAGAACCCATATACAGATGGAAAGAAATCACTTTTGCATATATCATAATGAACTATCTATAATGTTTTATTTTTAGATGCAAATGTAATAAACATAAATAGAATTATAGGTCATTGCAAATGTGGTTAACATACTTCCTGTCTTAAATAACATTCTGAAAACCTCTGATAGTAGGACAAGCAAATATTCCAGTGGGAATTTGTTTTGGGGTACCTTTATTTTAATAGCAAAAAAACAGCTGAAAACCATGTTTCACAATCACTACTTTTGAACCCTACTGGGAAAGATTTATTAATGTGTCAAATCCAGTATGTGTAATTTATGAATATCTAAAGACTGGAATTTTGTGTTAAAAAAAAAATGGAGCATATGTAGTACAGGGCTGAGCTTGTGTATGTTCAGTATCAATGAAAAGTATTCAGTTTTGTGCACACCATGTTTAGTGTATAAAACAGAACATACTCCCTACATATAATTTTTTTTCTAAAAGCATCTGTAAAATCACTGAAAATGTGTGTCCATTTTTGCAAAATGTATGTGGTCTGTGTAAGCCTATTGAAAAGTTGTTGTCTATGCACAAAGTATACAAAAAAACCCCAAAACTGACATATTATTTGCCTCCATTAAATAAGCAATATATCATTTAGTTTTACGGATGCAAAAAATACATCCTTTTTTTCTAACACTGTGTGCACACGGAACCACTTTCCCATAGATTAATGTTAAAATGAAGGAAGTAAACATTTTTTTGCAATAAAATAAACTTGAAAAAAAATCTAGCCACACAGTGGCACAAATTGCATACCATGTGTGTTGCAAAATTCCCCAAATGAGGCTTAAGTGTTGTTATGATTCGGCAAGCTGGAGGTGGATCCTCTGTGTCAGAGAGGGATTGGCGTGGACCGTGCCGGCGGACCGGTTCTAAGTTGCTACTGGTATTCACCAGAGCCCGCCGCAAAGCAGGATGGTCTTGCAGCGGCGGTAGCAACCAGGTCGTATCCACCGGCAACGGCTCAACCTCTTTGACTGCTGAGATAGGCGCGGTACAAAAGGACAAGGCAAGAGCAAGGTCGGACGTAGCAGAAGGTCAGGGCAGGCAGCAAGGGTCGTAGTCAGGGGCAACAGCAGAAGGTCTGGAACACAGGCTATGGACATACACTAAACGCTTTCTCTGGCACAAGGCAACAAGATCCAGCAAGGAAGGGAAGGGGAAGTGAGGTTATATAGACAGGGAGCAGGTGGAAGCTAATAGACTGATTGGGCCAGGCACCAATCATTGGTGCACTGGCCCTTAAAATCTTTGAGAGCTGGCGTGCGCGCGCCCTAGAGAGCGGAGCCGCGCGCGCCAGAACGTGACAGCCAGGGACCGGGACCGGTAAGTGGCTTGGGATGCGATTCGCGAGCGGGCGCGTCCCGCTATGCGAATCGCATCCCCATCGTGAATGTCAGTGCAACGCTCCTGGTCAGCGGGTCTGACCGGGGCGCTGCAGAGAGGAGAACGCCGCGAGCGCTCCGGGGAGGAGCAGGGACCTACTTGGAGATCACTTTACACTGTAATATTGACTGTAAATCACATTCAACAGTAAAAGTTCCTGTGCTGCTTTTTTTAATTTATTTTTAATTTAAACTTTATATGCAGTTGGTCTTTAGAATTATTAGCTTGTAATAATTCTAAGCTAATAATTCTAAAGACCCCCCCCCTTAGGTCTCCCCCTCTTTTTGTCTCCTTGTCCCTTCAAATGAGACGAGAACATAGGGGACGCCTCTTGAGTTTCCTTCCGGAACAAAAAGAAGTCCTGGGTAGCTACATCAACGGCAGGTAAACCAGAAGAAGTGGGAATGGGGAGGGGGGGGGGGTGGGCAGAGGGTGAAGCTTGTCACGGGGCAGGGTGTCACCAGGAAGGGGGCTATGAGGAGCAGATGTGAGGCATCGTTTGTGACAAGCAGGACCCCAATTCTTGATCTCCCCGGTGGTCCAGTCAAGGGTGGGAGAATGATGCTGGAGCCATGGCAGACTGAGGAGGACTTCAGAGGTGCAGTTGGGCAGAACAAAAAATTCAATTTTCTCGTGATGCAGTCCAATGCTCATAAGCAAGGGCTCTGTGCGGTAACGCACAGTGCAGTCCAACTTCACTCCGTTGACCGAAGAAATGTAGAGCGGCTTGACGAGACGGGTCACCGGGATGCAGAACCTATTAACCAAAGAGGCCAGAATAAAATTTCCAGCAGAACCAGAGTCCAGGAAGGCCACAGCTGAGAAGGAGGAGTTGGCAGAAGGAGCAATCCGCACGGGCACAGTGAGACGTGGAGAAGCAGAATTCACACCAAGGGACGCCACTCCCATTTGAACAGGGTGCGTGCGTTTCCCAGATGTGGAGGACGAATAGGGCAATCCACCAAGAAATGTTCGGTACTAGCGCAGTACAGACATAAATTTTTATCTCTGCGGCGAGTCCTCTCTTCATGGGTCAGGCGAGACCGATCCACTTGCATAGCCTCCTCGGCGGGAGGCACAGGGGTAGATTGCAAAGGATACTGGGAGAGAGGTGCCCAGAGATCAAGGTCCTTTTCCTGGCGGAGCTCCTGGTGTCTTTCAGAAAAACGCTTGTCAATGCGGGTGGCCAAAAGGATAAGTTCTGACAGGTTAGCTGGAATTTCTTGTGCGGCCAGTACATCTTTGATGTTGCTGGATAGGCCTTTTTTAAAGGTCGCGCAGAGGGCCTCGTTGTTCCAAGATAATTCAGAGGCGAGGGTACGAAATTGGATGGCGTATTCGCCTACAGAAGAATTTCCCTGGACCAGGTTCAGCAAGGCAGTCTCGGCAGAGGAGCCCCGGGCTGGCTCCTCGAAGACACTACGGACTTCAGCGAAGAAGCAAGAAGGTCAGGGCAGGCAGCAAGGCTCGTAGTCAGGGGCAACAGCAGAAGGTCTGGAACACAGGCTATGGACATACACTAAATGCTTTCTCTGGCACAAGGCAACAAGATCCGGCAAGGAAGGGAAGGGGAAGTGAGGTTATATAGAGAGGGAGTAGGTGGAAGCTAATAGACTGATTGGGCCAGGCACCAATCATTGGTGCACTGGCCCTTTAAATCTTAGAAAGCTGGCGCGCGCGCGCCCTAGAGAGCGGAGCCGCGTGCCAGAACGTGACAGCCGGGGACCGGGATGGGTAAGTGGCTTGGGATGCGATTCACGAGCGGGCGCGTCCCGCTATGCGAATCGCATTCCCATCGTGAATGTTAGTGCAGCGCTCCCGGTCAGCGGGTCTGACCGGGGTGCTGCAGAGAGGAGAATGCCGCGAGCGCTCCGGGGAGGAGCAGGGACCCGGAGCGCTCGGCGTAACAAGTGTCCTGGGGGCATTGCTCAGTACAGCAAAAACCCAGGTTAGTCTAAGGCTGCATTCACACCTTCTTTTTAAGTTACGGGGGCCGGATCCAGCTGGGGGAGGGGAAAACTGGGCTCTCCCGTACCCCGGCCGGACCAGCGCTGAAATCCATTTACTTTAATGAGCTGACCGGAGTCAAACAGGAAACCGCATATGGGTCAAAAATGAGCCGACCGGAGTCACCGTTTGACTCTGATCGGCTCATTAAAGTAAATGGATTTCAGCGCTTGTCCGGCTGGGGTACGGGAGAGCCCGGTTTGCCCCTCCCCCAGCTGGATCCGGCCCCCGTAACATAAAAACGAGGTATGAATGCAGCCTAACCCATGTTTTTTCTTATGTAGTGTCTTTTAATCAAACAGGGTAGATGGATGCAAGTGGGCCAGGGCAGTGATAACATGGACATCGTCCGGACTTACGTGGGCTTTTAACATGCTGGGGAACGCCCCCATGGCACTTAAGCCTCAAGCCCAATTCCTAACCTCTGGACATAGAAATTGTTACAGTATAAATCCCAATGCGCACACACAATAGAAAAACAAACTCATGCTTACTATATGGAATTGCAAACAAAACCCAACTTAATACATTAATACAGTTCGAAACTTACTTCATAGGTATGAAAACAGAATCTAGAATACTACCTAGATATGATGACTGAACAAAGCTTACTGCATAGATATAACAGAACCAAGCTTTTTGCATACAGTATTACAACCAAGATTATTGCATAGATATAACAGAACCAAGCTTACTACAAAGATACTATAACAAAACCAATCTTACTACAAAGATATTATAATATGCCTCTTGTATAGAGACAGCAATAAAGCCAGAACTATATATACTATATATACTGTCGAAATGTCGAATTGCTGCAAAACCTGCCAGGTGTGGTATGATTAGACACTGGGTCTTGCCCCAAGTGCTTCCCCTGCTGCCTTATAAAAAATGCTCTCAGAGGCTACTTTTGGATAGTGTCTCTGGGTAATAGATCATTGACTAGACATTCCTCTACAACACACTCAAACACATTATTCTTAGTTGACAGACTTTGAGAAGCAGTGCATCACTGGTCTGAGAGAAGCAGGATGGTGAATTTAAGTGCTCACCAATTAGTTCAAGCTGTTAGGAGGTGATGGGAGTAGTGCTTACCTGAGAGCACACACACACACACACACACATACACACACACACACACACACACACACACACGGAGAACAGGTTCTGGAAGGTTTAGGAAGACAACCAGTAGAGGGTATAGTTTAAGTAGCTACTATAGTTTCCTTGTAGACCATCCAGACACAGGTGGCATCTCATTACACTGGCAACACCAAAAAAGTGATCAGGGGGTGCTTATAGTTTATCATGGCAGCAAGAGGTCTTCCGAAGGCTGCAGTGCCTGCCACTGTAAGATCTGCCAATATGGCGTACCTCAGACAGGCTGTACGGGCAGGGCGATGGTTAAACTGATAAATGCTATACAATTATTAAAGGGTTTATCCAGGAATCGCAAAACTGAGACAACGTCTTTAAAAGACCTATCCCTGTCTGTTACCAGGTTGGGTGTGGTTCTTTCATTGAAGTGACTGGAGCCAAGTTGTAATACCACACCGAACTTGGAGACAGACAGGGAATGGTCTTTGAAAGAAAATAGGTCTGTTTTTCGATTCCCAGACAACCCCTTTAATTTACATATGGAGGCACAGGCATTATATAGCTATATGGGGCACAGAAAGTATATTTTTAAATGATGTATGGTGGCATACACAGTATTTTCCATAAGTGAGTACACCCCTCACATATTTTTAAATTTGTCATGTGATGTCATCATGGAGAAGTGGAAGAAGAATCCAGTGACAACCTGTAAAGATCTGGTGAACTCCATGACCAAGAGGCTTAAAGGGGTACTCCGGTGGAAAACGTTTTTTTTTTTTAAAATCAACTGGTGCCAATAAGTTTAACAGATTTGTAAATTACTTATATTAAAAATTCTTAATCCTTCCAGTACTTATTAGCAGCTGCATACTACAGAGGAAAGTCATTTATTTTTGGATTTCTTTTCTGTCATGACCATAGTGCTCTCTGCTGATACCTCTGTCCATTTTAGGAACTGTCCAGAGCACCATATGTTTGCCATGGGGATTTTCTCCTGCTCTGGGAGATACTCTATATATAATGTGAGGAGTGGACTCACTTATTGGAGATACTGTATATATAATGTGAGGGGTGGACTCACTTATGGGAGATACTGTATATATAATGTGAGGGGTGGAGTCACTTATGGGATATACTGTATATATAATGTGAGGGGTAGACTCACTTATGGGAGATACTGTATATAATGTGAGGGGTGGACTCACTTATGGGAGATACTGTATATATAATGTGAGGGGTGGAGTCACTTATGGGAGATACTGTATATAATGTGAGGGGTGGACTCACTTATGGAAGATACTGTATATATAATGTGAGGAGTGGACTCACTTATTGGAGATACTGTATATATAATGTGAGGGGTGGACTCACTTATGGGATATACTGTATATATAATGTGAGGGGTGGACTCACTTATGGGAGATACTGTATAAAATTTGAGGGGTGGACTCACTTATGGGAGATACTGTATATAATGTGAGGGGTGGACTCACTTATGGGAGATACTGTATATATAATGTGGGGGTGGACTCACTTATGGGAGATACTGTATATAATGTGAGGGGTGGACTCACTTATGGGAGATACTGTATATAATGTGAGGGGTGGACTCACTTATGGTATATACTGTATATAATGTGAGGGGTGGACTCACTTATGGGAGATACTGTATATAATGTGAGGGGTGGACTCACTTATGGTATATACTGTATATAATGTGAGGGGTGGACTCACTTATGGGAGATACTGTATATATAATGTGAGGGGTGGACTCACTTATGGGAGACACTGTATATATAATGTGTGGAGTGGACTCACTTATGGGAGATACTGTATATATAATGTGAGGGGTGGAGTCACTTATGGGAGATACTGTATATATAATGTGAGGGGTGGAGTCACTTTTGGGAGATACTGTATATAATGTGAGGGGTGGACTCACTTATGGGAGATACTGTATATATAATGTGAGGAGTGGACTCACTTATGGGATATACTGTATATATAATGTGAGGGGTGGACTCACTTATGGGAGATACTGTATATAATGTGAGGGGTGGACTCACTTATGGGATATACTGTATATATAATGTGAGGGGGGACTCACTTATGGGATATACTGTATATATAATGTGAGGGGTGGAGTCACTTATGGGAGATACTGTATATATAATGTGAGGGGGGGACTCACTTATGGGAGATACTGTATATAATGTCAGGGGTGGACTCACTTATGGGATATACTGTATTTAATGTGAGGGGTGGACTCACTTATGGGATATACTGTACAGTGGTCCCTCAACATGCGATGGTAATTAATTCCAAACGAGCCATCGTTTGTCGAATCCATCGTATGTTGAGGGATTCGTGCAATGTAAAGTATAGGAAGCTGTACTCACCTGTCCCCTCCGCTCGAGATGGTGTCCATGCCGCTCCCGATGGCAACCCCGGGCCTCCGCTGGGCTCTCCGCTGTCTTCTCCGGTCCTCTGCTGTCTTCCGCAAGGCCTTACTGGGCCTGCGTAGCGACATCATTATGCCGCTGCGTACGCCATTCCTATTGGATGACGTGCGCAGCAGCATATTCACGTCATCGGAGAGGGCCGAGAAGACACCGGAAGACCAGCGCTGGACCCGGAGGGCACCCCTGAGCATCGTGGAGGGGTAAGTAATACTTACCGCACCACATGGGGAACATTAAGCTGCTATCCGTGAGGGGTGGACTCACTTTTGGGATATACTGTATATATAATGTGAGTGGTGGAATCACTTATGGAAGATACTGTATATAATGTGAGGGGTGGACTCACTTATGGGAGATACTGTATATATAATGTGAGGGGGGGGACTCACTTATGGGAGATACTGTATATATAATGTGAGGGGTGGAGTCACTTATGGGAGATACTGTATATATAATGTGAGGGGTGGAGTCACTTATGGGAGATACTGTATATATAATGTGAGGGGTGGAGTCACTTATGGGAGATACTGTATATATAATGTGAGGGGTGGAGTCACTTATGGGATATACTGTATATATAATGTGAGGGGTGGACTCCCTTATGGGATATACTGTGTATAATGTGAGGGGTGGACTCACTTATGGGATATACTGTATATAATGTGAGGGGGGGACTCACTTATGTGAGAGACTGTATATAATGTGAGGGGTGGACTCACTTATGGGAGATACTGTATATATAATGTGAGGGGTGGAGTCACTTATGGGATATACTGTATACAATGTGAGGGGTGGAGTCACTTATGGGAGATACTGTATATATAATGTGAGGGGTGGAGTCACTTATGGGAGATACTGTATATAATGTGAGGGGTGGACTCACTTATGGTATATACTGTATATAATGTGAGGGGTGGACTCACTTATGGGAGATACTGTATATATAATGTGAGGAGTGGACTCACTTATGGGAGATACTGTATATATAATGTGAGGGGTGGAGTCACTTATGGGAGATACTGTATATATAATGTGAGGGGTGGAGTCACTTTTGGGAGATACTGTATATAATGTGAGGGGTGGACTCACTTATGGGAGATACTGTATATATAATGTGAGGAGTGGACTCACTTATGGGATATACTGTATATATAATGTGAGGGGTGGACTCACTTATGGGAGATACTGTATATAATGTGAGGGGTGGACTCACTTATGGGATATACTGTATATATAATGTGAGGGGGGGACTCACTTATGGGAGATACTGTATATAATGTCAGGGGTGGACTCACTTATGGGATATACTGTATATATAATGTGAGGGGTGGACTCACTTATGGGATATACTGTATATAATGTGAGGGGTGGACTCACTTATGGGATATACTGTATATATAATGTGAGGGGTGGAGTCACTTATGGGATATACTGTATATATAATGTGAGGGGGGGACTCACTTATGGGATATACTGTATATATAATGTGAGGGGTGGAGTCACTTATGGGAGATACTGTATATATAATGTGAGGGGTGGACTCACTTATGGGGGATACTGTATATAATGTGAGGGGTGGACTCACTTATGGGAGATACTGTATATAATGTGAGGGGGGGACTCACTTATGGGAGATACTGTATATAATGTGAGGGGTGGACTCACTTATGGGATATACTGTATATATAATGTGAGGGGGGGACTCACTTATGGGATATACTGTATATATAATGTGAGGGGTGGAGTCACTTATGGGAGATACTGTATATATAATGTGAGGGGTGGACTCACTTATGGGAGATACAGTATATAATGTCAGGGGTGGACTCACTTATGGGATATACTGTATATATAATGTGAGGGGGGGACTCACTTATGGGATATACTGTATATATAATGTGAGGGGTGGAGTCACTTATGGGAGATACTGTATATATAATGTGAGGGGTGGACTCACTTATGGGAGATACAGTATATAATGTCAGGGGTGGACTCACTTATGGGATATACTGTATTTAATGTGAGGGGTGGACTCACTTATGGGATATACTGTACAGTGGTCCCTCAACATGCGATGGTAATTAATTCCAAACGAGCCATCGTTTGTCGAATCCATCGTATGTTGAGGGATTCGTGCAATGTAAAGTATAGGAAGCTGTACTCACCTGTCCCCTCCGCTCGAGATGGTGTCCATGCTGCTCCCGATGGTGACCCCGGGCCTCCGCTGGGCTCTCCGCTGTCTTCTCCGGTCCTCTGCTGTCTTCCGCAAGGCCTTACTGGGCCTGCGTAGCGACATCATTATGCCGCTGCGTACGCCATTCCTATTGGATGACGTGCGCAGCAGCATATTGACGTCATCGGAGAGGGCCGAGAAGACACCGGAAGACCAGCGCTGGACCCGGAGGGCACCCCTGAGCATCGTGGAGGGGTAAGTAATACTTACCGCACCACATGGGGAACATTAAGCTGCTATCCGTGAGGGGTGGACTCACTTATGGGATATACTGTATATATAATGTGAGGGGTGGACTCACTTTTGGGATATACTGTATATATAATGTGAGTGGTGGAATCACTTATGGAAGATACTGTATATAATGTGAGGGGTGGACTCACTTATGGGAGATACTGTATATATAATGTGAGGGGGGGGGACTCACTTATGGGAGATACTGTATACAATGTGAGGGGTGGAGTCACTTATGGGAGATACTGTATATATAATGTGAGGGGTGGAGTCACTTATGGGAGATACTGTATATATAATGTGAGGGGTGGAGTCACTTATGGGAGATACTGTATATATAATGTGAGGGGTGGAGTCACTTATGGGCTATACTGTATATAATGTGAGGGGTGGAGTCACTTATGGGATATACTGTATATAATGTGAGGGGTGGACTCACTTATGGGAGATACTGTATACAATGTGAGGGGTGGAGTCACTTATGGGAGATACTGTATATATAATGTGAGGGGTGGACTCACTTATGGGAGATACTGTATACAATGTGAGGGGTGGAGTCACTTATGGGAGATACTGTATATATAATGTGAGGGGTGGAGTCACTTATGGGAGATACTGTATATATAAAGTGAGGGGTGGACTCACTTATGGGAGATACTGTATATATAATGTGAGGGGTGGACTCACTTATGGGAGATACTGTATATAATGTGAGGGGTGGACTCACTTATGGGATATACTGTATATATAATGTGAGGGGTGAAGTCACTTATGGGATATACTGTATATATAATGTGAGGGGTGGACTCACTTATGGGATATACTGTATATATAATGTGAGGGGTGGAGTCACTTATGGGAGATACTGTATATAATGTGAGGGGTGGACTCACTTATGGGATATACTGTATATATAATGTGAGGGGTGGACTCACTTATGGGATATACTGTATATATAATGTGAGGGGTGGAGTCACTCATGGGATATACTGTATATAATGTGAGGGGTGGACTCACTTATGTGAGATACTGTATATAATGTGAGGGTGGACTCAAATATGGAAGATACTGTATATATAATGTGAGAATGATGTGCCTCTTGCAAGTAGTAATACCGGTAAGAGGCACCTGGTGCCAAACTCCTACCCCACCTGGAACTATTGTTACAATATCCCTGTGCCACCAGGGTAAAAGTGGGACCGCAATAGGGTGACTCCAGTGCTGCATAGTGCACCTTCCCGGCACTTACATCTAATCCCCATCCCACTCAAGATTGTCATTGTGCGTAGTCCTGTGCCGTCAGGGTACAGTGGGACTAAATTAGAGGGACTACAGCAATGCCGGCACGCACTGACTTTAATCTCCTGTCCGTAATACGGCAGTGACCGAGTCATTGGAATAATGCTGCCACATCGCAAGTAATCAAACAATAAAGTGAAAAGACATCATCCTGTTATGAGAACAAAATAAGGATCCCTGAGGGATCATGGACAATAAATCATAAACAACCTTTAAAGGGTGAACCCCTTACGGGGACAACCCTTACTAGAAACCCCCCGTAAAATGTAATGCTTTATTTCATACCAATACTAAAATTGAAAATACATATATACCCTAATGACATACACAAAATTATCAGCGGTAACAATAGGTTAGGATAACGCTGATAATTTTAAGTGTATGTCATTAGGGTATATATGTATTTTCAATTCAAATTTTAGTATTGGTATGAAATAAAGCATTACATTTTACGGGGGGGGTTAGGGGTCGGGGTTCTAGTAAAGGTTGTCCCCGCAGGGGGTTTACCCCTTAAAGGTTGTATTTTGTCCTGTTACTACATGTGGCGGAAGGACTTTAAATTCACATCTCCAGCCCTCCTAGGGAGACCTTATGCCAGTGGGAAGCAATCTCCCATACAATTTTTAATTTACTTTTTAGTAATATTTTTTCATTTTCTATCCTATGTCTGATGCAAGGATCCTGCAGAAGACATTATATTGTATTTTAAGTGTATAATAAACTGTAATTTATTGGACATATGTGATGTCCCAGTAGAGGACATGGTCCTGCACTACACTTAGGCCCTGTCAGGTTGAGTCCCTCAGTGACCTGGTGGCTCTCCTTCAGTGTCTCCCCTGCTGTTATTATAGTGTTATTTCATGTAATAGGATTATAGTCAGTATGTCAATGTATAGTCAGTATAAAGGACCATTTGAGGACTCCAGTAAATGTCTAAAGGACCAGTGAAATGCCACATGTTATGTTTATGTTATCACGTTACCCAGAGGGCACCAGGTTAACACATGACCCGCAGGTTATATAAGGGGGCGGCCATTACAATCTCTGTCTTTTACCATCACTCTTGCTGAGGAACAGAGAGACCAGAGATCTCAGTGCTAGTGTCCAGTACCTGGAAGGCCTCAAATCTACAGTCATTCCAGTAAGTCAAGTCTATGTCTGCTGTCACTATCTACAGTCTAGTCAAGCCACAAGTCAACTATATTACAAGTATAATTGGTCCCAGCAAGCCGCGAGGTCCTTCTGTATTTCTGCCCACCTCTATGGGATTCTGGCCTAGCTGTGAAGATAATAACACCTATCGGACCTCAGTAAAGCCTCCGTTAAACCATAACCTGGTTGTGGACTCTCATTTCACTGCCTAGCTTTTGGAATAGCGGAGAGACCGTTTGGGTGGTTCCGGTACCCAAAAACCACTCGTCATGAACATTAGGGGCTAATAACACCTTGCCCCTGGGGTTAATACCACCTGGCCCCATCCACCTACACCGCTACATTCCTATGGTCCCGCCATCACCATGGGTCACCGCAACTTTGGCGTCACGAACAGGATTCGGGTGTGTGCCTTAACCACTTAACCACCAAGTCAAGTCACTGTTCTCAAGTTACGGGTGTGTGCCATAAGCAAAGTGCCTCTCCCCCAGTCTGAATTGGGTACAAGTGAAAAATCGCATGCAGTTACAAAAAAGTGTACGTCACGAGATTGTACAGGACTGCGTTATTGAAATGTGTCGCTGAAAAAGTAAAGGGGGAGGTGAAGAAAACTGTGTTGTTTAATGTTAAGTTTGCAAAAGTTGGATTAACAATGTGCAAGATCAGAACAGAGGCCATGTTGCGTGCTAAAATGTCTGCTGTACCTGCAAGGGTTAATGGTGGTCGAGAAGCATGCCAAGGGTTCCCTCCAGAGCCAGCGTCCCGCCACTAGGCGTGGAGATCATGTTGCTGTGTCCAGTCCGAGGTGGAACTTGAAAGGTCCGCCCCTTGCTGCCAGGGGGCGGATGAAGAGGATGCACTGCTGAGTCCCAGGCCCTGCTGATGACTTCCTTTCGGCCGGTGGCCATCTTGTTGGAGACCGATATAAAAGGCGATGCGAAGCCAGACCTCTTCAGTCTACAGGAAATGCTGGCAGAGAGCACCAAGAGTCCCAAGATGGAGTTGGAGGATCAGCTGATTGCCGCGGCAAAGATGTTCCAAGAGCTGTCGCAATGCCTGCACAGACTGTCCATCGTGACCGATGACACCTGCCAGAAGGTGCTTCTGCCCAAGGATGACAGAGAGTGGGCCGCAACCCCGGCGGAGGGTACACCAGAAGCATCGATAGGGTCATCGCCCGTGAGGCTGTCTCTTCATGATCACAGCTGGGGTTCCTGGGCCGAGATCCCGACTAAGGAGTCCAATGTGAGTACCCCGGCTGAGGCCGCCTTCTCTACTCCTTCCCCAGTTCCTCCGGCCCAGTCCAAAAGGGCTAAAAGAGGCGCAGAGGTGGCCGCCATTGTGAACTGAGGGACCAAAGGCTGCAAAAACATGGGCCTAAGCAGCTGCCATTCAAAATGAGGCAGCAGCAACAACAGGACACTAAACAACTAGAGGCCCTGTACATCCGCAAATTAGAGCACCCCCGAGATGGGGAGCCACCCCTGGAGCACCAATGCGCCACCCTAGTGAAATTTGATTGTGTACGTTGATTTGGCACCCTCATGGACTGTCATCACGGGGGCATCCTCCTAGTAAACAGGAGGGCATTACAGAAAGAGACTATCTCCCCTCAGAAATACATTCTCTAAGGAGCGGGGAGATAGTGGAATATACCCCAGTGCAAAGACTGCGAGTTGAATGGGAAGCAGCTGTCACAAGACCCAAGAATCCTACCCAGATTCCGTTTGCCTATTTCCTCTCTGAAGATTGGGACGCAGACCCCTTTAGTCTTCTTCCTCCGATTGTCAAGGGAGCAGTTGTCCAGGAGGAGTATCTAGATCCACCAGCGATGGATCCCAAGTACCTACATCAACGTTCCTGTACAGATGTGCCCAGGCCTACTCCTATGAGTGAGGAGGTTTGACCTAACCAGTGGGCACCCACAAAAGTACCCAGGCCTATTCCAGCTGTCAAGGAGGTTTGGCCTAACCAGAGGGTACCTACAAAAGTGCCTTGGCCTATTCCTGCAGTGGCGGAGGTTTGGCCTGATCAGCAGGCACCAACAAGTAATCCCTTAGTGGTGCAAGCTGCTGCAGTACAAGTAGTGGTTACAGTCAGTCCAACCATTACTAATTCCTGTTTGTTCCATGTTTCATGGAACACCCATGTTGACCCCATGCAAAGGGCCCAGTCTCGCAACCCCAGGTTCATCTCATAACCTAGGGCCCAGCCAGATAGGCGAGACTGGGAAAGAAAATTGCCAGAAAGAAAGTTGTTCAAGTGATTATCAGACTTTAACCAGACTTGGTCGCAAGACTAATTGACTCTCGTGAACTAGCACACTTTTGTTGTTCCAGGTTATTGCAACATTCAAGCATTGTGCCTGACAGAATTGTCAAGATAAGTTCACTGCAACCAAGATTAGTAAATAATGTGTCCGGCTTCGGCCGAGAGACTCATTGGTAGAGGATATTTACTATTTGCTTTACATAGGCGGAGGAGGGGGGGGAGGACCCTGACTTGGACCACATCCACAAACTCTTTGATGTACATGAACTACTGAGCAGTACATAAACTGTTATGCAAACATCTTAAGTAATATATTCTGTTCTATAAAAATGGTTACGGAGGTACACTAAAAGGTCTAATAAAATGTAAATAAGTTATAGTACACCAAAAGTCATCATGTACAGTCTTTTCTAATGACTAGTTGTATTTCTACAGGGGTTTGTCCTGAGCAACTCAGGAAAAGCAATACGTCACCCCACCAGCATCATCATATATCATAAACAGTAGTGTACTACACATAATGTACACCTAAAAGTACACAGTCATGTACACACAATGTACACATACAAATAATGTACACCTCAAGTCACACACAGTAGTACTGTAGCACTCAAAATTATACAGTCTACTTTAATGTCATATGTCAAATGTCTAATGTCATATGTTCTTGTGTTCGTGCACAGGATGCTTTCTTGGCTAGAAGGTATTCCTGATATTAAGTAACGCACGTAATAAAGTGTAAGGTAACAGAAATGTCAAATGTTATCAACATAAAATGTCTAGCTTAAACTTAAATATAGTGTTCTGGGGAGAAGTGTTTTAAGTGCCAAGGGACCCCAGTAGCCAAGGCATTGAGCAGAGAGCCTCAGGCAACCCAATCCGCAAATGTCTTGTACAAAATGTATAGAATATCACCTGTCTAGTCAAAAAAGTTATGTTATGTCTAGTCAACTGTTATGCGTAGTCAGGTCCTCAAATGCAATTATAGGTCCTTAAAATTAAGTTGTGTTAAGTAGGGGGGTTTGTGATGTCCCACTACATGACATGGTCCTGCACTACACTTAGGCCCTGTCAGGTTGAGTCCCTAAGTGACCTGGGGGCTCTCCTGCAGTGTCTCTCCTGCTGTTATTATAATGTTATTTCATGTAATAGGATTATAGTCAGTATGTCAATGTATAGTCAGTATAAAGGACCATTTGAGGACTCCAGTAAATGTCTAAAGGACCTGTGAAATGTCACATGTTATGTTCATGTTATCACATGTTACCCAGAGGGCACCAGCTTAACACATGACCCGCAGCTTGACGTATGGGCTTTGGCTCAGCCCCCCTCTATATAAAGGGGTGGCCATTACAATTCTCCCTCTTCTACCATCACTCTTGCTGAGGAACAGAGAGACCAGAAATCTCAGTGCTAGTGTCCAGTACCTGGAAGGCCTCAAATCCAGAAAGTCAAGTCTATGTCTGCTGTCACTTTGTACAGTTTAGTCAACACTCAAGTCAATTCTATTACAAGTATAATTGGTCCCAGCATGCTGCGAGGTCCTTCTGTGTTACTGGCCACCTCTCTGGGATTCTGGACTAGCTTTGAAGATAATAACACCTATCTGACCTCAATAAAGCCTCAGTTAAACCATAACCTGGTTGTGGACTCTTATTTCACTGCCTAGCTATTGGAATAGCGGAGATACCGTTTGGGTGGTTCCGGAACCCAAAAACCACTCTGGCATCACGAACATTAAGGGGTTAATAACACCTTGCCCCTGGGTTAATACCATCTGGCCCCCTCCATCATCACCGTGGGCCACCACACATATTTTCTCTCTTCTCATTTTTCTTCCTGATCTTCTCTCTTAACCTCAACCTACGAGGACAATTTTTTGGTTTTTCGATTATAAAACGTACTCGCGCTATGAAACACCCCTGGTTTAGATAACTAAAACCATTTTTTAAAAAGTCATATAACTCCCCTGGTGGTCTAAGAACGTGGAGGGATTGTCACTAACTTTGGTGATCTAGGGTTGAAGAGGGGTTTAATACAGTAAATATTATGAATACATTGTAAATAATGTTAAGCTTAGTGTCATCGGGGAAGATTTATTAAAACTTTTGCATTGGAAAAGTTGGCCATAGCAACCAATCGGATTGCTTCTTTCATTTTTAAAAGGGCCTCTTAAAAATTAAAGAAGTGATCTGATTGGTTGCTCTGGGCAACAGGTCAACTTTTCCTCTACACAAGTTTTAATAAATCTCCCCCCATGATCGTCTGACCACTGAAAAAAAAGGTAGCGGTTAATGTAGTTACAGAACTTAATTTATCTATCAGAGTTAGGCTGGGTTCACACTACGGTTTGTCATTACGGTTCCCGTATACGGCTGGGAGGAGGGGTGGGCGAGGCTTAATCACGGCGCCCGCACTCAGCCGTATAGGGAACCGTAGTTAATGTATGTCTATGAGCCGACCGGAGTGAACCGCAGCCTCCGGTCGGCTGCTTTTTCGGCCGTATGCGGTTTCCCGCACCACGTTTTTGCCTGCGGTCGGGAAACCGCATACGGCCGAAAAAGCAGCCGACCGGAGGCTGCGGTTCACTCCGGTCGGCTCATAGACATACATTAACTACGGTTCCCTATACGGCTGAGTGCGGGCGCCGCGATTAAGCCCCGCCCACCCCTCCTCCCAGCCGTATACGGGAACCGTAATGACAAACCGTAGTGTAAACCCAGCCTTAGGCCAGTTTTACACGTACATAATATGGCTGCATTTCTGAGTCTGTATTACAGTATAAGGCTATAGATTCCTATAATAGATCGCTATGATTCTTTCAGTCCAGGTCATTAGACTTGCAGTCAGTATGCAGCCTTGAGTTGCAACCGTAAAGCATCTGTATTACATTCACACTGTATGAAAAATATTGTTTTGTAATGCTTGTCCTCAACTATAATTTTGTGTTGTTTATGATTTTTATGATTTTTTTTTTAAACATGCTCTACTTTGTGGTGTACCCACACATACACAGCTCTGCACCACACATACTATGTATGCATATACTATATATACGCACAAACATCTGTGCTGCACCCACATACAAAACTCTGTTCCACATACACAGAGCTTTGCTTCACATGCACACACAGCCCTGCTACACCCGCACCAACACAGGTCTGCTGCACATACAGGTGATACTTTATTTCAGTAATGCAATTTAAAAGGTGAAACTAATATATGAGAGAGACTCATTACATGCAAAGCAAGATAGTTCAAGCCTTGATTTGTCATAATTGTGATGATTATGGCTTACAGCACATGAAAACCCCAAATCCACAACCTCAGAAAATTAGAATATTACATGCAATTTAAGAAAACAAGGATTGTACATAGAACAATATCGGACCTCTGAAAAGTATAAGCATGCATATGTACTCAGTACTTGGTTTAGGCCCCTTTTATGGAAGACCAGGATGCTTCAATAGCGGCTTTCAGCTCTTCTGCATATTTGGTCTCATGTCTCTCATCTTTCTCTAGGAAATGCTCCATAGATTCTCTATGGGGTTCAGGTCAGGCAAGTTTGCTGGCCAATCAAGCACAGTAATCCCATGGTCATTGAACCAGGTTTTGGTGCTTTTGGCAGTGTGCCAAGTCCTGCTGGAAAATGAAGTCTGCATTCCCATAAAGCATTGTCTGTGGAAGGAAGTGTGGTGAGGTTGTGATGAGCACACATGGAATTACCCTAGAGGCAGATGGCATTACCCTTTGTGTTCGTGATACCAGGGCGTGGTTTATCCTCTACACCACCCAATGGAATACTGCTGGATCCTGGGCTAGGCACGGGGGGCAAAAATGACTCCGATGCCAAGTGACGGGACAACGGCAGCTTTACTGAGTCAGACAGGTGTAACAGTCTATACAGCTTGGCTGGGCCCAAGGAGGTGACCAGTGACTTCAGAGACCTCAGGGCTTGCTGGGACTTATGGTGGACTGGGAAAATTTGATGCAGAGCTACGCTGACTGAAGACAGATTGACTTGGACTGACTTGACTATGGCAGACTATGACTGACTTCACCTCTTCTGTAGCTTACCAGGCTTGACCTGTGACTTGACCTGTGGGGTACTAGACCTAGGACTTGACCTTACTGCAACTCAACAAAGACTTAAAAGAGAAAAAGAGCATAAGCGAGAGAGCTAGCTCCACCCAGGGCTTATATAGGGGAGACTCTGATGGGGTCCCATAGGTCACATGGTCACTGGTACCTCGCTTGGTTACAATCACATGACAACAGGTCTTAAAGGCATAACACATTTTATGTACATTATATGGTATAACATAGGCAAGGGAGTAGATAAAACACAAGTGCAGGGGGGGGGGGGGCAGGGGTCTGATGGACAGGGCAGCTAATATACAGGGGTCCAACTCCTTTACTGAGCCACCACAGATGCATAAGGTGCTCAAAAATCTCCTGGTAGACGGATGCATTGACCCTGGATTTAACCTCTTAAGGACCAAGGGCGTACAGGTACGCCCTTGGTCCTGCTCTCCTGATATAACGCGGGGTTACACAGTAACCCCGCGTCATATCGCGGCGGGCCCGGCGTCATAGTGAAGCCGGGACCGCCTCTAATAGCGCGCAGCGCCGATCGCGGCGCCGCGCTATTAACCCTTTAGCCGCGCGCTCAGAGCTGAGCCGCGCGGCTAAAAGTGAAACCGAAAGTTCCCGGCTAGCTCAGTCGGGCTGTTAGGGATAGCCGCGGCTAATCGCGGCATCCCGAACAGCTGACAGGACAGCGGGAGGGCCCCTACCTGCCTCCTCGCTGTCCGATCGCCGAATGACTGCTCAGTGCCTGAGATCCAGGCCAAGTTGCCCATAGCAACCAATCAGATCGCTTCTTTCATTTTTAACAAGGCCTCTGCAAAATGAAAGAAGTGATCTGATTGGTTGCTATGGGCAACTGGGCAACTTTTCCTCTGCACAGGTTCTGATAAATCTCCCCTTATGTCTGTACCATTTATCCTTGCAGAAGCTGGACTTTTGCTAGAGGGTACAAGGTCCCAGTGCGAGGAGCGGTTGGCCCAGCAGGTCAGATGGTTCCAGTGCATGGCACCAGTGGGTCATGCAGGTAAGTGCAATCAGCAGTCTCAGACATAAACAAGAGGGCCAGAACCGTCTGTCATTTTCATAGAAAAAATTGCATTATTATTTACTTAAATATGACGGAAAAGCTAACAAGCGCAGAACATATGAACATAGCTATTGATTTACAGTAACTATTGTAATGTAATGTTGCTTTGAAAAAAAGAATTCATATTTTTCTTATCCTGGGTAAAGCCACATATGGCAAAACCAATGTGGATTTTTCATACAGAATTTTCATGTGGAAAATATTCAACATTTACAGAAGTAATAGTTACCTCAATAAGATTTCCAAAGTCTTAAAGGGGTACTCCGCCCCTAGACATCTTATCCCTTATCCAAAGGATAGGGGATAAGATGTCAGATCGCCGGGGTCCCGCTGCTGGGGACCCCGGGGATCGCTGCTGCGGCACCCCGCTATCATTACTGCGCAGAGCGAGATCGCTCTGCACGTAATGACGGGCAATACAGGGGCCGGAGCATCGTTACATCATGGCTCCGCCCCCTCGTGATGTCACGGCCCACCCCCGTCAATGCAAGTCTATGGGAGGGGGCGTGGTGGTCATAACGCCCCCTGCCATAGACTTGCATTAAGGTGACGGGCCGTGATGTCATGAGGGGCGGAGCCATGACGTCACTCTGCTCCGTCCCCTGTATCGCCCGTCATTACACACAGAGCGAACTCGCTCTGTGCAGTAATGATGGCGGGGTGCAGCAGCGGGGATCCCCGGGGTCCCCAGCAGCGGGACCGCGGCGATCTGACATCTTATCCCCTATCCTTTGGATAGGGGATAAGATGCCAGGGGGGGAGTACCCCTTTAAGCACATGCTACAGAAAAAAGAACTGCACAAAATATGTGCAGAAATTGGCCTATGGTGCAGATTTTAAATCCAGAATTCTGCTGAAATTCAAAGCCCCATTGACTTCAATGGGATTCTGCTGCAGAATTCTGCAAAATTAAAGACAGGTCTTTACATTTTACGGAATTTGGGATTTCTGTGGTGGAAACCCCACAGCGGAATCCCATTAAAGCCAATGGACAGTAAATTTCAGCACAGAATTCTTTAGTGTAATTCAGCACAGAAATTACGGCATGTGTACATGGCCTGAGGGTATGTTCACATGGCAAAATGTCTGTGCGCAATTCTGCCACAATATTCCACACAGACATTCCATTTCAATGGGATTCTGCTGCACTGTTCACACAGTGGAATTTCCAGATTCTGGTGTCTGCAGAAAGAATAGACATGTCTTTTCTTTCTTCGGATTTCGCTCAGAAATGCATTCACATCTATGAGACGTCCTAGTGCCCATCGGATTAGTTAAATGTGCAGAATGTCCGCCATGTTTTCAAGGTGGACATTCCACACATTTTATGCTGTGTGAACATACCCTAAGAGTGAAAAGAATCTCAGGACTCATGATTGTGACTCACTGTGAGTCACTTTCTAAATTGCCTTAAAGCCTACCTGTCAGATCCCACAAAAAAAACAAAACAAAAAAAACTGTTATATGTTACTACCTGATCAAGTACATGTGATTTTTATGTCTCTATCACCTATATTTCACCCAAAAAATACCATATTACAGCTGCTCAATGTCTTTCTCATCTTTCTAGAGGGAGGGGGCATGTCCCTCTCTTGCCTGTACTGTGATGACTCCTCCCCATCCCTCACTCTACTGACTCACTGCTCTCAGAAGCCTTGCAGACCTGCTCTGTAAGGCCCCATTTGTCCGTTGTAAGTTCTCTTTTCCCTCTGGCGCTGCAAAAAAAAAAAAATGTGCCGGAGGGAAAATGAAGCCAGAACTGATCCTATTCATTTGAATGGGACCGTTCACTATCATCCGGCATCTCAGTTTAGACGCTGGATGATTGGACTCGCCGGACCGGCACAAACAGAGGAACGCATCTTGCTGTGTTTCCCATCCGGCGATTATAAACAATGGACACCGGATGATGCACATCTGATGCCAACTGATGCACTTCTGGCATCAGTTGTGGCAATTTTCACCCAGATTCGCCGGAGCCGGACGATGGATATATGTAAATCTAGCCTTACATTTTCCTCTCTAGATTTATGCTGTACACACACACAACACACACAATGATGGGAGCTTGCCTGGACACTACCACCAAAGACAATATGGTGAGTGTATAACCTACTTCTTCCTAAATTAGTGCAATGGTTTAGTGCTTACATTTTCTATCTGTTGCCATGTCATTCATGTGTATCATCCTTTGCCAATCCTGTGATGCTGGGACTTGTAGTTTTGCAACAGCTGGAGGCACATGATTGGTAAAACTCTGTGTTACAGCAGTGTTGCTGCAGGCTGAGTTCCTCCTGCAGCCTTGTCAATCAGTCAACTTGTATCCATGACCCTTGGACACACTCCTGCTGCTGTGGGACTCAGTGTCCCAGGAGGTATGGGGACCCCTAGTGGTGGGATTTTTAAAGGCAGCTTTCTTTAATAAAATGTTAATTTTTTTAAAGAAGTATATTAGAACAACTATTGTTTTGCCAAGATGTACAACATATAAAAAGTTTTTATATCTGACAGTGCCCATTTAAAGGGGTTATCCAGGCAAAACCTTTTTTTATATATATCAACTGGCTCCGGAAAGTTAAACAGATTTGTAAATTACTTATATTAAAAAATCTTAATCCTTCCAATAGTTATTAGCTTCTGAAGTTTTCTGTCTAACTGCTCAATGATGATGTGACATCCCGGGAGCTGTGCATGATGGGAGAATATCCCCATAGGAACTGCACAGCTCCCGGGACGTGAGTCATCAGAGAGCAGTTAGACAGAAAACAACAACTGAACTTCAGAAGCTAATAACTATTGGAAGGATTAAGATTTTTTAATAGAAGTAATCTACAAATCTGTTTAACTTTCCGGAGCCAGTTGATATATAAAAAAAAGTTTTGGCCTGGAATACCCCTTTAAATGTGTGATTAAACACCATGGATGAAGCTAAATCATAAGTGCCGAGATTCTTTTAACTCTTTGATTTACTTTGTCTACAACCACCACGTGTACATGAGTGCTGACCCAAACTCTATTACAGGTGAAACTCAAAAAATTTAAATATCATGCAAAAGTTTACTGTATTTCATTAATGCAACTTAAAAGGAAAGGAAGCATGAAGTGCTCCAAAATCTCCTGGTAGACGGATGTGTTGACCCTGGACTTAATGAAGCTGTCACGTATGGGCAGGAAAGGAGTGCACACTATTCTCACCCACTCCCCTATCCCTGCCTACTTACATACCTGCCCTAGGTGACAGGTCCGTAACCACGGTGACAGTCCCTCCCTAGACAAGTGAGGGACGTAATTGTCAAAATAATAAAATACAATAATACAGACTCAGGTCAAGGATCAGAGGGCAGAGCCAAAGAGAAAAAATGCCATATATAACAGATACAGTAGAAAGCTAGCTAGGAGTCCAAACTGAGCTCTATAGCAGGCAGTGATTGGAAGTAGACCGCTAGATTAAATAGGCCCAGACCAGGTGCTCTCATCAAGGTCAGCTGACCAGTCCAGACAGCTGGGCATAGCCCAAGGCAAAACAAAACAGAGTGAGAGCTGTCCGAACCGTTTAAACCGACGGCTCCTGACCGAAGCACAGCGGACCAACACCAGCAGATGACATGGCTCCCCAAATCATAGTAATTGGGGGTGGGGGGGGGGGGGGGGGGGGGGCTTTGGGGTTTTTGTGAGCTGTAAGCCATAATCATTCCAATTATGGAAAATCATGGCTTTAACTATCTTGCTTTGCATGTAATGAGTCTCTCTCATTAGTTTCACCTTTTAAGTTGCATTACTGAAATAAATGAACTTTGCACAATATTCTTATTTTTTTCAATTTCACCTGTAAATCCCTAACTGTGACTGAAATACATTTAACCTTGTTATCTCTCATATATTACCATATTCATCCCTAAATTTACAGCATTTGGTGCAGATTTGCTGCTGCAGAATTCACTGCAAAAATACTGCAGATTTCCTGCTATAAAAATTCCACAGCATTTTTGCAGCATATAGCCATATTTTTAGGTTATGTTCAAATGGAAGAATATTTGCAGACTGTCTGCCCAGAAAACACTGGGGGACATTCTGCAAATAGCGGGTGGTGGCATGCGCCGGTGCTTGGACTGATCACAAATGAGCCTCTGTGTAGACGGCAATGCATTTCCGAATTGATTTTGTTGAAAAAATTTACATATCAATTCTTTTAGCAATGCCTGAAAACGGGATTTCAGCGGCAAAAGTGTCCGCTACCAAAATTCTGCCATGTGCAGTGCAGCAGAATCCCATTGAAAGCAATGGGACTCTACTGCAACGGAATTTCGGAGTGGAATTATTCTGCCGGATTCCAATCAGCCTAAGAGCCCATCCACACTGCTGGAACACTGCTGCTCTTTTCAAATCCACACAGAATTGGAACTTAATTGGTGTGTAATTGCAGTGGAAAATCTGCTGCAGAAATTAAGGGCAGAATTCTGTCTCTGGACAAAAAAAAGTACTGTCCCTTTTGGACCCTTATCAGACCAGACAGTACTAGCAAGAGAAGAGAGTGCTGGCAGATACCTAGAGAGACAACAGAGATGGCGGGGGTTATACAACAAAATGTCACTAAATGTTGAGACCCTGATATCTGAGGTAACTTTTACTTTTTGTTTATTGTTTTACTCATTAATGCTTGTTTCATGTATGTTTTTTGCTTTGCATGCCTATATTGAACAGTCCCCTCATTTATTCAGCAGTGCCAGTTCCATTGAAGTGAATGGAGTCAAGTTGTAATACCACACACAACCTGGAGACAGACAGGGAGTGGTCTTTAAAAGAAATAAGGTCTGTTTTTCGACTCCTGGACAACCCCTTTAAATGGATATACAAGTCCCATCGACTTCTATGGGATTCTGCTGTTGAATTCCACCCAAACTTGAACGTGGATGTCTGTTCTGCCATCAATATTCCACTGCTAAAATTCAGCAGTGTGCACAGAGCAGCAGACTCCCATTGAAAACAATGGGACTCTGCTGTAAGTGAAATTCTGCAGCTGATTTTCGCTGGCTGAAATTCAGTGTGCGGAAACCAGGCCCTAAAAAAGCAAGTATTCCTATACTGCCTCTATGGAAAACCATAATCATGTTGGCACGTGTAAAACCCAAAAAGCATGACAGATAGGATATACTATACTATTTTTATAACAAAAATGTGCTTGAAAACCATAAAGAAATGCAAAAAACACTTTTTTTATATCCTAAAATAAATAGAAACTCTACAAGTACATTACATACAAATTACATATTTACTTGTTTAACACAATTTGTGCTAAAAAGACACAATGTCAGACTGAACGTAGCCTGCAACAATGTAAAAAGCCTGTGACAGATCCCATTCATTTCACAATGGTCAGATTTTTTTTAACCACAGGATCAAAAACAAATCCCAGAATGCATCAATTGTATTGTGTAGATAGAGACTGCCTCTCCTGCTCCCCGAAAAATACAAAAACAAAACTGTAAAACAACAACTAATGTTCATTACCCAAAAAAGTTAAAACGAAGAATTTGGTTGTAAATAGAGCAGAATAAAAATCTTCATTATTACAAACTCTGCTAATAGTTTTTTTGGATTTTTTTTTATTTTTTATAAGAGGATACAGTGGACCCTCAATTTACAATGGCCTCAACATACAATAGTTTCAACATACAATGTTATTTTCTGGACCATTGTAACTTGAAACCAGATTCAACATACAATGCTATGGAATCTACGAAACGTGTCAATGGCCGGAAGAACCGACCAATCAGAATGGATATTTCACTGATAAAACCCCTGTATTACTGAAGCGTATGCACTGACTGGTGTCTGGTAGCGCCCCCTACAGTACAGGGAGGTATTACATGTTCGGTACTCTTTACTTGTGCCAGAGTTAGCTGCTCCTTTGGGCATCAGGTAAGGGCGGCTCCATTTTCCTTTTTTTTTTTTTTAGGACATTGCGTGTTCTGTACAGGACCCTGAAGAAGCTACTGTCTAGAGATGAGCGAACTTACAGTAAATTCAATTCGTCACGAACTTCTCGGCTCGGCAGTTTATGACTTTTCCTGCATAAATTAGTTCAGCTTCCAGGTGCTCCTGTGGGCTGGAAAAGGTGGATACAGTCCTAGGAGACTCTTTCCTAGGAATGTATCCACCTTTTCCAGCCCACCGGAGCACCTGAAAGTTGAACTAATTTATGCAGGAAAAGCCATCAACTGCCGAGCCGAGAAGTTTGTGACAAATCGAATTTACTGTAAGTTCGCTCATCTCTACTCCTGTCCTCTACATAGACCAGTGTTTCCCAATGAGGGTGCCTCCAGCTGTTGCAAAAGTACAACTCCCAGCATTCCCGGACAGCCGAAGGCTGTTCGGGCATGCTGGGAGTTGTAGTTTTGCAACAGCTGGAGGACCCTGGTTGGGAAACACTGAAATAGACAGTGATTTACAGCTCCCAGCAGATCTTTATTACTTTTATATGTAAGGATTTGCATTATGTATATTAGTTATCTACTTATTTATCTTTAATCATCACTTTTTCCTATTTTTGGATGACATTTTGGGGGCTTCAGGACCAATTACCAGGTTTCCATAGAGTTATGGTCTCAACATACAATGGTTTCAACATACAATGGTCGTCAAAGAACCGATTAATATTGTAACTTGAGGGACTACTGTATAAATATAGTTTTAGGTATAGAAGACCTCAGGGTGCATATTCATTTTGGACATTGGGGGGTTGTACACTAATGTCTATGGGATTGTTACATTATCCGTTTTAATCTGTTACAGTCCGTTATTAATAACTGATGTCATTTTGTGACGGGAGAATGAACCCAAGAAATAGTACATGCACTATTTCTCCCGTTACTATCTTCCGTCACATAATAACGTCCGTTATTAATAACGGACTGTAACGGATTAAAACGGATAATGTAACAATCCCATAGACTATAATGGGATTATCGAACGGACGTTTAATGGCCGATTTTCAGGGTTTTCATAACGGGAAACATCAAACGGATGTTTAAAACGGATGAATTGCTGATCTACTTTTTCTAGCCAAAAACCGTACCCCTCCATATAGCGCCTGATTCGGCTGCCTGTATATTAGAGGTGATAGAATATATAGAATATCTCATAAATGGAAAATAACACCCAGCTATTAAACACATGAGCTGCGGTCGTTTGCTTCAGTTAAAAGGAATTTGACACCATAAATAAAATGCATGGAAGGTAAGCACAGGGGTCCTAGGGGATCCATACCACACAGTCCAACAAATTGTTCATTAAAAGAGATGTAGGTGGAATAGAGAGCTGGTAAAGACTGTTCTATGAACTCCTGTCCCCAGACTCAGAGAGTTGCTGCAGCTCCTTGACAAGTATTACAAATGAGGGTGGGCGTCATATTGTTAGGTGCCCTTGTCTCTGATGTTGTAACAAGTAAATAAATGTTGCTTACCTAACTGTTTCCTTTTAGTAAGAGAAATGAGTGGGAGAGACTTCTTCCCCAATCTTATCTCCTCAACAAAGACTCTGGAGGAGAGGAGACACTTCACCACCGCCAGCCCAGTGAGGGGACACCAGGGTAATTCATGATGAAGGATTATCTACAAATTGTTGGTTTTTAGTAACCAGACTGGTGGGTTTGTGTGTGAAAGACCTTGCTGGATTTATGGATTCTAAACACACCCGTGACTATGTCTTAGCAGCTGGAAGGAGATCTTATTGTGCTTCTGCCACCAGGACATTGAACAATGTGAACACTGTACTAGTTATTTATTTTTACTATTATTATTTGTTACATTGTATCGCAGCTGTAAAGCAACCGCCACATGTACTAGTTATTTATTTCTACTATTATTATTTGGTACATTGTATCGCAGCTGTAAAGCAACAGTCACATGTACTAGTTATTTATTTTTACTATTATTATTTGTAACATTGTATCACAGTTGTGATGTAACAGTCACATGTACTAGTTATTAATTTGTACTATTATTTGTTACATTGTATTGCAGCTGTGATGTAACAGTCACATGTACTAGTTATTTATTTTTACTATTATTATTATTTGTTACATTGTATTGCAGCTGTAATGTAACAGTCACATGTACTAGTTATTTATTTGTACTATTATTATTTGGTACATTGTATCGCAGCTGTGATGTAACAGTCACATGTACTAGTTAATTTTTACTACTATTATTATTTGTTACATTGTATCGCAGCTGTGATGTAACATTCACATGTACTATTTATTTATTTTTACTACTGTTATTATTTGTTACATTGTATTGCAGCTGTAATGTAACAGTCACATGTACTAGTTATTTATTTTTACTACTGTTATTATTTGTTACATTGTATTGCAGCTGTAATGTAACAGCCACATGTACTAGTTATTCATTTTTACTATTATTTGTTACATTGTATTGCAGCTGTGATGTAACAGTCACATGTACTAGTTATTTATTTTTACTACTATTATTATTTGTTACATTGTATTGCAGCTGTGATGTAACAGCCACATGTACTAGTTATTTATTTTTACTACTATTATTATTTGGTACATTGTATTGCAGCTGTGATGTAACAATCACATGTACTAGTTATTTATTTTTACTATTATGTGTTACATTGTATCGCAGCTGTAATGTAACAATCACATGTACTAGTTATTTATTTTTACTACTATTATTATTTGTTACATTGTATCGCAGCTGTGATGTAACAGCCACATGTACTAGTTATTTATTTTTACTATTATTTGTTACATTGTATCGCAGCTGTAATGTAACAGTCACATGTACTAGTTATTTATTTTTACTACTATTATTATTTGTTACATTGTATCGCAGCTGTGATGTAACAGTCACATGATACTGAGTTCACATAATGCAAAGGAAAACCAATTTTAAAGATGCCAGATGGAGCTCTAGAGAAAAGAGAAAGGTCTTTCCATGAAGACAATCTTCTCTTTTTTTCTTCCTCCTTTTCCTTGAGGTCTTTTAACACTTTAAAAGTCCTGAATAATTCCAAGTTTTCCTTTGGAGGCTCTGAAGAAAGATTCTGACGCTAACTTGTCGTTATCAGATTGATGGGCCGGGTTTGATTGAAGTTTCTTTGTCATGCAAATGTCACAGGCCATGATGGATGGGTTCAGATATCTGACAAGCTTCAGGAGGTCTTCAGCTATTGGTCCCCAGAGAATCACGTGTCCTCTCTGTGAGAGACAGAGGGTTTGAAGCCTGGAAATCCATGGATGGAAGTTTACAGCTTTGACATACTACCTAAAGGTTGTAGGGCAAGGAGGATTCCCCCGAAAACAGGTTGACCCTCCTCCATCCCTGGCAGATGGACAATACCAGAATGGGCTCCTTTTTGGACTATGCCATTTGTAACCGTGGCACTAGTGCCTACTCACCCAGAGGATACCACCATCTAGACCAAGGGACACCATCCTTTCCAGCATGCCCCAGCACCAGTGACATTTATAATGGTGACGGCCACTTTGTAGTCGGGGGAACTGGTGCAATTCCCAACCAGATCCAGCAGCAGAACCATGGCTACCATCATCACCACCACCACCACCACCCCCCAAGCACCAGTCTCGCCTATGCCAACTCAATACCCAACTACACTTCACAGACTTGCAGCCAGGGTTATGGGCACCAAGTCTATGTCACCCAAGAAGCAGAAGGAGCTTATTTTCAGCAACAGCCTTATTCTGCCACCACAGCTCCCAACAATGGATCTATGTCAGAAGGATATTGTGGAACTGTGCCAGGCCCTGTCCCTTACCATCAACACTCCTATGGGCAAGAGCACCAAGCCTTGTTACACAGCTACCACAACCATTCCCCTCTACTGCACGATGAGAAAGAAGTGCCCTGCCAACCAGAACTGGTA
Organism: Hyla sarda; assembly: GCF_029499605.1. Lineage (NCBI taxonomy): Eukaryota > Metazoa > Chordata > Amphibia > Anura > Hylidae > Hyla > Hyla sarda. The sequence continues at coordinate 31,292,993 of NC_079200.1, forward strand.
GCAACCAATCCTACTTTTGACTGGATGAAAGTGAAGCGGAATCCACCAAAGACCAGTAAGTAGCACTCAGCAATGAGTTATTGCCGACTACAGGCCTCAAGTTCACTGGGTATTTGTAGACGTGGGCGCAGATCATTAGTATCTCATCCATCTTATGTGAAGGCTCACATCAGTGCCCACCATGCTTTTACCTACAATAAATACATCATCAGACCCCAGTGAGGTAGTAGTCCATTCTGTCCCCGTTGATTGTCTCCATTTAATACATATTTTATGTGTTCAGACCTATTGTTTAACCTAACAATGATTAATGGACCAAGTGGGCAGAACAAGAAAAGCAAGCACGTGTAGTTACAGTCTAGCAATGCCATGCTCCTCTGTTCTCGGAATCCTAACCTCCTTAAAGGGGACCTGTCATCAACAAAAAAACTTCTTATAAAATGTAGATAATACCATTATGTGTATATTTGTAATATAAATTGGTTAAAAATTGTGTATATTTTTGGGTGAAAAAATGCAGCTATTGCCTGTGTGTCTCTATGAGGAGTCCAAATACAGGAAGTGAGGGTGGGACAAGCAGACTCCTGGCTTGTCAATCATCCTGATGTATGAGCCTGGAGCATGCTATAGAGCAGTGGTCTTCAACCTGCGAACCTACAGATGTTGCAAAACTACAACTCCCAGCATGCCCACACAGCCAACGGCTGTCCGGGCATGCTGGGAGTTGTAGTTTTGCAACATAGGCTGTCCGGGCATACTGGGAGTTGTAGTTTTGCAACATAGGCTGTCCGGGCATACTGGGAGTTGTAGTTTTGCAACATCTGGAGGTCTGCAGGTTGGAGACCACTGCTATAGAGCCTCAGTGTACACTGTCCTGCTTGTCCACCCTCACTTCCTGTATTTGGACTCCTCACAGAGACACACAGGCAATAGCTGAATGGACAAAAATATACACTTTTTTTTTTTAACCAATGTATATTACAAATATACATATAATGGTATTATCTACATTACATAAAAAGTTTTTGTTGACGACAGGTCCACTTTAAGTTGTAGTAAATGTACTTGATACATTTTAAAGTGGTCTCCAACCTGCGGACCTCCAGATGTTGCTAAACTACAATTCCCAGCATGCCCGGACATCCGCATGTGTGTTTCTTTAAGTAGTAGTAAATGTACTTGATACATTTGACAGTGGTCTCCAACCTGCGGACCTCCAGATGTTGCAAAACTACAATTCCCAGCATGCCCAGACATCCGCATGTGTGTTTCTTTAAGTAGTAGTAAATGTACTTGATACATTTTACAGTGGTCTCCAACCTGCAGACCTCCAGATGTTGCAAAACTACAACTCCCAGCATGCCCAGACAGCCAACAGCTTTACTATTTACTAATACTAATAAATAAAACTAATACTAATAAATTACTACTACTTAAAGAAACACACATGCGGCTGTCCGGGCATGCTGGGAATTGTAGTTTTGCAACATCTGGAGGTCCGCAGGTTGGAGACCACTGTCAAGTGTATCCAGTACATTTACTACTAAAAGAAACACACATGCGGCTGTCCGGGCATGCCGGGAATTGTAGTTTTGCAACATCTGGAGGTCCATAGGTTGGAGACCACTGTAAAATGTATCAAGTACATTTACTACTACTTAAAGAAACACACATGTGGCTTTCTGGGCATGCTGGGAATTGTAGTTTTGCAACATCTGGAGGTCCGCAGGTTGGAGACCACTGCATTATTCATATAGAAAATAGAATGTTAAATACATCTTGTATCTAATTACATTATCATTATTATCATAATATTATTATTATTATTATCATAATATTATTATTATTTAGCATGTTATTTTATTAACTTCCACAGCCAAACCAGCAGACTATGGGTTAAATTCTCAGCAGAACACCATGAGAACCAACTTCACCACCAAGCAGCTGACAGAGCTGGAGAAGGAGTTCCACTTTAACAAGTACCTGACCCGGGCCAGACGGGTGGAGATCGCTGCCACTTTGGAACTGAACGAAACGCAGGTCAAAATCTGGTTTCAGAACCGGAGGATGAAACAGAAGAAAAGAGAGAAGGAAGGTGTCACCTCCGGCACCTTGAAGGAGTCTCTAAAGGAAAGTAGTGAGACCTCAGACCTCTCCACCTCGCCCGACACCTCACCCAACTCTGCATAGACAATTCATGGACATACTTTCCAGGGAACCTTAATTTTACAAAAAAAAAAAAATAATAATAATTAAAAGATGTAAATAGTTTATTTTCGTGGACAAAAATTCTTCTTATTTATATATGGAATACAGTTTACAAGCGAATTTTTACCCCACTGAAGAAAAAAGGGAGCTGGCCAGCTTCTCTCAGGGAAACCCCCAAAATTTTTAGGGGAGCTGCACTTTCAGGCATCTCCATTTTTAACTAGCTGATTTATAGTCCTATTTATGCCCATAGCGGTAATTGTCATGTCTTCTGTGTGTTTTTTAATGCTGTGGATCATTATTTCCAGTGAATTACATGCGATTGTGTTTAGTAGGACACACAAGGACCCCTTTTGCCTATAACAAAAAAAAAATAACTAGTTTGCACTATAGTTTAAACGAATAATAAGAAAATGCAGAATTGGTGCCTGTGAAGAGATGAATTACAGTCTGAACATATATATATATATATATATATATATATATATATATATATATATGTATGTATATATATGTGTATATATATATATATATATATATATATATATATATATAGCATTATATCTCTGCTATGACATAGGACAGAGGTCTCCAACCTGCGGACCTCCAGATGTTGCAAAACTACAACTCCCAGCATGCCCGGACAGCCAACGGCTGTCCGGGCATGCTGGGAGTTGTAGTTTTGCAACATCTGGGGGTCCGCAGGTTGAAGACCACTGACATAGGATTTCCCAGTATAGGGTATCTGCGAATTGTAATGGTGTTTGCTGTCGGCCGATGGTTCTAACAATGTCTTAAAGAAATTAGCTTTTTCTGTCGATGTAACAAGATGCGTTTGTGCTTTGCCTATTTTTTATTTTTTTTGCAATTCAGCTACAGATGTTGTTTTTTTTATGGTTTGTCTCTAGAAATAAAATCTACCTCACATTAGACACAATGGTTTATTTGTTTAATGGCATCGGCAGATAAGATGCACAGATAAGATTGAAGGCTGGATTATAAGACAAGATGTCACTTCTCTACTTTATTTTATTGCTTTGTATTGTTATTGTTCACAATCACCGATGACTTGAGCCTTATTTACTCTATAGCAGTGTTTCCCAACAAGGGTGCCTCCAGCTGTTGCAAAACTACAACTCCCAGCATGCCCGGACAGCCTTTGGCTGTCCGGGCATGCTGGAAGTTGTAGTTTTGCAACAGCTGGAGGCACCTTGGTTGGGAAACATTGCTCTATAGCTCTATAACCATACTGGATTCTATGCGACAAATAAGCAACAATTACACTGGATACATTGTAGCTGCAAGAAGAAACTCCTGTGACTGTCTGATCCTAAACACAACAAAGGTCAAACAGGGTTATAATTTAAAAGTGAAAAGATTTGCAAAAGGCAACTCTCTGGACATGTATTTCTTTTCCTTTATTCACACCCTAGAAACAGGATGGGCACTGTAGGTGCTCCCAAACATCAAACACACTTTAATCTTTGTAGTTGTGTTTTTTTTAATTTTTTTAATTTTTTTACTGGGCTGTTTAAATATCTAGAAACTCTAGCCCCATACAGATCCAGGTTTTAGGCTTCCTTCACATATTATTTTTTTCCCCTGAAAAAAATTAAATAAAAATAATGACACAAACTACTGCACTTTTTGTTGTTCTCCATGATGCACTTTTTGTTATTCCCCAATGCTGAAGTCACTGACTCAAAAAAAAAAAAAAAAAAAAGTAAATAATAGGGGAAAATGCCACAAAAAAAAAAAAAAAAAAAAAAATGCATTGTAGGTATAGCCCTTTAGATTTATCTACTGACTCCCCATTAACATCTGGGTACTGTGTTTTTTTTGCAGAAAAAAACAAAAACAAAAAAAAAAGCGTAATGTGTCACCAGTGGTGTTGTTTCTCAGAAAAAATGGCACCCAAAGGCTACGTTTCCACACAACTTATTTTTTGCCATTTTTTTTTACAATAAAAAAAAATAAAAAATGAGTTGTAGAATAGGTGTTCTTTGTTTTTTTTTTTTGTTTTTTTTTTTACCTGCATTTTCTTCATCATGTGACTCAATGTTTTATAAGGAAAAATTAGGGGAAAAAATGGCAATTCAAAATTAACATTGTTATTTTTGTGGCAATTATGGAAGGAAAAACACCACTATTTCCTGGGGGGGTGGACGGAACCACCATACTCTCAACATGCAAAATTAAAAAAAAAACTAGCCCTAAGCCTAAAAACACCCTCAAGGGGGAAAAAATTACCAAAAAAATAAATAAAAAAAAACGCACCGGAATGATTCCACGTGGCAATTTTTGGGAAAACTGGTACTGCAGTTTTTGAGCCAAAGCCAGAAGTGGATCCATGAGTAAGTAAAAGTATAAGTCCTTTATATTTCCTATCCCTTTTTACCTACACTTCTGGCTTTGGCTCAAAAACCTGAAGAAAACCGGGCAAGTGGAAATCCAGTCTAAGGCTATGATCAGATGGTGGAATGTCTGCGTGGAAAATGTTTGTGCGGACATTCTCCCGAAAGCAGAGATCTACTCACTTAGGCTAGGATTCCACTTGGTTTTTTGTGCTGCGTTTTTTGGGATTAAAAAAAGCCTGAAAAAAAAACGCCTGAAAAAACGCCAGTGCAACATCCTGCGTCTGGTGTTTTTGGGGCGTTTTTGCAAAAAGCAAAAAAAAAAAAAAACCAAGTGGAATTCCAGCCTTAGGCCGCTCAGAAATGCGTTATCTCATGTCTATTCTTTCTGCAGACCCCAGAATCGGGATTTCTGTGGCAAAAACTTCTGCTGTGGAAATTCCGCCGCATGCACAGTGCTGCCGAATCCCATTGAAATCAAGAAGATTCTGCTGCAGCGGAATGTCTATGCAGCATTCATATACGGAATTCCGCATGGAAAACCCATCATGTGAACATGGCCTAAGGGTGCGTTCACATGCTAGTAACTAGAAGTAGGTTTCATGCTGCGGGAAATCCACTGCGAGTTACGCTACTGTTTATTTGAACTGGCAAACTGCAAATCCGACACTATTGCGCACTATCCGTAGACCCGTTCAAATGAATAGTAGTGTAACTCGCAGGGGATTTCCCGCAGCCCGCTGCTAGTTACTAGCGTGTGAACACACCCTTAGGCCATGTTCACACAGTTGATAATGTGCGGAAAACATGGGCGGACATTCCGTCTGTTAGGACCGCTTGGATATGCGTTGTCTCATAGATGGCAACGCATTTACAAACAGATTCTGCAGTAAGAATAGACATGTCTATTCTTTCTCCAAGCCCTGGAATCGGGATTTCCTAAAGGGTGAAAAAACTATCGCCATGTGGGTATGGAGTTTCATATTCCCCATTGACTAAAAATCCACATTCGCTTTACAGTATTTTTTTGCAACCAGATGTTAGCCGGGAGTCAATAGGAAAAAAATAAAACGCCATATACCACTTCTTTGGTATATTTTCACTCTCCATTGGCGGTTTTTGGTTCAGTGGCCATTATACTTTGATCCTGTGATTCAAGGATTTCTGTTAAAGAATGTGAGGAAAAAATATAGAAGAAAAATGCACACACTCATTACAGATTTTATTCAATGTGTTTATTCAATCTATAGAGCACTTCGGAAAACTCAAACACTCAAGAGGGAAAAAACACCAGAAACCATGGAGTTGTCGATGACGTTTTTATGGTGTTTTATTCATTTTTCTTTTTTTTAAGAAAAATCCCTTGTGTGAAACCACCCTAAGGTTATAAGGTTACGTTCACACATATGCATATTTTGCTGCAGATTTTGTGCAGTTGATTTTACTACCCATTGAAGCCAATGGGAAGAAAAATCAGCTGTTGAAAATCTGCAGCAAAGTGTGTATGTGTGAACGTACCCTTAAGCTATGCTCACACCAAGGATATTGGTCAGGATTTTACTCAGTATCTGGTCAGGAAATCCGTCATCAGTGTCACCTGCACTAACCTGTCGGTACAGACAGATAGTGCAGGTGACACTGATGACAACGGTACTTACCTTGTCCCATTCCATAGCGGGGATCTCCGGTAACCTTGGCTCCAGCTCCGGGCACCAGACTTGGGGCACGGGCGGAGTTTAGTGACGTCACGGCTACTGCGAGACCCAGCAGAGAGCGGTGGCTTGGGGCAAGAGTGGAGTTTAGTGACATCACCGCTGTTGCTTTCTGCTGGGTACCGCTGCTAGAGAACAGCAGCGGTGACATCAGTAAGCTCCGCCTGTGGCCCAAGCCGGGTGTCCGGAGCTGGAGCTAATGGCCAAGATTTCAGGAGATCCCGCCACGGAACAGGACAAGGTGAGTACTGTTGTCATCAGGGTCACCTGCACTATCTGTCGGTACCGACAGGTTAGTGCAGGTGACACTGGTGACAGATTTGCTTTAAGGCTAAACCATAACCATAAGGGTACATTCACACAAGCGAATCCGCAGCGTACTCTACGCTTCGGATCCGCCACTGAATGACCCTCTGTATTCTGCCTTCACATGTGCCTGCTAATGGGGGGTATTGCCGCTACGTGCAGACACACTAAAACGATGTGCGAGTTGCCGCGCATGCGCAGTGTACCCGCACACATTGCGGCCGCTCTCCCTGCTCAATGAGCTAGGCTGAGAGCTGTCACGATGTGCGAGTATACTGTGCATGTGCGCCGCGATTCGCACATCGCACTGTGTCTGCTCATAGCGGCGTATTGCTGCTCTGAGCAGGCAGATGTAAAGGCAGAATACAGACTACAGAGTCCTTCAGCGGCTGATCCGCAGCGAAATAAGCTGCGAAAATCGGTTCATCTGAACGTACCTGAAGGCTAGGTTTCCACAAAGTTTTAATTTTTTCTGGCATTTTTTTTTTTTTTAGAAAACTGCTACTGCAATTTTTGAGCCAAAGCCAGAAGTGTATTCAAAAGTAATGGGAACTATATTGTAAGGACTTAGGCTAGGTTTCTGATTATTTTTTGTGCGTGTTTTTCCCAAAAAATGCCATCCTTGTTTTTTTAAAATTTTTGTTACCCAACAATTTTTTTTAAAAACATCAAAGGGGCCAAAATTGCAATTTCCACTCAAAGGCAAAAAACGCCCAAAAATAAGTAGAAACGTAGCCTTATACCTTATGCCAATCCAAACGATAGGGGATAAGATGTCTGATCATGGGGGTCCTGACGCTGGGGACCCCCTCGATCTCAGATGCAACATGACTGGTGATGTGTGGCGGAGGCTTGTGACCATCACAGCCACGGCCCTGCTCGTGATGTCACGGCCACGCCCCCTCAATGTAAGTCTATGGGAGGGGATGTCCGTCACGCCCCTCCCATAGACTTGCATTGAGGGGGAGTGGCCGTGATGTCATGAGCTTCCGGCGATGCACCCGATGCTTTAAACGAACGCCGGGTGCAGCAGGGAGATCACGGGAGTCCCCAGTGGTGGGATCCCCGCCTCTAGACATCTTATCCCCAATCCAAAGCATAGGGGATAAGATGTCTGATCGCAGGGGTCCCGACGCTGGGGACCCCCTCGATCTCGGATGCAGCACCCCAGACATCCGGTGCACGGAGCAAACTTCGCTCTGTGTGGGATGACTGGCGATGCGGGGCGGAGGCTCGTGACATCACAGCCATGGCCCTGCTCATGACATCACGGCCTCGCCCCCTCAATGTAAGTCTATGGGAGGGGGCGTGACGTCCTTCACGCCCCCTCCCATAGACTTGTATTGAGGGGGAGTGGCCGTGACGTCACGAGCGGCGCCGTGATGTCATGAGCTTCCGGCGCTGCACCCGACGCTCTAAACGAACGCTGGATGCAGCAGGGAGATCACGGGAGTCCCCAGTGGTGGGACCCCCGCGATCAGACATCTAATCCCCTATCCTTTCAATAGGGGATAAGATGTCTAGGGGCCGAGTACCCCTTTAACTACATGTATATACATATATTTATCTATACACATCTCACTCTCTCCATACATGTACATAAATGCACATATATACTATACTACAATGCTTTGCCTTGTTTTATAAACGTATGTAATTATGCATACAACCCTTCCAAACCCTATTGAAAAAGGTGTCCTGACTATGACCTTTCTACGGTCCTTCTTGCCCATCTCATTTTGGTTCAGGTACTCTTAGGATTTAGAGACAACAGAAACGTCCTTTCTCTTTTTCAGGCCCACCTTGTTCTGAGTTTACTCGACCCTGACAGCTTTATTTTAGCCCAGTTTTCCATGGACTACTTCAATATTTACACAAGTTGATGACTTGTCCCAGGATCTCCTCCGGCAGCCCTGTCCTGCAGACTCCTACCCCCAGGCCTAAGTTCACCTAAAGTTCAGCTGGAAATCAAAGCAGCAGAGGCCATACTGGATGTCCCAGGACAGACCTTGGATGGACAGCAACTTAAGGTCATGTTAAGGTCTCCTAGCCCCTTCTGGGTCCCAAGTGATCATCCTCTCAACACTGTACAGTTGCCCTGTATTTTTTGGTGAGATAGCTGTCTTTTTAAGTAAAGAGAAACCCCATTGCTGTTTCTAGACTGGGATTTAAAAATTCCAATTATTTATTCCACAGTTCGCTCCTGTTCACATCATCACTTATGTCAAGGAACATGTTTGGGGGTATATACGTTATAAGCTATAAGTTTACAATGGCTTTCAAAATTTTACCCCATTCGTAAAATCTCAAAGTTTGCAAAAGCCAGAAATTATTACTTTAAATGAAATGATCAAATAATTATCTTTGAAAAAAATCAATACTTTCATCTCCAACTATTACTGGCTTGCAGTCCCTTGCCATTCTGGTTGCCAATTTATTAGGTAACCTGAGGAAATATTACCCAATATGCTTCTGTGATGTCCCAGTAAAGGACATGGTGCTGTACTACCCTTAGGCCCTGTCATGTTGAGACCCTCAGTGACCTGGGGGTTCCCCTGCAAGGTCTCTCCCTGTTGTTCCACAATGTTGTGTATATTGCTTTAATGCCTAGACAGTATCCTTATTTATAGGTAGTACAGAGGACCTGTGGGAGGTCTCAAGGACCTGTGTAAGTCTGTCACATGTCACATAAGTCTGTTATGTTATACAGTCACATGATTTGTTGTCACATGTTCTCCCAGAGAGCACCAGCTTAACCTATGACCCGCAGCTTGACCAATGGGCTTTAGTCCAGCTCCCCCCCCCCCCCCACACTATATAAAGGGGCAGCCATTACTATTTTTCGCAAATTCCATCTGCTACTGAGCACAGAAAGTACAGACATTTCAGTGCAATTGATCAGCATCTGGAGGACCCCAAAAGCTACAGTCATTCCAGTAAGTCTCAAGTCTATGTCTGCTGTCACTGAAACTAGTCAAGTCCTGCATATAGTCAAGTCAAGTCCAGTCTCAAGTCAAGTTAATTACAAGTATAATTGGTCCCAGCAAGCTGCAAGGTCCTTCTGGGTCCTGGCCACCTCTCTGGGAAATCTGGCCTTAGCTGTAAAGATAATACCATCTGTCTTTTACTCAGTAAAGCCTCCGTTTGACCATAACTGGTTATGGACTCTCATTTCACTACTAGCAACTAGGATAGCGGAGAAGCCGGGCGTGTTCCAAAACCCTACAACCACACTGGCGTCACGAACACTAGGGGTTAATACCATCTTGCCCCCTGGGATTAATACCATCTGATCCCACAACTCACACCGCTACACCCATGGTCACGCCATACACCCGTGGGTCACCACACTTCAAATGCCTTGAAGCATGGTGGGCATGATGGGCAGTTTTCTACAGTCAAGCTGGTCAAATTTTTACAGACCACATGTCAGTACTATTGAGTTCCTGTACTCTTGTATAATGAATGTGAAGGGTATGGCATGGCAATGCAATGCCAAATAGAGTGGTAGACTTCCTTGTATAAGATTTCTTTAAAACCCCTTAAGGACCGGGGGTTTTTCCGTTTTTGCATTTTCGTTTTTTGCTCCTTGCCTTTAAAAAATCATAACTCTTTCAATTTTGCACCTAAAAATCCATATGATGGCTTATTTTTTGCGCCACCAATTCTACTTTGTAATGACGTCAGTCATTTTGCCCAAAAATCTACGGTGAAACGAAAAAAAAAATCATTGTGCGACAAAATTGAAAAAAAAAACGCCATTTTGTAAATTTTGGGGGCTTCCGTTTCTACGTAGTACCTTTTTCGGTAAAAATTACACCTTATCTTTATTCTGTAGGTCCATACGATTAAAATGATACCCTACTTATATAGGTTTGATTTTGTCGGACTTCTGGAAAAAATCATAACTACATGCAGGAAAATTAATACGTTTAAAATTGTCATCTTCTGACCCCTATAACTTTTTTTTTTCCATGTATGGGGCGGTATGAGGGCTCATTTTTTGCGCCCTGACCTGAAGTTTTTAACGGTACCATTTTTGCATTGATAGGACTTATTCATTTTTAAATTATATAAAAAGTGACCAAAAATGCACTATTTTGGACTTTGGAATTTTTTTGCGCGCACGCCATTGACCGTGCGGTTTAATTAATGATATATTTTTATAATTCGGACATTTCCGCAAGCGGTGATACCATATATGTTTATTTTTATTTTTATTTACACTGTGTTTTTTTTTTATTGGAAAAGGGGGGTGATTCAAACTTTTAATAGGGGAGGAGTTAAATGATCTTTATTCACTTTTTTTTTCCACTTTTTTTTTGCAGTGTTATAGGTCCCATAGGGACCTATAACACTGCACACACTGATCTTCTATGCTGATCACTGGTTTCTCATAAGAAACCAGTGATCAACGATTCTGCCGCATGACTGCACATGCCGGGATCTCAGGCACTGAGCAGTCATTCGGCGATCGGACAGCGAGGAGGCAGGTAGGGGCCCTCCCGCTGTCCTGTCAACTGTTCGGGATGCCGCGATTAGCCGCGGCTATCCCGAACAGCCCAACTGAGCTAGCCGGCCACTTTCACTTTCACTTTTAGCCGCACGGCTCAGCTCTGAGCGCGCGGCTAAAGGGTTAATAGCGCGCGGCGCCGCAATCGTCGCTGTGCGCTATTAGAGGTGGGTCCCGGCTTCACTATGACGCCGGGCCCGCCGTGATATGACGCGGGGTTACTGTGTAACCCCGCGTTATATCAGGAGAGCAGGACCAAGGGCGTACCTGTACGCCCTTGGTCCTTAAGGGGTTAAGGGTATGGTCACATGTGCCGTATGTTGCTGTGTATTTGCTACTGCGTGTTTCCCTACCCATTGAAGTCAATAGGTAGAAAAATCAGCTGCGTATTTTGCTACCCATTAAATTTAATGGGTAAGAAAATTCTCAGCAGCAAATACGCAGCAAAATACGGCACGTGTGACTGTACCCTTAAAGGGATACTCTGGGGGAATTTTTTTTTCCAAATCAACTGGTTCCAGAAAGTTAAACAGATTTGTAAACTACTTCTATAAAAAAAAATCTTAATACTTCCAGTACTTATCAGCTGCTGTATGCTCCACAGGAAGTTGAGTGGTTCTTTCCAGTCTGACCACAGGGCTCTCTGCTGCCACCTCTGACCATGTCAGGAACTGTCCAGAGCAGGAGAAGTTTGCTATGGGGATTTGCTCCTACTCTTCACAGTTCCTGACATGGACAGAGGTGTCAGCAGAGAGCACTGTGGTCAGACTGAAAATAACTACTCAACTTCCTGTGAAGCATACAGCAGCTGATAAGCTGATAAGTACTGGAAGGGATACAATTTTGTTAATAGAAGTAATTTACAAATCTGTTTAACTTACTGGCACCAGTTAATCTGGAACAAAAAAATGTTTTTCACAGGAGAGGGGTTCATGCTGTTTTTATTGGTGTCTGTTTGACATATGCATCTGAAAATCTACCAGATATGCAATAGTGTTAAGAATCCTCACAACGCCAGCATAGGCTGTTTACATGACAGAATTTCTGAGCAGAATTCTGGGGGAATATTCTGTTCGGAAATTCCACTGCAGCAGAGTCTCATTGATATTAATGGGAATCTGCTGCCCTGTGCACACAGCGGAAAAATGAAGAAACATCTGCCCCAGAAATCCTGATTCTGGTGTCTGCAGAAAGAATAAGCGTGTCTATTCTTTATGTGGATTCTGTTCAGAAATGCATTGCTGTCTATGAGACAGCCATATTTCCGAGTGGTCCTAGCGCCTGCTGGAAGATTCATATGTACGGAATGTCCACACGCAAATTTTTTTTTGGCCATGTGAACATGGCCACTAGATTACGTTTAGTAGACCCAAGAGAAAGAGCATGTATACAGGACTACAAGTATATATTTATCTATGTGCTTTATTATAAAATTTTAACCAGAACAAGGAAATTTGGTCCAAGAGAACACCACTACCATAATAGACTACAAATGATGAGATGCCTTCTGAGAAATGTTGGAAAAGATGAACTGTGCCTGATCCAACAGCAACAGAGGGTTAGTAAATATTGATATACAATTGATGTGCAAACAGTGCTTCAAATAATATAATGAATATTCAAGAAGGCAGGACTGCACTCACCGGGTTTTAACAGAGCTTTATTTCAGCATTCCAGGTAACAGGAGCAGGTGAGTGGAGGGAGGCGGGGGACATAAACCAGAACAGTCTGTTTCACGCTAGTAACAGCGCTTCTTCAAGCTGATATACCGGCTTGAAGAAGCGCTGTTACTAGCGTGAAACAGACTGTTTTGGGTTACATCCCCCGCCTCCCTCCACACACCTGCTCCTGTTACCTGGAATGCTGGAATAAAGCTCAGTTGAAACCCGGTGAGTGCAGCCCTGCCTTCTTAAATATTCATGTGTATCCTTGCATTTGGACTCTGCACCACCTACACCAATGCTAATACAGTGTAGCCTATGCACTCCACCACTGCTTTCTCCCATTGATGCTTTAGCCTTAGTCCTGTAAGTGCCGGGCCATCCTTCGCTTCTGTTTGTCACTACAAATAATATAATGAACTGTCCCAAATTAGACACAGGACCTGTGTGTTGGTATTACAATTCCAGTGCGTGGAAATAAAAACACAACTGGTCAGCCGATGTAAAAGTTGATATTTTAGTGGTAGTACAAACCTGGTCCAATGTTCACACCACCAGTAATAAAAACGGTCATATAAGTTCAACGTATAAAATATGCATGAACTAGCACAATATCATAGAAAATAAGCTGCACATGAATCCAAGCCCTAGTCAAAGTCACAATCCTAGCAATGTTATGAGAAATAAACACCTTAAAGGGGTACTACCGTGCTGACAACTTATCCCCTATCTAAAGGATAGGGGATAAGTTGCCTGATCACGTGGGGTCCCGCCGCTGGGGACCCCCGCGATCTCCCCACCGCTGAGGACCCCCACGATCTCGTACGCAATACCCTGCTGTCATCAGGCCCTGGAGCGAACATCCGCTTCGGGTCTGATGACTGCCGATCACGGCGTGACGTCACGGCTCTGCCCCTCATGTGACGTCACGCTCCGCCCCTCAATGTAAGTCTATGGCAGGGGGCGAGACAGCTGTCTCGTCCCCTGCCATAGACTTGCATTGAGGGGCGGAGCGTGACGTCACACGGGGCAGAGCTGTGACGTCACGATCACCGGCCCCGTCATCAGACCCGGAGCGTATGTTCGCTCCAGGGCCTGATGACACCGGGGTGAAGCGTGCGAGATCGCGGGGGTCCCCAGCGGCGGGACCCCCCACGATCAGGCAACTTATCCCCTATCCTTTAGATAGGGGATAAGTTATCAGCACGGTAGTACCCCTTTAATGGGCATATAGTAAGGATATGCTGCCACACCCAAAATGTGTTTTGTGCTACCTTTTGTATTATGTCTCTAACATCCTTCAAAAAATAAAAGTTTTGATAATTGGGCAAACTAGCCAGATATGCAGCAGTGTGCCAGAAGCCCACAATCGACACCAGCATAGGTTGTCCTTGATAAGATTGACTTTACTGTATATAGGCAACACTATCACAATTCCTTCAGCATGACGGACAGATGGCATCAAGCAGTGCTCCAGTATCTTTTCATTTGTTCTAACACATTGCTCCAATTATCCTCCATCCAATATCTGTATTCTTTTGTCCATTTTTCACATTTTCCTTTCATTTACTTTGCCTCAGACTGGGCTTTGCCTTTGAAATACGACACTCTTTCTTCTACGCTCTACATCTTTTCTTTTTTTCTTTTAAATAAAGCTGGTGCAAAAATATTACCACATACTGTCAACAAAATTCTATTCACATCCATTCTCTATGGGGCTGCCGAATGTTTCCAAGCATTAAATTCAGAAATGTATTGTAAATAGAGAACTAGCCAGATATGTTCTGTATGCTTCATTCAATCCCGGTACAATTATGAGCCTGTTCTCGGGATTGGAGGGGGTCCTAGCAGTCAGACCCCCAGAGATCACCTTGTTATCCCTTATCCTATGGATTGGTGATAAGAAGCTAACATTGGAATATCCCTGTAACTTCAGCTTAAAGCAGTTTACTTGTTAATGGATGGCGTTTTGTAGTAAAACCACGGTTTAGCGATTGCCCGCTACATGAGGGCCCAGACTGAAATACACTGCACTGAAATGCACTGAATTGATCTCTCTTTTAAGCCATCTCTTTTTTGACATAATAAGGGCACATTTATACCTGAGCAGCACGACTAATTACTTCAAATAACAGCATTACAGATACCTATGATGCTGCCAGTTTTGATATCTAGAACTATGATTAGGTCTATGGGTTCCACTGAGTCCATAGGACCCAAATGGCACCTTGACAGCATGGCGGCAACTTGCCACTGGAGAAAGCTTTTATTATAATTTTTTATCCGCCAATAGCCCACCCTCCTGCCATTCGCTCGCTAATGGGCAGGGGCGTACCTATGGAGGGGGTGCCACTAACCTGGGGGTAAAGATGCCTCTCCAATCTTTCCCTTCCTCTGCATGCAGGAACTTGAAGGATGTCATCGTGTGCCAGAGCGCAAAACAGGGAGGAAGACAAGAGGCCATACTGTACTGCATGGACCTCTTTTTTTTTTAAATAATCCTGGCAAGGGGGCAGCTGTCAAAATACAGAACCAGCTACCTACAGAGAGGGCAACTATGCACATGTGGAGGGGGGCAGCTACCTACAGGGGGGAAACTATCTAAATAGCTACTTACAGGTTAGAAGGGAGGTGTTACGCCGAGCGCTCCGGGTCCCCGTTCCTCCCCGGAGCGCTCGCCTCATCCTCGTTGCTGCAGCGCCCCGGTCAGATCCACTGACCGGGTGCGCTGCGGTACCGCCTCCAGCCGGGATGCGATTCGCGATGCGGGTGGCGCCCGCTCGCGATGCGCACCCCGGTCCCCGTACCTGACTCGCTCTCCGTCAGTCCTGTCCCGGCGCGCGCGGCCCCGCTCCCTAGGGCGCGCGCGCGCCGGGTCTCTGCGATTTAAAGGGCCACTGCGCCGCTGATTGGCGCAGTGGTTCTAATTAGTGTGTTCACCTGTGCACTCCTTATATATACCTCACTTCCCCTGCACTCCCTCGCCGGATCTTGTTGCCCTTGTGCCTAGTGAAAGCGTTCCCTTGTTTGTTCCTAGCCCGTGTTCCAGACCTCCTGCCGTTACCCCTGACTACGATCCTTGCTGCCTGCCCCGACCTTCTGCTACGTCCGACCTTGCTTCTGTCTACTCCCTTGTACCACGCCTATCTTCAGCAGTCAGAGAGGTTGAGCCGTTGCTAGTGGATACGACCTGGTCACTACCGCCGCAGCAAGACCATCCCGCTTTGCGGCGGGCTCTGGTGAAAACCAGTAGTGACTTAGAACCGGTCCACTAGCACGGTCCTCGCCAATCCCTCTCTGGCACAGAGGATCCACCTCCTACCAGCCAGGATCGTGACAGTAGATCCGGCCATGGATTCCGCTGAGGTGCCGCTGTCAAGTCTTGCCGACATTTTCACGATGATCACCCAACAAAATCACCAGCTGGCATACTTGTCCTCCGTGAAACAGCAACTGAAGTCACAGTTACAGCAGCTGCTGTCACTGACACAGCAGCTGCAACTGCAACAACCATCTCCTCCGCCGTCTCCTGCAACTCCTCCGCAGCGTCCGGCCATGGATTCCGCTGAGGTGCCGCTGTCAAGTCTTGCCGACATTTCCACGATGATCACCCAACAAAATCACCAGCTGGCATACTTGTCCACCGTGACACAGCAACTGAAGTCACAGTTACAGCAGCTGCTGTCACTGTCACAGCAGCTGCAACTGCAACAACCATCTCCTCCGCCGGCTCCTGCAATTCCTCCGCAGCAACCGGCCGCTCCTAACCCCTGCTTGTCCCTGCCGGACAAATTTGATGAGGACTCTAGACTCTGCCGTGGTCTCCTTTCTGGAAAGGCCTTGTCTGGGGCCACACCACTCTGGGACCGCAATGATCCTGCCACAGCCACAGTCCAGTCCTTCTTCGCTGAGGTCCGTGGTGTCTTCGAGGAGCCTGCCCGAGCTTCTTCTGCCGAGACTGCCCTGCTGAACCTGGCCCAGGGTGTTTCTTCCGTTGGCGAGTACGCCATTCAGTTCCGTGCTCTTGCTTCTGAGTTGTCCTGGAATAGTGAGGCTCTCTGCGCGACCTTTAAAAAAGGCCTATCCAGCAACATTAAAGATGTTCTGGCCGCACGAGAAACTCCTGCTAACCTACATGAACTCATTCATCTTGCCACTCGCATTGACATGCGTTTTTCCGGATGGCGTCTGGAGCTCCGCCTGGATATGGACTTTGTTCGCACGAGGCGTTTTTTCTCCCCGGCTCCTCTCTCCTCTGGTCCTCTGCAAACCGTTCCTGTGCCTCCCGCCGTGGAGGCTATGCAAGTTGACCGGTCTCGCTTGACACCTCAAGAGAGGACACGACGCCGCATGGAGAATCTTTGCCTGTACTATGCCGGTACCGAACACTTCCTGAAGGATTGTCCTATCCGTCCTCCCCGCCTGGAAAGACGTACGCTGACTCCGCACAAAGGTGACACAGTTCTTGATGTCAACTCTGCTTCTCCACGCCTTACTGTGCCTGTGCGGATATCTTCCTCTACCTTCTCCTTCTCTACTATGGCCTTCTTGGATTCCGGATCTGCAGGAAATTTTTTTTTGGCCTCTCTTATCAACAGGTTCAACATCCCTGTGACCAGTCTCGCCGGACCCCTCTACATCAATTGTGTTGACAATGAAAGATTGGACTGTGCCGTGCGTTACCGCACGGAACCCCTCCTAATGTGCATCGGACCTCATCACAAAAAAATTGAGTTTTTTTTCCTCAGGTTCTTTGGCCC
This sequence comes from Hyla sarda, assembly GCF_029499605.1. Lineage (NCBI taxonomy): Eukaryota > Metazoa > Chordata > Amphibia > Anura > Hylidae > Hyla > Hyla sarda. The sequence goes on from NC_079200.1 coordinate 31,310,507, forward strand.
CAAGAAGAGGGGGAGACCCAAGGGGGGGGGTACTGTTACGCCGAGCGCTCCGGGTCCCCGTTCCTCCCCGGAGCGCTCGCCTCATCCTCGTTGCTGCAGCGCCCCGGTCAGATCCACTGACCGGGTGCGCTGCGGTACCGCCTCCAGCCGGGATGCGATTCGCGATGCGGGTGGCGCCCGCTCGCGATGCGCACCCCGGTCCCCGTACCTGACTCGCTCTCCGTCGGTCCTGTCCCGGCGCGCGCGGCCCCGCTCCCTAGGGCGCGCGCGCGCCGGGTCTCTGCGATTTAAAGGGCCACTGCGCCGCTGATTGGCGCAGTGGTTCTAATTAGTGTGTTCACCTGTGCACTCCTTATATATACCTCACTTCCCCTGCACTCCCTCGCCGGATCTTGTTGCCCTTGTGCCTAGTGAAAGCGTTCCCTTGTTTGTTCCTAGCCCGTGTTCCAGACCTCCTGCCGTTGCCCCTGACTACGATCCTTGCTGCCTGCCCCGACCTTCTGCTACGTCCGACCTTGCTTCTGTCTACTCCCTTGTACCACGCCTATCTTCAGCAGTCAGAGAGGTTGAGCCGTTGCTAGTGGATACGACCTGGTCACTACCGCCGCAGCAAGACCATCCCGCTTTGCGGCGGGCTCTGGTGAAAACCAGTAGTGACTTAGAACCGGTCCACTAGCACGGTCCTCGCCAATCCCTCTCTGGCACAGAGGATCCACCTCCTACCAGCCAGGATCGTGACAGGAGGCTACCTAGTACCTAATTACTGTGAGACATACCTATTTAATAGAATTAATAGAATTACTTGCCTACTATAGGGATATACCAACTTAATAGGGGACCTACCAACCTACTGACTTTTACGGTATGGAACCCTAAGGGGGCACATTTATATTTGGGAGGCCTCTAGATGGGGAGATTGTGTAGAGGTGGGGAGGGCACTGTAAAATTGTGTCTAACATGTTAGTCGTGCAGATGCTGAAGAGATGAGTTTCAGTTAAGAGAAGTTATCATGGCGGACTGAGGAAGATAAAGAAGGAAAGGAAAGAGGACAACTGCGATCAGAGAAGACGTCACCTTTAAGTAATCACTGTAATCACTTATATGGTATACAGAGCCTGTGTATAGCTTGAATCTACCACTATATAGTCCTGTATATAATCACTTATATGTATACAGATCCTGTTCACTGTATATAATAACTTATAAGGTATACAGATCCTATCTACAGCTGGTATCTAGCACTATGTGGTCACTGTATGGGAGGAATACTGCACGGTGCACAGTTGTTTTATTCGTTAAAAGTGTGTTGCATTAGTCTGTCACTGTGTTATGTATTGTGTGTTTCTGGTGAACCTGTATTTTACAGCCCTGGTATTATTTGCATTGTAGTATTATTTGTATTGTTGGTCTGTGTATAGTGGGTTTTACCCAGTAAGGTGGTATAATCCGGTCTCTGTGAGGTGGTATAATTTGTTCCATGTATACTTGTGTTATTGGTAATATTAGTCTCAGTGTACAGGATTTGGTCAGTAACAATATGATGGTAGTATGTATGGTGATATTATTTCTCCTTGTATACTGGTATAATTGGTAATATTGGTCAGTATACAAAATGTAGTCAGTAACAGTATGATGGTAAGATGTATGGTGATAATATTCCTCGTATACTGGTATTATTGATCATGGAAAATTATCTTACATATGTTAAATATATATATAATGGGGGGTGGGGTGGAAAGTGGCAGGGCAGGGGTGTGTAGGGGCGGAGGTGGGGTTTCACAGGAGGCCCTTGCTTCTTTGATCTTGGGGCCCTGAGTGTTGTCAGTCCACTTAATGATATAAAATAAATGACTATGGAGGCGTTTGGGTTGGTGTTATTTTATCAGCATTTCAGTCTTCGATCCAGGCAGCACAATACCTTGGACCGGACCTCCATAATATGGGTGCAGAAATGTTCCCGCATTATGCTCATGTCTAGCAGGCCAAAGGCATCAACACCAAGTTAGATAATTTACCCCAAATATGTGACAGAAGACAATCAGGCATTCGCTACTGAAAAAAGGTTGCTTAAATTCAGCTTCTATTGTTTGCTGTTCTTGACCACCTTGCCCTTTCTTATCAGTTGTGAACTAGCAAGACACAAGACCCTGCCTATTCAGTCCAGAGGTTATCAGTGGGTAAATAGCCAGACTGTGGAGACATGATGGATTGAGAGCAGATAGGTTATCATAAATGGACATACTGCAAGAATAATCAACCTCACCTGAATGTACACAGGTAAATGGGCAATTGCTAAATAATACTCACTGAAATAGGATACAGCAATGTTTAACTAGAACGTGCAGTGTGCAAACCTAATATAGTGCAAACCTTTTTTTGTTTCTTAGAAATAAGTGTACTCTGCAGATTATCAGAGCAACTGATAAACTGAAGTGTTTGCTGGCAATCTACTTCACAATTATTAGATAAGTAGTGAACAAAAAGCTGACTAAATCAGTAGTTGTGGCTCAATCCTTTAAGCTCAGTTCACACCTTTGCATTTTGATACACTTTATGGGATATGGAACCGTTAAACACACATAAGGTCTCATACAGATGGGTGTACAGCCCCCTTGTTGATCTATTTTTGTGAACCAGAAGGATGGAAAGAAAGGTGGAACATTAGAAGCTATCTGAAAGGCATGGCCACTGTAACACCCATAGGCTTGTAGGTCTGCTAAACTAAAATTATAGCACCATAGTGCACCCATTGAGTGGATTGACATGAGGTGTAATGTTATACTACAGATAATCTGCCACAAAATCTGCATGTCTTACATTCGCCCCTCAATGCAAGCCTATGGGAGGGGGCGTGACAGCTGTCACGCCCCCTCCCATAGGCTTGCATTGAGGGGCGGAGCGTGACGTCACACGGGGGTGGAAGGTTTACGTCACACGCCGTGGGCCCTGTGGTCGCCGGTAATCAGAACCAGAGCGAAGACGCTCCGGGGACTGATTATAAACGGGGTGCGGCATGCAAGATCAAGGGGGTCCCCAGCGGCGGGACTCCGGCGATCAGGCATCTTATCCCCTATCCTTTGGATAGGGGATAAGATGTCTAAGTACCGGAGTACCCCTTTAAAGGAGGTTTTGCAATGCATTTCACCCTAGTTAATGCAATGTAGCAGTTTTCTTATTTCAGCCCACTTCTGTCTGCTGCAACCTGGCCATACCAGGTTGGCGAATGGGTGGGGCTGTTCTAGAGATGTGGGCAGGTCTCAGAGGGGGGTCTATCAGGTGAGCTCAGAAACCTCTGGTGGAGCAGAAGTGCACGAGATAGGAACACTTTTATAAGGCATTTAAGTTATATACATAAAAGTTGCTTAAACTTGCTGGTTACGGCAGGACCAGATGACTGGCACTTGTGTATGGGGGGCCCAATCTACTCCTACAGAAGATGTCAGGGAAAATAAGGATCAGGCATGGTAAATTTCAACACAATATTGTTTTGTTTTTAAAGGAGATAAGTCACCACTAGAGGTGTTTGGCTGTGGCTTACTCCCCTCTCCCTCATTGAAAACACATGCCCGCATGATTTGGATGGCAGATCAAAAGGAAAAGCTAGTGGACTGAAATTCACCTAGCTACCCTTCAAACATATATGCAGTTTCTCCACCCAGAAGACATTAGACAGGCTTAACAGCAATATCAATCACCACCAATAGTAATTTACAGGCGTTTGCAGATCTTTATTTTACTTCCAAAGTGTATCCTCATCCCATATTTGCCACTTCAACAAACAAAAGAGGGCATCATTTCAGTACTATATTACCCCCCCCCCCCAGTCCATATTTTTCACTAGGCACTCAAGGGCACATACCTAGGGCAGCAGTGTTGTTTAGTGAATAAAAATAACTGCTCCGAGCATTTTCCTGGAAAATGGATTGGTGTTCGTGGGCCAGTTGAATGGTCCCCAAGGTCTCCCGATCTGACCCCCTTAGACTTTTATCTTTGGGGTCATTTGAAGGCAATTGTCTATGCTGTGAAGATACGAGATGTGCAGCACCTGAAACTACGGATACTGTGCTAGCATTTCTCCTGCGGTGTTGCTATCAGTGTGTGAAGAGTGGGAGAAGAGGGTTGCATTGACAATCCAACACAATGGGCAGCACATTGAACACATTTTATAAGTGGTCAGAAACTTGTAAATAACTCATGAAAGAATAAAGTTACATTAAAACCAAGCGCATCATTGTTTTTCTTGTGAAATTCCCAATAAGTTCGATGTGTCACATTACCCTCTTCCTATTGAAAAAACAAAAGTTGGATTCAAAATGGCCGACTTCAAAATGGCCGCCATGGTCACCACCCATCTTGAAAAGTTTCACCCCTCACATATACTAATGTGCCACAAACAGGAAGTTAATATCACCAACCATTCCCATTTTATTAAGGTGTATTCATTTAAATGGCCCACCCTGTAGATGCTGTCGTCTTGGCTTGAAGAATAAAATAATCAGATTTCCCCCTGCAATTATTTATAGGTAGTGTTGTGTGTGTGTGTGTGGGGAGGGGGGGGGGCTGAGTGTATGTGAGCATCTGGTTTAGCAGACATGCCTAGTATGTGACACTTCTGCTAAACCAGCCGTTTACACACCCAGCCCGCCGCTTACAACTATGTGAAAAAACAGAGCCCAGCAACTCTAATTGTTATATGCAAGTTAGGGGAGGTGGCTCTGCAATACCAGGACACAGCATGGAGGCAAGAAGCTAAGGACAGTGCACAAGATACTTGCACTGCAGAGTCCTCAACAGCTCTCTAAATACCTGGGCCCTGCTGTCTCTCCCTGTAGGAGACTGGTGGAAGAAGATGAAGCTGGCAGTCTCTCTCTCATAGAACAAGGTGAAAAGGAACTAAGCCTTGTTAGACCTGCTGGTTAGCTTTCACCTGCCGTCTCTGCCTGTGAGCATAGTGACTGCCCCCACATTCATACGGGACTCCTTGATACATACTTGTATGCTCAACTGTGGACTGTGAGGGGACTGCACGTACTGCCTATTTATAGGTCATGGCAGAGGGCAATACTGGATTCCAATACACTATAGGCACACACTAAATAATAGTACATGGGGTGACATAAAATAAAAGAGATTACCAGGATGACACTGGGTGATAGGGTAAAACATAGGGTGGCACCAGTTTTATGTTGCCCAAACTACAGGCAGCATAAAACTGGTGCAGGCATCCCAGTCCGGGCATATCAGAGTAATCATAGTTTAAAAATGCCACCAGGACTCGGGTAAGTAGTCATCGGGACAGGTCACGATCAGGTCGACTTGAGTGACCCCTCTCTCCCTAGCAGTGTATAGGAAGAGAGGCGCCACTCGGTACCCTAGGGTTTTCAGCTGGAGTGCCTAGGGCAGAACAAGCTGTAAATATGGCCCTCACCCTCTTTAAGTTTCACTGGGAAGAAGACCTCTCTCTTACGTTTTCTTTAGAACCTTAGCAGAACTGTCATGAACTAAAAGTAGCCACCAGGTCATTCAGATTGTTCATAAAACTTGATATGTCCCTAGCATAATTAAAGAATTTTATTCTTATGTATCCCCTACTTGCATAAGGAACATGCTCATACAGTGGTAACACAAAGCTTTTCAAAACCCATTTTAAAAGCGACCCTTTGCCCTTTTACTAGGGGATGTGTACTACTAGAACCTTCAAACCTTTGTTTATAATACTGTAATATTACTGTCTAATGCATAGAAAATTGAGAGTCTTCAGTAGTTAATAACTAACTGGAAAAGATAATCACAAATTGCAAGCTTTCGAGACTACCTAAGTCATAGTCTGACTACTTTATCAGGCATGGTTGTGTTGAAAGATTGCAATTTGTGATTATGTTTTTCACTTACTGAGGTTTTGTTTTTCTCTTTTTAAAATTAGATTCACAACACAGTCAGACAATATGTTTGGTAAGACTATGTTTGGTAGGTGTCAGAGATGCGTCCCAGGTATTTGAACCTGCGCAACAATTAAGTTACATATGTCTATTATTAGCTATTATTGAAAAATAAATAAAACATATACAACACAGTATACTTTATTTGCATTTTTTATAAAGAATAGTTCACTACATTGATGTTTACCAACCAATCATATGACAATGAAACCATATTTTAGAAATATTTGTGGTAGGCTTGTTAGATACCTGGAGATTTTTCCAAGAATATTGTGAACCTAGATTACTGTTGTCTATCCTCATTCCGTTCTTGACCAGTCACTACAGGTCTTTTGGGTATAGAATTTTTTAATGTAATTTTCGCTTTAGCAAAAGAGAATTCCAGGAAACGTTATCTTCCTCTTTAGTCATGCTAACTGCTATTCTGGTTACCGTCATAATTGCTTTGATATTTGTCATCGTATTTTAATGCTTTTGGCCAGTTTGGGATCTAGCACTAAACATCTCCCTGATCCTATTCATCTCTCCAGATTCTGCCACTGCTGTCTAACAGTATCCCTAATAGGTTCTGCTACTGAGTCTTATTTGGACCTTTATGCTAAGGATGCTATATGGCTGGCCAGGAATCGCCTCATCTCCAACAGGGAGGACATGTCCGTCCAGGAATGCCGCAGGCTGGCCCACAGCCGGCTTAGAGACTATTCCATCTTGGACTGTCCGGATGTGGAAGAAGAAGAGGATTAATGCCCCTCTGCTTCCCCTACCTCCTCATAATTTTGCTCAGTAGTATGACCCTGTGATCCGCCCTCCCCCTACCCCCATTGATCCCATACCCCTCCCCTATCACAGACAGTAATATGTTGTTGTTTTTCTACCTTGTTTCTTCGATTTCGAGTGATGGAGCGGAGTGTTAGTGTAGCATGTGGTACGGTGTATAGCTTAGGGAACCTGTGCTGTATATTGTACTGTCATGCTTTGTGTGATTGTAATTTATTGTATGACTTGTAATAACGACTGAATGACGAATAAAGTCTTTCAATACCTTTATGCTTAGGCTGCCTTGTTAATGCTTTATCCCTATATCTTAGGGCCCTATAACACAAGACGATCATTGGTCAAATAAGGCCGATGCATCCTGTCTAATAGGGCCAGCAATCAGCTGATGAACATGCAAATGCTCAATTGTTGGGTGATGGCTTTTAACCTCTAAAAAATATTGTTGCTTGTCAGCCACTTAATGGAGGATGTTAGGCTGATGAATAATGGCAGCAAAGGGATGCACTAACAATCCAGCGATTTATTTTGCAGCCCTGCCTACACGATTGTCAAGCCTTGAAATGGGCCCTATAAACTAGCACCAATGAAAAGAGTGGCACCTATTTACAGCCCAGATCGAGGCATCTAGAAGGGCCCCATATAGATCTGTCTACTCTTGAATCAGTTAATGTTAGTGGTGTGAACCTACATCATTAACCTGTTGGAGGCACACATCCTAGACCTCACAGAAATGGTGCACCATTCATTCAGACAACACAGTTAGTTTATATCCAGTAACTTAACCATTCACAACAAATTATTATTATTATTTATTTCTGATCAATATATTTGTTCATTCCTTGAAAAAAAAAAACACTTATTTGTAATTGATTAAAACACACTTATCTCAATAAATGTCTGTTTCACCAAATTGAATAATGTTTGGAGTATTCTGATCTTGCCCACACAACTAAAGAAACACCAATCTCAGATGTATGTCTATATTTCTGTTATATGCATAAAAATAAAAATGATTGTTTTCTCTTTTGTTATACGGTTAAAGACATTTTGTTGGCAGGTGTCAATATGTGCAGTGTTGATCCAATGATTACATATTAGAATACTGTATAAACGCTAAAAATCTATACTAAAGGTTGTGTATCTAAAACGTGGTATACATTTTAGTGCTGGCAGTGAATGACACACTGCATAATTTCCTTGACACCAAGCATTTCTAGCATGAGTGCCTTGGTAGTAACATCACTCTTGAGAAGATGAATTGCCCACTCCTTATGGCTTCTGCTCATCACACCTTTAAGGCTGAACACTCACCCTCACTTTGCAATGTTTCATAAAGGTTAACACCAGGTCCTCAAAACATAACAGTCGTTCTTAACTACAGATAATACTACCTCAATGCCAACAGAAAAGCTTATCAGTCTGATAGGGACAGACACAAGTGTATGTAAAAGGGTCAAGTGTTGGTACGCGGGAAGACCACTTGTATATATTTAAAGAAGAGATTAAGTACCTATCTTTTTTTTTATCTACATAATGATTGCAAAAAAATCCTAGTTTATTATGCCACAGCTGTAGAAGCTTCAGCACAATAATGTGACAACTGTCACGCCCCCTCCCATAGGCTTGCATTGAGGGGTGGAGCGTGACGTCACACGGGGGCGGAGGCGTGACGTCACACGTCACCGGCCCTGCGGTCGCCGGTAATCACATCCGGAGCGAACATGCTCTGGGCATTGATTTTAACTGGTGTGCTGTGTGCAAGATCACGGGGGTCCCCAGCGGCGGGACCCCTGCAATCAGGCATCTTATCCCCTATCCTTTGGATAGGGGATAAGATGTCTAAGCACCGGAGTATGCCTTTAAATGGGCTTGTACTCATAACAAGCACCAATCTAGTAGATCAGTGCCCATCAGGGGAGTAGCATCTAACAAGGTGACAAAAGGATGGAGTTCTTTCTATCTTCCATCTTGAACCCAGGGTGTCATACATGGTAGCCAGTTTAGTACCCTAGTGGGGGAAAAAAAAAAAAAAGTAAAAAAATATCTAAATAAATAAATAAACAAATGTATAAAAAAAAACACAATAAATAAAAATACACAATCCTCATCCCCATTATACGTCTTTTAGGGGGAGAATATATATATATATATATATATATACACACACACATTCATTCAGGATACATATATATATACATTCAGGATTAGAGAAAATATGATAAGGTGCATTAACATATTAATCATAACAGACATCACAACCAGTGCATTAAAACTTTGAGATTATTTAACCCACACAGTGAAGGCCATAAAAAGGTTAATCAAAAATATGACAAAATTACTGCTTTTTGTTAATCCTTTCTCCGTAAAAATGTGATAAAAAAAAAAAGTCACATACACCCCAAAGTAATAGCTCTGTAAATGTCAGCATCTAGCAAGAAAAAAAAGAGTCTTTACACAACACTGGCAGTAAAAAAGGAAAAAAATGATGGCTCTCAGAATATGGCGATGCACTAACATGATTTAAAAATAAATGAATTCTAGTTATAGTGTAAATGTAATAAACTGTAAAAAAGTTTAAATAAATTGGGTATCACCCTAATTTTGCCGACCTGCAGAATAAAATTAACATGTAATTTATACAAACGTGAAAACCAAATAAATAATAAAAAATGTTGCTAAAATTAGTTTTTTGTTGATCCTACCGCCGTTAAAATGGAATGAAAAGTGATCAAGATGTCACCAATGTAACCGAAAATGGTGCATAACAAAGTCACCTCATCCCAAAAAGCCCTTACACATCTCCCTTATTGAAAAAAATAAAAAAAAGTTACAGTTCTCAGAAGATGGCGATGCACAAACGCAATTTTTAAAATGTTAAAAACCCAAAACATTAAAAATATACAGTCATGGCCGTAAATGTTGGCACCCCTGAATTTTTTCAAGAAAATTAAGTATTTCTCACAGAAAAGGATTGCAGTAACACATGTTTTGCTATACACATGTTTATTCCCTTTGTGTGTATTGGAACTAAACAAAAAAAGGGAGGAAAAAAGCAAATTGGACATAATGTCACCAAACTCCAAAAATGGGCTGGACAAAATTATTGGCACCCTTTCAAAATTATGAAAAATAAGATTGTTTCAAGCATGTGATGCTCCTTTAAACTCACCAGGGGGAAGTGACAGGTGTGAGCAATATAAAAATCACACTGAAAGCAAATAAAAGACCACTTGGTCTTTGCATTGTGTGTCTGTGTGTGCCACACTAAACATGGACAACAGAAAGAGAAAAGAACTGTCTGAGGACTTGAGAACCAAAATTGTGGAAAAATATCAACAATCTCAAGGTTACAAGTCCATCTCCAGATATCTAGATTTGCCTTTGTCCACAGTGCTCAACATTGTCAAGAAGTTTGCAACCCATGGCACTGTAGCTAATCTCCTTGGGCGTGGATGGAAGAGAAAAATTGATGAGAGGTGTCAACGCAGGATAGTCCGGATGATGGATAAGCAGCCCCAAACAAGTTCCAAAGATATTCAAGCTGTCCTGCAGGCTCAGGGAGTATCAGTGCCAGCGAGAACTATCCATTGACATTTAAATGAAATGAAATGCTATGACAGGAGACCCAGGAGGACCCCACTGCTGACACAGAGACATAAAAAAGCAAGACTACATTTTGCCAAAATGAACTTGAGTAAGCCAAAATCCTTCTGGGAAAACGTTTTGTGGACAGATGAGACCAAAATAGAGCTTTTTGGTAATGCACATCATTCTACTGTTTACTGAAAACGGAATGAGGCCTACAAAGAAAAGAACACAGTACCTACAGTGAAATATGGTGGAGGTCAATGATGTTTTGGGGTTGTTTTGCTGCCTCTGGCACTGGGTGCCTTGAATGTGTGCAAGACATCATGAAATCTGAGGATTACCAACAAATTTTGGGTCTCACTGTACAGCCTAGTGTCAGAAAGCTGGGTTTGCATCTGAGATCTTGGGTCTTCCAGCAGGGCAATGACATAATCATTGTCCCGCTGAAAAAAGCACTCAAAAAGGGATGGCAACACAGCGCTGGAGAGTCCTGAAGTGGCAGCAATGAGTCCAGATCTAAATCCCATTGATCACCTGTGGAGAGATCTTAAAATTGCTGTTGGGAAAAGGTGCCTTCCGATAAAAGAGACCTGGAGCAGTTTGCAGAGGAAGAGTGGTCCAACATTCTGGCTGAGAGGTGTAAGAAGCTTATTGATGGTTATAGGAAGCTACTGATTTCAGTTATTTTTTCCAAAGGGTATGAAACCAAATATAAAGTTAAGGGTGCCAATAATTTTGTCCAGACCATTTTTGGAGTTTGGTGTGACATTATGTCCAATTTGCTTTTTTACCTCCTTTTTTTGGTTTAGTTCCTATACACCCAAAGGAAATAAACATGTGTATAGCAAAACATGTGTTACTGCAATCCTTTTCTGTGAGAAATACTTAATTTTCTTGAAAAATGTCAGGGGTACCAACATTTATAGCCATGACTGTATAAATTAGGTATGCCCGACTGACTGTGGTTGTGAAAACAGGACCTGAACCTCTCTGATGCTTCCCTAGTGGAAAAAACAGCATAACCAGCGTAAGAGATATGGTTGATTTTCCGTATTTTGTATTTTGCATTTTATTGCACTATTGCATTTTATTTATTTATCATTTTGCAACCACTCATAATCTCTCCTTACATCCCTAGTGAGAGTAGGTTAAGATGACCAGAAGTACGAGGGTAACCCTTTTAAGGGCAAGTGCCCCAGCTACGTACCAAACAGTTAGAGAATAGATTAGTGGAGGGATAGTTCCTTTAGGGGATTTACATTTGGAGATTTAGTTTCCTTCCCATAGGGATAGTGAGGGAATCTTAGGATAAGGGGATTATTGTTTTAGCCCTACAGATAACAACTGTTATAAGTACCTCTATATACTACACTTGGTTACATAAGTGCCATGACATTGTACATGCAATTAAATAGTGGCACATCTATTGTGTTTTTTGTACAGTGGTATTTTTTGACATTATGGGTCATTATTTAAATTTTAATGACAATATTAAAAGTTATATTTTAGGATGTCTTACTCCAGTTTTAAAATTGATGTGTGTATAAATTAGGTATGGCCATCATCGTACCAATCTGCAAAATAAGTTAACATGTCCTTTATACTGCATGGAGAACCATGTATAAAAAACAAAGAAAGAATTATTATTTTGTTTTAATTCATATCACGTCATAAAAAATGGAAGAAAAAGCGACTAGAGTGTCACACATACCCCAATAATTCCAATGAAAATATCAACTTGTCTCCCAAAATGTTTTGACACCTCAAAGCCTCTGCAGCTTGATATGTTGCCGACAAAATATCTCAAAGGAAATGAGGCCTTCACTAGGCAGTCCTTCATGTTGGAGGCCTGTCTAAGTCACATAGCGCACTAGGGTCATATATAGGATATATCTAAAAACTGTAAAATTAGAGGAAAAGTGGAAAATAAAGATTCTGTCTCCACTTTAACTTTCTAAATCTAGTTCTGAATACATTAAGGGGTGCTAGTTATTAAAATAGGGCAATTCTAACATACAGGCCCCTCAAATGCATTTCAAAACTGAATTGGTTCCTAAAAAAAAAATCTGATTAAATTTTATTTTTTTTTTTTGGAAAATTGCTGCTAAACTTTTAAGCCTTCTAATGTTCTAAAAAAAGTAAATGGATGTTTAACAAATAATGCCAAGATAAAGTAGAGATATTGTTACTGTACATTAATAACTCATTTATGTGGCATGACTATTTTTCTTACATGCAGAGAAATTCAAATTTAGAAAAATTAAAACTTTTTTTCATGAAAGTTTAAAGTTTTTCCACAAAAATACTATGCATCATGCATAAGAACTTTGAAGATTGTCGAGTTACTGTATCTCAGCCCTGCCCCAAATAATTTCTATCTATCTATCTTTATATATTTACTATACATTTAACAGCATTTCTCTGCATAATACAGTAATACATTATACAAGGGCAAAATAGTCCCTTCACTTCATGACAACGTATACTGTTTCTACTGCTAAAAACAATGTAACCAATACCAATATTCCCCACATACAGCAATCATATAGCAGTTAATACCAGTACTACAAATGCTCTGGAAGGCATGAGTTTGGCTTCATATTGGATGCAAATCCATCACTAATATGAGTTGATAACGCTGCATAAATCTCCCATGAATACTCTGGCTTTGCAGAGAGAAAGGGGGTGGGGTTTACTCACTGCACATAAGGCCAAAGTGATTTGACTTACAGCTGAGGTGTTTTATAAATATTTGTATAACATGTTCACGACATTTTCCACAAATTTTTACAGCATTTACATTTTTTTTTTAGTTTTATTTATTCAATTTTCATAATAAAACAAAACAATACAGCTAGGAGCCCCACATGAGCAACTAGAAGCAAAAACAGGAAAACAAAAACAGTACAAGAAATTGCCACCGTTCAATCCCGTATCACTCGATCAATGTGTCCCAGGAGCATTTCCTCCTGTGCAGCTCCCAGCCAGAAAAGGCACAACAACACAGACAAACAACCAGACACTCACACACACAACCCTGGGGACTCCCGCCTCCCACCCCTCCACAACAATATTAGTAACCAGGCACGACAACATCAATAGACAGGCTCACTAGGTCTGTGACCCGGAGCGAACCAGGGGATCAGCTGAGGCCTCCAACAGTAACCAAGGCAACCAAACCTTATCAAACTTTTGCGGACAACCGCGACTTATGTACAAGGCCATATACAGAGGGACATACTTGTTAACCAAGGCCACCCAACAGGAAAGAGGGGGAGTAGTGGTGTCTTACCAAGTCATGATGATTACCTTACAGGCACAGAAAAGAAGAAATCGTACTAAGAGATGCCTATGCGAACCAGAAACAAGCCCATTGATAACACCCAGGAGACATACTTTGGGGGCATATACATATGGAAACTCCAGGTGGTCTGCTAAAAATTGCAACACTTCCCTCTGGAAGGGAACCACACATGGGCAGTCCCACGCAGAATGCATAAGGGAACCTCTATGAACATTACACGGGACAGGCGTATAATACAAGTGAAGGATAAGAGGAAACTGGATAAGGAGATCACAAGCACTAACTACAGTGGGATAATAGGATAACAAAATCTCCTTCCACTGCTCTTCCGAGAGACCCAGAATATCTTCCACCCATTTCAAATATGCCAAGGCAAAGGGATCTGACTCCACAGATTGTAACAGTGCATATGCCTGCATAAGCGGTTTGGCCAGGATGGAAGTATCCAGCAACAACTCAACATCAGAAAAGGCAGGAGCCACATCCAGGGAGCAATACAGGCAGGAGCCTGTATTGCATATCGCAGTTGGAGATACTTAAAATAGGCATTCCGAGGGACATTAAAGCGAGTCTGCATAACAGAAAAAGATGGAAATAATTCCTCTTTAAACAAGTGCATAGCAAATTTGACTCCATGTGAGCTCCAAAAGCCAGACGCCTCCAACCCCTGAAGGTGCGCCAAATGTGGGTTACACCACAGGGGTGCCCTGGGAGAAATCGCTGGCTGTGGAAAGCGAGCTGAGACCACAGATCAAACCAACACCACCGTCTTTATAGGACCCAACAGAGAGGAGGAGGAAGAATACCTGTACAACGTATTCGTCAAGGATTCATAGGACCCCATGAGTACCCCCCGGCAGAGCCGTTGCTGTATTCGAGAGATCCCGGTTGATCCACCATGCCGTGTAGACCAGCTGTGAAGCAAGAAAATAGCCATACATATTCGGAGCTGCAAAGCCCCCACTCTGCTTGGGCGCCTGGAGGAGAGCCTGACTCAGTCTCGGAGGCCTATCCTGCCAGTGGAAGGATCGCAGAGTAGCTTTCAGTTGTTTAACGAACCACTTAGGAGGAACAACAGAAGAGAGGTGAAAGAGATATTAAAACTTAGGAAGATAGATCTTTTTAAAGATGTTCACCCGGCCAGCTAACGATAAAGGCAAAGAGGCCCAACCCCGCAGCCTGTTAGTAGTAAGAGTCAAGAGGGGCACAAGGTTAAGGCTCACAAAAGTACCCAGGGAAACAGACACATCCACCCCCAAATAACGAAAGCCCTTCACCAGCCGGAGGCCCATGGGAAGAGAAGGCGGGAGGATCATACTCCTAGAAAAAGGCAGCAGTGATTGGGCCCAATAAACCCGCAGGCCCGAAAAGGAGCCAAAAGTGTCAAGTAGGTCAAACAAAGCCAAGAGGGACGCATCAGCATCTGCCAGATAAACCAAAGTGTCATCAGCATATATAGAAACCTTCTCCTCCAAGGACCCCCTCTGTATCCCCTGAATAGAACCAGAAGCACGGATTGCTGCGGCCAGAGGTTCCACAGCCAGAGCAAACAGGAAGGGTGGCAGGGGACAGCCCTGCCGAGTACCCCTACCTAAGGGAAAAGAGGCAGACACATCCAGATTAGTTGGGGTATGGGCCCTAGGCTGATCATACAACAACCGCACCTAATTCCCAAAGCGAGGTCCAAATCGGAGGGCATGCACTAGGCACCAAAGATAGCGCCATTCAACTGAATCAAAGGCCTTATATACATCTAAGCTGGCCACAAAACCCGCAGAAGCATCGCCCTCCGAGGCGATAGGTTCAGTTGGAGCCTTTTAACATTAACATCTGTAGCTCTACCCGGCATGAATCTCGTATGGTCAGGGTGAAAGAGGGAAGTTATAACCCCCTTAAGAATTTTACCGAGAATCTTAATATCCACATTAAAAAGGGAAATAGGATGGTAAGAGTCTGGCAAAGTCGGATCCTTCCCGGGCTTAAGGATTACAACAATTAGGGCCTCCCTCATAGAGTCAGGGAGCCTCCTCAACTCATAGGCAGCATCATACAATTTAAGTAATATAGGGATCCTCGTCCATGCCTTACCAGGCCACAATCATCCCATCTAAGCCTGGTGTCTTCCCAGAGGGCAATTCCCTGATGGCCTGAGACACCTCCTCTACTGTAAAAGGAGCATCAAGGGCAGAAGCCTGAGAGGAAGGAAGAGGGGAAAGGGGAAGACCCGAAAAAAGGAACCCAAATCATCTGGACTACTGGAATAACCAAAAGAATACAAACTACTATAAAAGGCTTGAAAAACCCCATTTACGAGCACCGGATCTCGGACTAAGGTTCCATCCAACCCACGGATACATGGCATAGAGGACACGGGCCTAGTCTCCTTCGCTAAGTAAGCCAGAAGCCTTCCATTTTTGTCCCCAAACTCAAACAAAGCTGCTTCCCTGTCCACCAATTTCAACTGCACCCAGTCCTTTTTTATAATCGACAGAGATCTCTGGGCCTTACCCTATGCCTGCTTAGCCTGGGAAGAGGGATCTCTAACCACCGCCGCCTCCAGCACCCCAATCTTTGACTGCAAAGCCCGCTCCCCTAACCGCATAAGAGGCCCTCTGGCTGGTTTCCCCCCCCCCCCCCCCCCGCTATAAAGGCTCCCCTCATAGTTGCTTTGTAGGCATCCCACTGGACCAGAACATCAGGATGATCCCCATTATGAGTCCAATAGCTAACATGTGCCTCCCCCAGAGCCTCAGAGACCGGGTCAGACCGGAGCCACTCAGGATGCATGCACCAGAGTTTAGAGGAGGAATTGGGACCTAATCTTAGTGTAAGAAGAAGAGCAGAATGGTCTGAGATCCCTCTACTAGTATATAGGATATCACTTACCAGAGGCAGAAGGTCAGACGGGGTATAAGCCAGGTCAATACGAGAGAAGGACATATGCACTGCAGAATAGAAGGAGAAGCCCGAGCCAGTCGGATACTTCCACCTCCAGACTTCAGTGAAAGCCAACGCCAAGACGCAAGTTGATTAGAACCAGGGTCCACAGCATTGGTGCGATCGAGCTGTCAGTCAGGAACAGCATTAAAATCTCCTACAAAAAGAATAGGCTAAGTAGGGTAAGTAAGTAATTTAGCAGTAAAAACATCCAATACCTACATCCGGAAGGGAGGAGGAACATAAACGGACACCAAAACAAGCCAGAAAGAATACAGAGAGCAGTGAAGAATAGCAAAACTCCCAAAATGATCACAGGCCACCTGAGAGACCTCTATAGGTTGAGCTTTATACACCAGGACCGACACCCCACTAGCTGAAGTGGAGTAAGAGGCATGATTTCCCCCGACCACCAATGCCCACTTGAGAGCCAACACCTTCTGACTCGTGAGATGAGTTTTCTGTAAACAAATAATATGAGGAGAGTGGCGATTAAGCATTTTAAATTTGAATTGTGTTAAAACAACACATTTAAGTGTTTGCAAAATTGTGGTAAAATTTTGTGAAAATCCAAGGCAAAAAACTGAGAAAATGCAGCAAATCAAATTTTTGAAACCTCCCACCCCTACTGCTTTGCCATCCCTTTAGCGAGGGGATGAGACAGCATGGCACTAGGTTGTCTCCTTCTCCTCATACTTTCTCCCCTGGCTCCCATCACTTAGTTTTGAAGAATGGGACACAGGTAGGGGGAGCAATTAGTTAAAAAACAGAATGCCTTCCATCGGTAGTGGTTACTACAAAACCAAAGTAGGAAAACATGTCTGCTATTGGGGAAGAGGCCTCAATACATGTTAGATTTTCTGTCATCACCACTGAAATTGGTGGCTTCAGACAAGTTTTATCTAATGTGCATTACGGAGAGTTAGAAATTATATTGGGGGAGATTTATCAAAGGATTTAGACTGTTTTTTCCCATATAAATTTGTCGCACAGAAAGTCGCAGTCTAAATATGTGCGACTTTTTTGCGACTTTTGCTTCAGAGGATTTTTAGAACATGATGCATTCTAGTCTATTTTAGACGGAAAAATGCATTGGTGCTGAATTTATCAATAGCGACTTTTTTGCAAAAAAAGTACACTGAAATGTCAGACCATGCTGGAGCAGGTTTAAATACAGTCTAAAGCATAGATCCGAAAGTCTTTGCGCAGAATTTATCAAGAGCCTTGCGACTTTTGATAAATTAAGCGCACAATAGACCGGCCTAACCCTCTGTAGGTTGTTCTATATTGATGCGGGAAATAGACAACTGTGATAAATCTCCCCATTGGGAACAACTGTTCTAGAATACATTAGAATAAGGGAATCCTATTCCAAGTCTTATTGAACGAATCTGGCAATTTTACGATATATCTTTTGTGAAATTATCATATTCTTTTCACAAGACTTGGAGTAGGATTCCAAACATTAGAAAAAGGGAATCCTACTCCAAGTCTTATCGAAATAATCTGGTAATTTTACAATCTACCTTATGCCAATAATTTGTTGATCTCTTTGCCTTTTTTTTTTTTTTTTTTTTATAAATAAGACTGTAAAATACAGCATTTGCTGCTACTGTCTTCTGGGGGAACCCCTGACTAGATAAAGGTAACAATGACAGTTCTATAGGGATCAGTTTTTTTTTTGTGTGCAAAAACTGACCTCGAAATGATGCAAACATTGAAGGGGTTATCCATGAAAAAACTTTTTTTTTTTATATATATATCAACTGGCCCCAGAAAGTTAAACAGATTTGTAAATTACTTCTATTAAAAAATCTTAATCCTTTCAGTACTTCTGAGCTTCTGAAGTTAAGGTTGTTCTTTTCTGTCTAAGTGCTCTCTGATGACACGTGTCTCGGGAACCGGCCAGTTTAGAAGCAAATCCCCATAGCAAACCTCTTCTAAACTGGGCGTTTCCCGAGACACGTGTCATCAGAGAGCACTTAGACAGAAAAGAACAACCTTAACTTCAGAAGCTCATAAGTACTGAAAGGATTAAGATTTTTAAATATAAGTAATTTACAAATCCGTTTAACTTTCTGGAGCCAGTTGATATATAAAAAAAGTTTTTTTCCTGGAAAATTCCTTTAACCCCTTAAGGACCCAGGACGTATGGGTAAATCCTGGGTCCCGGTCCTGTGATATAACGCGGGGTCACACGGTGACCCCGCATCATATCGCGGCGGGCCCGGCGTCATAGTGAAGCCGGGACCCGCCACTAATAGCGTGCAGCACTGATCACGGTGCCGCGTGCTATTAACCCTTTAGCCGCGCGCTCAAAGCTGAGCCACGCGGCTAAGAACGAAAGTAAAAGTGCCCGGCTAGCTCAGGGAGCTGTTCGGGATCGCCGCGGTATAATTATATACCGCGGAATCCCGAACAGCTGTAGCACAGGAGGAGGTCTTCTTACCTTCTCCTGCGCTGTCTGATCGCCGAATGAATGCTTCAAGCCTGAGATCCAGGCTTGAGCATTCAATCGCAGAAAACACTGATTGATCCATTCCTATGGAGATAGTTCAATCAGTGTAAAAGATCAGTTAATGCAATGTTATAGCCCCCCTATAGGAGCTATAATATTGCATAAGAAAAGTGAAAAAAAAAATTTACCCTTTCAATTATCCCTTCCCCTAATAAAAGTTTGAATCACCCGGCATTTCCAAGAATAAAAAAAACACAGTGTAAATAAAAATAAACATATGTGGTATCGCCGCGTGCGGAAATGTCCGAATTATAAAAATATACCAAGTCCAAAATAGCGCATTTTTTATCACTTTTTATACCACAAAAAAGTGAATAAAAAGTGATCAAAAAGTCTGATCAGAACAAAAATGGTACCGCTAAAAGCTTCAGATCACGGCGCAAAAAATGAGCCCCATAGCGCCCTGAAAACAGAAAAATAAAAAAGTTATAGGGGTCAGAAGATGACCATTTTAAACGTATAAATTTTCCTGCATGTATTCATGATTTTTTTCTGAAGTGATACAAAATCAAACCTATACAAGTAGGGTATCATTTTAACCTTGTGGACCTATAGAATAAAGATAAGGTATAATTTTTGCCGAAAAATGTACTGCGTAAAAACGGAAGCGCCCAAAACATACAAAATAGTGTTTTTGCATCAATTTTGTTGCACATTGATTTTTTTTCCCGTTTCACCATATATTTTTGGGTAAAATGACTAATGTCATTACAAAGTAGAATTAGTGTCGCAAAAAATAAGCTATCAGATAGAATTTTAGGTGAAAATTTTAAAGAGTTATGATTTTTTTAAGTTAAGGAGGAAAAATTGAAAATGAAAAAACGGAAAAAGCCCGGGTCCTTAAGAGGTTAAGCTGTTGTCCTCAGGCATTTTCAAAATGTTGTACTACAAGAATTTCACAACTGGTTAGGAAAATGCTACAAGAGACGTTCTTCTATCTGGGATCTGGACCAGTTTGTCTCATTGACAACAACAGACGTGCAAACTTTTCAAAAGTTTGGTTCTGTCGGTTTGCTGAACTCTGACAAAAAGTTCTGGTTCTGACAGAACTAACTCTGTCCAAACTTATACTTCACCAATAGCCCAAATAAGTGTATATAACACTGTCTAAGAGTTCTAAAAGCCATGAATAACACTGGTAGGTCACCTAGAAGTTTATCTAGAATCTATGTACTTTTGAGATGTGTTAAAGGCAAAGATAATTTCAATGCTACGGCAGCATGTATAGTTATGAGAAAAACGAATGTACCTCTTGGTAACTAACAGGTTTAACCCCTTAAGGACCAAGCCCATTTTCACCTTAAGGAGCAGAGCATTTTTATTGCACATATGACCACTGTCACTGTAAGCATTAATAACTCGGAGATGCTTTTACTTATGAATTTGATTCCAAGATTGTATTTTCGTGACATATTCTACTTTAAGATAGTGGTAAATATTCATTGATACTTGCATCATTTCTTGGTGAAAAATTCCAAAAATTCATGAACAATTTGAAAATGTTGCATTATTTTTTCTTTTTCTTTGAAGCTCTCTGCTTGTAAGGAAAATAGACATACCAAATAAATTATATATTGATCCACATGTACAATATGTCTACTTTATATTTGCATCATAAAGTTGACATGATTTTACTTATGAAAGACATGAGAGGACTTCAAAGTTCAGCAGCAATTTTTCACAAAATGTTCAAAATCTGAATTTTTCATGGACGAGTTCAGTTTTGAAGTGGATTTAAAGGGCCTTCATATTAGAAATATTATATAAATGACCCAATTATAAAACTGCACCCATCAAAGTATTCAAAATGACATTCAGAAAGTGTGTTAACCCTTTAGGTGTTTCACAGGAATAGCAGCAAAGTGATGGAGAATATTCAAAATCAAAAATTTTTACGCATGTTCTTCTCGACCCAGTTTTGGAATTTTTTACAAGGGGTAAAAGGAGAGAAATCCCCACAAAATGTGTAACCGAATTTCTCTCGAGTAAGGAAATACCTCATATGTGTATGTCAAATGTTCTGTGGGCACAGTAGAGGGCTCAGAAGGGAAGGAGCAACAATGGGATTTTGGAGAGTTTTTCTGAAATGGTTTTTTGGGGGGGCATGTCACATTTAGGAAGCCCCTATGGTGCCAGTACAGCAAAAAAAAAAAAAAAAAAACAACATGGCATACTATTTTGGAAACTACCTCTCAAGGAATGTAACATAGGGTACAGTGAGCCTTAAAACCCCACAGGTGTTTAACGACTTTTCGTTAAATTTGGATGTGTAAATGAATAAATTTTTTTCACTAAAATGCAGTTTTTTCCCCAAATTTTACATTTTTACAAGGGATAATAGGAGAAAATGCCCCCCAAAATGTGTAACCCCATCTCTTCTGAGTATGGAAATACCCAATGTGTGGACGTCAAGTGCACTGCAGGCGCACTACAATGCTCAGAAGAGAAGGAGTCACATTTGGCATTTGGAAAGCAAATTCTGCTGAAATGGTTTTTGGGGGGCATGTTGCATTCAGGAAGCCCTATGGTGCCAGAACAGCAAAAAACAAACAAACAAAAAAAAAACCCACATGGCACAATATTTTGGAAACTACACCCCTCAAGGAGCGTAACAAGTGGTACAGTGAGCCTTAACACCCCACAGGTGTTTCACAACTTTTTGTTAAAGTCGGATGTGTAAATGAATTTTTTTCACTAAAATGCTGGTTTTCCTTCACATTTTACATGTTTACAAGGGGTAATAGGAGAAAATGCCCCCCAAAATTTGTAACCCCATTTCTTCTGAGTATGGAAATATTCCATATGTGGATGTAAAGTTCTCTGCGGGCGAACTACAATGCTCAGTAGAGAAGGAGCGCCATTGAGCTTTTGGAGAGATAATTTGGTTGGAAAATTTGGGGGCCATGTGCGCTTACAAAGCCCCAGTGTTGTCAGAACAATACCCCTCTGGCATTTGACAGATCTTTGGAACAGTGGGCTGTGCAAATGAAAAAGACACCTGTGGGGTGTAAATGCTCACTATGCCCCTTATTACATTACGTGAGGGGTGTAGTTTCCAAAATGGGGTCACATATGGGGGGTCCACTGTTCTGGCACCATGGAGGCTTCTCTCTCCAAAAGCCCAATGGCGCTCCTTCTCTTCTGGGCATTGTAGTTTGCCCACAGAGCACTTTACGTCCACATATGGGGTATTTCCGTGGGGTTACAAATTTTGGGGGGCTTTTTTCCTATTCTCCCCTGAGAAAATGAAAAATGTAGGGTTACACCAGCATTTTAGTTAAAAATTAGTTTTTTTCATTTTCAGATCCAACTTTAACGAACATTCGTCAAACACATGTGGGGGTGTTAAGGCTCACTATACCCCTTGTTACATTCCGTGAGGGGTGTAGTTTCCAAAGTGGGGTCACATGTGGGTATTTATTGTTTTGCGTTTATGTCAGAACCACTGTAAAATCAGCCACCCCTGTGCAAATCACCAATTTAGACCTCAAATGTACATGGTGCTCTCACTTTTGAGCCATGTTGTGCGCCCACAGAGCACTTTGCGTCCACATATGGGGTATTTCCGTACTCAGGAGAAATTGCATTTCAAATTTTGGGGGCCTTTTTTTCCTTTTACCACTTGTAAAAATTAAAAGTATGGGGCAACACCGGTATGTTAGTGTAAAAAAAAAAAATTATTTACACTAACATGCTGGTGTTGACCCCACCTTTACCTTTTCATAAGAGGTAAAAGGAGAAAAAGCCCTCCAAAATATGTAACACAATTTCTCCTGAGTAAGGAAATACCCCATATGTGGCACTAAACTGATGCCTTGAAATATGATGGGGCACCAAAGCGAGAGAGCGCGATGCGTATTTGAGGCCTAAATTGGGGATTTGCATCCGCCACCAAAATACCCTACGGCAGTGTTTCCAGCTGTTACAAAACTCCCATCATGCCTTGACAGTCAGTAGCTGTCCGGCAATACTGGGAGTTGTTGTTTTTCAACAGCTGGAGGTTCCGTTTTGGAAACAGTGCCATACAAGATGCTTTTTATTTTTATTGGGGGGACTGTGTAGGGGTATATGTATATGTAGTGTTTTACTTTTTATTTTGTGTAGGTGTAGTGTAGTGTTTTTAGAGTACTACATACAAAAAGCAAATTGTAAGTGGCACCGATAACTCACACAGCTCCCCGAGATGGATCACAGATAGGCACTGTAGGTAACCAGATAAATCCAGCCGCGGTGGGGCTAGGACAATATAATAGTAGGTATCAGTAGTAGGACAACTTAGAAAAGGGCAGATGTCCTGCACTCACCGCATAAATACTGGTCATACAGCTCCCATCTCGGGCTGCTCCTCTGGCTTGGCTATCAAGGTGGCCCGGGGCGCTCAGAGGCGACCGCCGGCGGTTTCACGCATAGACTTGCATTGAGGGAGCATGGCTATGACGTCACACGCGGGGGGGGGGGGTTGACCATGACATCAAGAGCCTCTGCCCCATATCGCCAGTCATCCAACATGGAGCGAAGTTCGCTCCGTGCACCGGATGTCTGGGGTGCTGCAGCCGAGGCATTGCCTGAGTTCATGTGATTCTTCCTTCTTTATCCTTTCTGTCATGTGGCTAATGTTATTTTAGCAGGTTCTGCCAAACGAATCACCTGAAGTTTCAAATTGAAGCCAAACCAAACTTTTGGCTAAGTTCTGACTAAATTCGGATTTTACAATTTCAGTTCGCTCATCTATAAATAGGATCAGTTCTGGCATCAGTTTTGACTTTTTACTAGCTGGACTGCTAGATAAATGAATCTCAAGACTTTTGGGATAAACCCATATTGCACTTCTCTATGTATAAGCTAAAGAACACTAGAAAAGTATTATTATAATATACTTCACTTCATCTAGTTATTGCTGCTGATCATTGATACTAAATAACACTATTTACGATTTAACAACTTCTCAGTGACAAACTAACAGAAAGGCCTTTATATGCACATACATTTTATGTATAGAATGAAATAATTTCAGGCAGAAAAATCAATATATGTCAAGTCCCACTACAACTGACCTAACATCAAGACATTGTCAATATTTATACAGTTCTACAAATTCTGTGTCTGACTTAATTCAGTATCAAATGTGTTGGCTTACTTAGTGTTCAAGTAAATGTACCCTTTACACCAAGTTTGGTGTGTATGCCTGACGTATACACTGGGAAGATTTCCTGATGTATATATCAGACACTTGGCTCAGACCAGACAGCTGCATAAGCCTGCCACAAACTCCCAATGTCACACCAAACTCCAAAAATGGGCGGGACAAAATTATTGTCACCCATTCAATATTGTGGAAAAATAAGATTGTTTCAAGCATGTGATGCTCCTTTAAACTCACCTGGGGCAAGTAACACGTGTGGGCAATATAAAAATCACACCTGAAAGCAGATAAAAAAGGAGAGAAGTTCACTTAGTCTTTGCATTGTGTGTCTGTGTGTGCCACACTAAGCATGGACAACAGAAAGAGGAGAAGAGAACTGTCTGAGGGCTTGAGAACCAAAATTGTGGAAAAATATCAACAATCTCAAGGTTACAAGTCCATCTCCAGAGATCTAGATTTGCCTTTGTCCACAGTGCGCAACATTATCAAGAAGTTTGCAACCCATGGCACTGTAGTTAACCTCCCAGGGTGTGGACGGAAGAGAAAAATTGATGAAAGGTGTCAACGCAGGACAGTCCGGATGGTGGATAAGCAGCTCCAAACAAGTTCCAAAGATATTCAAGCTGTCCTGCAGGCTCAGGGACCATCAGTGTCAGCGTGAACTATCCATCGACATTTAAATTAAATGAAACGCTATGGCAGGAGACACAGGAGGACCCCACTGCTGACAAAGAGACATAAAAAAGCAAAACTACATTTTGCCAAAATGAACTTGAGTAAGCCAAAATCCTTCTGGGAAAATGTCTTGGGGACAGATGAGACCAAGATAGAGCTTTTTGGTAAAGCACATCATTCTACTGTTTACTGAAAACAGAATGAGGCCTACAAAGAAAAAAACACAGTACCTACAGTGAAATATGGTGGAGGTTCAATTATGTTTAGGGGTTGTTTTGCTGCCTCTGGCACTGGGGGCCTTGAATGTGTGCAAGGCATCATGAAATCTGAGGATTACCAACATTTTTGGGTAGCATTGTACAGCCCAGTGTCAGAAAGCTGGGTTTGCATTCAAGATCTTGGGTCTTCCAGCAGGACAATGACCCCAAACATATGTCAAAAAGCACCCAGAAATGGATGGCAACAAAGTGCTGGAGAGTTCTAAAGTGGGCAGCAATGAGTCCAGATCTAAATCCCATTGAACACCGGTGGAGAGATCTTAAAATTGCTGTTGGGAAAAGGTGCCTTCCAATAAGAGAGACCTGGAGCCATTTGCAAAGGAAGAGTGATCCAACATTCCGGCTGAGAGGTGTAAGAAGCTTATTGATGGTTATAGGAAGCGACTAATTTCAGTTATTTTTTCCAAAGGGTGTGCAACCAAATATTAAGTTAAGGGGGCCAATAATTTTGTCCAGCCCATTTTTGGTGTGACATTATGTCATATTAGCTTTGTTTCCTTCCTTTTTTAGTTTAGTTCCAATACACAAAAAGGGAATAAACATGTGTATAGCAAAACATGTGTTACTGCAATCCTTTTCTGTGAGAAATACTTAATTTTCTTGAAAAATTTCAGGGGTGCCAACATTTACGGTCATGACTGTATGTTTGGCCCGTATAAGGCATGGATATGTCTGGTACATTGAAGATATGTAGATGGAGTGAACCTAACCTAATAGTGAACATGTAGCAGAAGGAAATGAAGTCGCACTCACCCGGACTGTAGTTGCAGCATGATGAAATTTTATTCCAATAGAACGGCTGCAACATAAGAGGAATATGAATCCATGGTGGGGAGCGAGAGCCGGCAAGGCTCTCAGACGTGGGGCACACCACTGATGTAGATGGTGTAGAGAGATGTAGATGGTGTGAACCTAACCTAATGGTGTATAGAAAACAATGAATGATGTCCAAGTTAAACAAGTTGCACTGCACACCACTTTCCTGTAAAGCATTACATAAAAGTATCTGTTTTATATGTCAACATGTCCTCTAGATAATAAAAATGTTGTCAGATATCTGAATACGACACCTTTCTAAAAAAAAACTCTAAATAAGCCAAAGGGAAAAAAAGGAAAACAAATACGGGACAATTCATGTTTTGTCCCTTTGTAACAACTGTTTTTTTGTTTTTTTGTATACATATCGTGAATTCTCCCCCCTTTTGCTCTTTTATGCTGTTTTCCTCAACACTGGCTTGTCCTTCTCTGTGATGCCTGTACGAAGTCTGTCCCCAGCTGGAAAGCCAGTCCTAAGGCAGTGACTGTCTTCACATTATAGCCCTGTCAGAAGCAGTTATTGATGGGCTGCCCTGTATTGTATATTCAGAGCTATTGAGAGCCGGCCTAGGGAGCAATTTTCTCCCTTTGCTTGAAAAGGAGAAACATGCACGTATTTAAAACAGAAGGAAGAATAGACTGGGGGAGTTACAGCTGAAGTGGGATTTGCCATATATCTAATAATATTCCCAGAGGTTCTATCGGACAGGACAAGGTAGTAAAGATAAAAAACTCAGTGCGTTGTTGGAAAATCAAACAGTGAGTATAGGCAAACAGATGCTTAATCTGAAAGGGGCAGATGTAGAGTGTGAAGTGCAATTACCCATTAAAAGGGGGCAGTTAGACTACTGAAGTCATGCCATTCTGTATACTTATGAAGCTTTTACACACAATGATACTTGGAGCAAGAAAAAAAACTGGACATAGCCATTGCTGTTTAGAAACTAACTTACAATATTCCCCATCAAAGAAAAAAACACAAAACTGATCTAATCTACATACCTTCAAATTATTGCATTTTAATAATGTTAAATAAGTAGTATAACTAGAACAACACACTTGTTACAATGACAATTTTGCAGTACAGTGATCCCTCAACTTACAATGGCCTCAACATACAATAGTTTCAACATACAATGGTCTTTTCTGGACCATTGTAACTTGAAACCAGACTCAACATACAATGCTACAGACAGTCCAGATCTGTGAAACATGTCAATGGCTGGAAGAACTGACCAATCAGAATTGGCATTTTACTGGTAAATCACCTCTATTACTGAAGTACATGCACTGACTGGCTGTCTGGTAGCGCCCCCTATAGTACAGGGAGGAACTACAAGTTCTGTACTACTCCTTACCTGTGTCAGGGTTATCTGCTCCTTTGGACACCAAGTAAGGGTGGCTCCATTTCGGACACTGTATGTACTGTATGGGACCCTGAAGAAGCTCCTGTCCTCTACATAAACCATTGTTTCCCAACGAGGGTGCCTCCAGCTGTTGCAAAACTACAACTCCCAGCATGTCCGGACAGCCGTTGGCTGTCCGGGCATGCTGGGAGTCGTAGTTTTGCAACAGCTGGAGGCACCCTGGTTGGGAAACACTGACATAGACAGTGATTTACAGCTTCCAGGAGATCTTTATTACTTATATATGTAAGGACTTGCTTTATCTGTATTATTTATCTACTTATTTTTCTTTAATGCTCACCTTTTCCTATTTTTGGATGACATTTTGGTGGCTTCAGAACCAATTACAAGGTTTCCATAGAGTTCTGGTCTCAACATACAATGATTTCAACATACAATGGTCATCCTGGAAGCAATTAATATTGTAACTTGAGGGGCCACTGTATACGTTGACAACCCATAAAAAAAAGGATGCTAACATATGCCTCAGTGTGCCTCCACTGGCTTTATTTTCTCGGTGTGCCAAATATAGTCTACAATATACAAGAAAAGTGCTCCATAGGGTAGTATGCACAATACAGGAGGGTAATGGAGGAAGCAGGGTGAGGGATACACTTACCCCAATAGATTGTGTACCCCATGCACAACCATGGACCAAAATATGAAGGATGATCATCCTTCAGCCCTTCCACCTATTGGATCAATAGATATGGAACAAGCTTGCTTCAAGGAGGTGGGTATAAAGGTGCTGAACAGATCAAGACAGGTAGTAACAAATCCACAGGTTTATTTCCCAAGATGCAAGGCGTTTCGCAGCAACTACCAGCTGCCTGATGACTATGGACTATGTTTGGCACTTGGAAACACATGGATCCAATGGGGGCACACTGTGGTATATGTCAGTATTCTGGTCTCCATGGTTGCCAACATATACCACAAAATATGCATAATATATGTTAAATAAATTACATAAGTTCAACCTTGTTTTAAACTATAATCTTATAGAGTGAATCTAAAGAAAGGCCTCATATTGGGGGCAGGTATCATTTTCATTTCCAAATATGGCCACCAAATGATCCTTTCAACACTTTGGTACTCTTAACCAATTGTAATATTACCGTATATACTCGAGTATAAGCCGAGTTTTTCAGCACGATTTTTCGTGCTGAAAACGCCCCCCTTGGCTTATACTCGAGTGAACTCTCCGCCTGTCAATCCCTTCATCAGTGGTCTTCAACCTGCGGACCTCCAGATGTTTCAAAACTACAACTCGTGAAACATCTGGAGGTCCACGGGTTGAAGACCACTGCACGGGCCTTTGTCATCATTCAGACCCCCCCCCCCCCTTTAGTTTTCTACTCACCTCCCCTCGGTGGGAAGGAAGGGTGAGCTGGTCCGGGCCATCTTTGCTGCAGGGACCGTCTGGTGGGGAGGGTTAGTCGTTCCGGGCTGTGCACTTTCACCGGGAGGCCCTCTTCTCCACTCCGGGCCGGCCCCGGACTAGTGACGTTGCTCTGACGATGGCGCACAGGGACTTTCATGCGCATGAACATCCCTGTGCGTCGTCGTCAAGGCAGCGTCACTAGTCCGGGGCCGGCCCGGAGCGAGCAGAGAAGAGGGCCTCCCGGTGAAAATGGACAGCCCGGAATGACTAACCCTCCCCACCGGACAGTCCCTGCAGCATAGATGGCCCAGACCAGCTCACCCTTCCTTCCCACCGAGGGGAGGTGAGTAGAAAACTAAAGGGGGGGGGGGGTGTCTGGATGATGACGAAGGCCCGTGCAGTGGTCTTCGACTTGCGGACCTCCAGATGTTTCAAAACTACAACTCCCAGCATGTCCGGACAGCCGATGGGCATGCTGGGAGTTGTAGTTTTGCAACATCTGGTGGTCAGCAGGTTGAAGACCACTAAGGGGATTGACAGGTGGTGATGATGCAAGGGGGGGTGATGACAGGGTGATGATAGCGGGGTGATGAGGAAGCGGGGGGAGATGATGACGGGGGGATGATGAAGCGGGGGGAGATGATGAAGCGGGGGGAGATGATGACGGGGTGATGATGACGGGGGTGAAAATGACGGTGATGATGACGGGGGTGATAATGAAAGGGTGATGATGACGGGGGTGTTAATGACGGGGGGATTAATGATGGGGGTCTGGATGATGACAGGGGGGGGGATGATGACATGGGGGGGATGATGTATTTCTCACCCTAGGCTTATTGTCGAGTCAATAACTTTTCCTGGGTTTTTGGGGTGAAATTAGGGGCCTCGACTTATATTCGGGTCGGCTTATACTCGAGTATATACGGTACATGGTTCAAGAAAGACATCAAACCCTTCTTAAACTCTTTCAACAATTTAACCATCAAAGAATCTTGTGGCAGACAGTACCATAGTCTCACTGCCTTTTACAAGTATAGAAAACAACCACTACAGATAGGATGAAAATGATATCTTCAGCAGCACTATGTGTATGAGGGACATAAACAAAAAATGAACAAGGAGTGTAGAGATCAGTCAGCAGGGTAGTGCCTTAGAACTGCCAGAAGAGATGTGATAGGTGATTATGTAATCCTGTAGTTTACAGGATGTCAAACACACAGGAGAAAATGATCTATTGCCTACATAGGAAAGCATGTACTGGACTGGTGGCCTGTGGGGATCATCTGACACAGCTGCTCATATTGAAGAAATTTAAAATGTATAGATGAAATATTGCGGGAACGTTGCGTTATATGTAAAAAGGAAAATACCTGAGAGCTCCTCCAGAGTAACATCTGGTTGCATGAAAAAAAAAAAGGCAAGTAAAGGTCAACAAAAAGTGGTTAAACATTACGTGTGAAACTGGCCAATAAAAATCCCTTTTTTTGCATAGTACTTTTCATGGCAGTTGTGTCTGGAACAGGAGCTTTGTTTTTCCCTCTGTATGTCATCAATAGATTTAATCTACCCGTATATACTCGAGTATATGCCGAGCCGAATATAAGCCGAGGCCCCTAATTTCACCCCAAAAACCCAGGAAAAGTTATTGACTCGACTATAAGCCTAGGGTGGGAAACACATCATCCCCCCATGTCATCATCCAGACCCCAGTCATCATCCCCCCCCCCCTCATTATCACCGCCTGTCAATCCCTTCATCAGTGGTCTTCAACCTGCGGACCTCCAGATGTTGCAAAACTACAACTCCCAGCATGCCCGGAGAGCCATTGGCTGTCCGGGCATGCTGGGAGTTGTAGTTTTGAAACCTCTGGAGGTCTGCAGGTTGAAGACCACTGCGCCCTTAGCATCATCCAGCCCCCTCCCCCCCTTTTGTTTTGTACTCACCTCCCCTCGGCGGGAAGTTAGGGTGAGCTGGTCCGGGCCATCTATGCTGCAGGGACCGTCCGGTGGGGATGGTTAGTCGTTGCGGGCCGTCCATTTTCACCGGGGGGCCCTCTTCTCTGCACTTCGGGCCTGCCCCGGACTAGTGACGTTGCCTTGACAACGATGCACAGGGACATTCATGCGCAACATCCCTGTGCGTCGTCGTCAAGGCAACGTCACTAGTCCGGGGCCAGGCCCGGAGAAAAGGGCCCCCGCTGAAAATGGACAGCCTGCAACGACTAACCATCCCTACTGGACGGTCCCTGCAGCATAGATGGCCCGGACCAGCTCACCCTAACTTCCCGCAGAGGGGAGGTGAGTACAAAACAAATGGGGGGGCTGGATGATGACGAAGGCCGCAGTGGTCTTCAACCTGCGGACCTCCAGAGGTTTCAAAACTACAACACACAGCATGCTGGGAGTTGTAGTTTTGCAAGATCTGGAGGTCCACAGGTTGAAGACCACTGAGAAGGGATTGACAGGCAGAGAGTTCACTCGAGTATAAGCCAAGGGGGCGTTTTCAGCACAAAAAATCGTGCTGAAAAACTCGGCTTATACTCGAGTATATACGGTATGTGGGGAATTGTATTTAAAGGAATCTGTCAGATTCTAGCAAAAATGTGTCAGGGGGGAAAATTAGCCATACCTTTTATTTTGCTTATCAGTGTTTGTAAAGTTATAAAATGCCTTTTTTATTAGCAGCTGTAGAGTCAAACTGCGGGCGCTGAGTTGCTAATAAAAAAGGCACTTATAACTTTACAAATAGAGATCAGAAAAACTAAAGGTATAGCTATTTTATCACCCATGACTGATCTGCAGCTCTGTATCTGAGATGGAGTTGTCAGATTCCCATTAATGTAATAAATTTTGTAAACCCTTTTGGACTGGACATTTGAAATAGGGCTGCAGAATATATCGCAATTGCAATCGAATCGCGATAATTGCGAAATAGCACTTCACTAAATTTAGCGATTATCTAAGCACTACTTGGAGGAGAAACAGTGGGCCGCACAATACAGGGGTCGAGCTGCACTGCAGAGAAGCTGGCAATCAGGTGAGACACAGGAGCTGAACCTGGCTCCGGAGGTAATGAGGCATTTTGCCATGGGTGTCCCAATCAGCTCCACTGAGTTACCGACACTTGCAGTGCAGTCTGGCTCGGCCACTTCAGTGTGCGTCCTACTGTTTCTCCTTCCAGCAGTGCCTAGCGCTGGGAGGAGGTTACTTAACTGCTTTACGACTTGCCACCGTTAATATACTGCACAGCTGTGTGTCGGGTCTATGAAGGGAGCTCAGGAACTGAGCTCACTTCATACTGACTAATGCCTGACATTAGAGATGAGCGAATTTAAAGTAAATTCGATTCGTCACGAACTTCTCGGCTCGGCAGTTGATGACTTTTCCTGCATAAATGAGTTCAGCTTTCAGGTGCTCCCGTGGGCTGGAAAAGGTGGATACAGTCCCAAGAGACTCTTTCCTAGGACTGTATCCACCTTTTCCAGCCCACCGGAGCACCTGAAAGCTGAACTAATTTATGCAGGATAA
Source organism: Hyla sarda (assembly GCF_029499605.1). NCBI lineage: Eukaryota > Metazoa > Chordata > Amphibia > Anura > Hylidae > Hyla > Hyla sarda. The sequence continues at coordinate 31,342,799 of NC_079200.1, forward strand.
GTCATCAACTGCCGAGCCGAGAAGTTCATGACGAATCGAATTTACTGTAAATTCGCTCATCTCTACCTGACATCACTGATCAAGGCGATGTCTGATATTAACCCTTTAGATGCCAGGATCAAAGTTGATTGTGGGGTCTATAATGCCGCAGAAAGTGCCGGTAACTCAGTGGAGCTGATTGGGAGACCCATGGCAAAATGCCACCAGGACCTGATCAGCTGATAGGACAGGGGGTGGGTCCCTACCTGCCTCATTCCCTTCCAAAATGCAGGCAGCCTCAGCAGCCTGTAGAAATGGAGCGCTGATAACACTGAACAATGCTATGCCTATGGTACAGCATTGATCAGTGTCTGCAATCACAAGATTGCAAGTAATAGTCCCCGTGCCTTCAGCTGTTTGGAAAACACTGCCCTACGGGGAATAACTGATTGTAAAAAAAAATAAATATATATATATATATATATATATATATATATATTAGAGATGAGCGAACTTACAGTAAATTCGATTCGTCACGAACTTCTCGGCTCGGCAGTTGATGACTTTTCCTGCATAAATTAGTTCAGCTTTCAGGTGCTCCGGTGGGCTGGAAAAGGTGGATAAAGTCCTAGGAAAGAGTCTCCTAGGACTGTATCCACCTTTTCCACGGGAGCACCTGAAAGCTGAACTAATTTATGCAGAAAAAGTCATCAACTGCTGAGCCGAGAAGTTTGTGACGAATCGGATTTACTGTAAGTTCTCTCATCTCTAATATATATATATATATATATATATATATATATATATATATATATATATATATAAAGAAAAGGTAATAAATGTGAATAAGACCCCTCTCTAATAACAGTATTCCCCATTTTTAAATAAAATAATGTAAAAAAAAGAAATAAACATAAACATATGTGGTATTGCCGTGTGTATAAAGGGCCCGCTACCTCTTGATAACGCTACGTCGCAGTGAAACATGTTGAGGGGGGCAGAGTGGAGTTTTTAACAATCATAGCACTGCTGCTCCTTGCAATCTATTGAGTGTGACCTGCAGGCACACGGGGTTGCTCTAATATAAACACATCATCAATAGCAGAGATATCTGCGATGCAAATGACCTTATCAAAATAGCAAATAGAGGAAACAGTGCTATTTGTTTTTAAATAGTGTGTAGTATATAATAAAGCATATTGAATTTTAACAAGCTAAGTAGTATATGGGAAAACAGGGTTTTTTTTGGATTCCCAAAAGGGAATCTATAGGGATTTAAATAAACAAATTTAACCCTCCATATACTGGTCTATACCAGTTATGGTGTTAATGAAGGTATTTGCGCCAAATCGAAAAGTTGCAATTAACAAATTCCAAGCCAATGCATGATTGTAACTGAAATCACGACTTACACCGTCTAATCAGTGATCATGTTCAAAACCATTTGGCGCAACTGATTGTTGCAAAAAGTAACATATTAAGAAAATTGCGACATATCAGTCAAAAAATCTGTGTAAAATCCTTCATACATACCCCCCAATGTCTCCTAAGATGCTCTTTGCGTCTCTTTCTTTGCTCTGTCTGGGTAGAAAAGGGATTCTAAACATCGTTGGATGCCTAGGGCAGTTAATGGGTTTCTGATTATATCCATAGTGGTTTAGGGTAGTAAAGGAGATAGTAGTTATGTCCCAGGATGTTTCTGTAGACTGTTCAGTCATACAGACAGTGCATATCAGTTATCATTTGATCACAGAGAAGCACATCCAATCATATAAACTGAGGGATTGACTGGTTAGTATGAAGCTGAGTCTATCAGAGAACTATGGATAGTGTAAACAGAGGACAGGATACTTATTTTAAAACCTCATAGATCCAAACAGAGCTCCCTCTGGACACTTGTGCAGCTGAACAGGCTGCACAGGATATATATCTGTCCCTGCTTGATACACACGTGGAGCAGTTACTTACACGGTCAATTATAGGAGTTATGTTTTTTGCAGTAAACTCTAGTATGGCAAAATAATGAATGCAATATAAAATAAATTTGGCTCAAAAATGTCTACATAAAATTCTACTTGCAGTAATTTATTTAGTCATTATTTAGCACCCTGTAACCATCTGGCAAGAATAAAGAAAAGAGAATGAAGGTCTTTCATTCATGTATCATACACGCAAAAGCGACTGCATTGGGCCATATTCACACCACACTGAGGTAGGTTAAAATTTAGAATAAATTGTGGCAAAACATGACATAAGTGTGAAATCTGAATATACCTAAGGAAAAAAAATACCAGAAGGAGCCATGGTTGCAAATAGTTGTGGTAGGAAATATTTAGAGGTAAAATTAACCCCTTCAGGACGGAGCCCATTTTGGCCTTAAGGACCGGAGCGTTTTTTGCACATCTCACCACTGTCAATTTAAACATTAATAACTCTGGAATGCTTTTAGTTATCATTCTGATTCCGAGATAGTTTTTTCGTGACATATTCTACTTTAACATAGTGGTAAATTTTTGTCGATACTTGCATCCTTTCTTGGTGAAAAATCCGTAAATTTGATGAAAAATTTGAAAATTTTGCATTTTTCTAACTTTGAAGCTCTCTGCTTGTAAGGAAAATGGATATTACGAATAAATTTTTTTTGGTTCACATATACAGTATGTCTACTTTATGTTTGCATCATAAAATTGTTGTGTTTTTACTTTTGGAAGACACCAGAGGGCTTCAACGGTCAGCAGCAATTTTCCGATTTTTCACAAAATTTTCAAACTCAGTATTTTTCAGGGACCAGTTCAGGTTTGAAGTGGATTTGAAGGGTCTTCATATTAGAAATACCCCATAAATGACCCCATTATAAAAACTACACCCCCCAAAGTATTCAAAATGACATTCAGTCAGCGTTTTAACCCTTTAGGTGTTTCACACGAATAGCAGCAAAGTGAAGGAGAAAATTCACAATCTTCATTTTTTACACTTACATGTTCTTGTAGACCCAATTTTAGAATTTTTACAAGGGGTAAAAGGACAAAATTTTTACTTGTATTTGTAGCCCAATTTCTCTCGAGTAAGCACATACCTCATATGTCTATGTAAATTGTTCGGCGGGCGCAGTAGAGGGCTCAGAAGGGAAGGAGCGACAAGGGGATTTTGGAGAGTACGTTTTTCTGAAATGGTTTTTGGGGGGCATGTCACCTTTAGGAAGCCCTTATGGTGCCAGAACAGCAAAAAAAAAACACATGGCATACCATTTTGGAAACTAGACCCCTGCTTGTTTTCCCAAATAATAGCAGAAAATACCCCTAAAAATTAGAAGCCCAATTTGGTCTTGGAAGAGAAGGAGTCACATTTGGCTTTTTGAAAGCAAATTTTGCTCTGGGGGCATGCCGCATTTAGGAAGCCCCTATGGTGCCAGGACAGCAAAAAAAAAAACCCATATGGCATATCATTTTGGAAACTAGACCCCTCGGGGAACGTAACAAGGGGTTAAGTGAACCTTTATACCCCACAGGTGTTTCACGACTTTTGCATATGTAAAAAAAATTTTTTTTTTACCTAAAATGCTTGTTTTCCCAAAAATTTTACATTTTTAAAAAGGGTGAAAGCAGAAAATACCCCCCAAAATTTGTAACACAATTTCTCCCGAGTACGGCGATACCCCATATGTGGCCCTAAACTGTTGCCTTGAAATACGACAGGGCTCCAAAGTGAGAGCGCCATGCGCATTTGAGGCCTAAATTAGGGACTTGCATAGGGGTGGACATAGGGGTATTCTACGCCAGTGATTCCCAAACAGGGTGCCTCCAGCTGTTGCAAAACTCCCAGCATGCCTGGACAGTCAACGGCTGTCCGACAATACTGGGAGTTGTTTTGCAACAGCTGGAGGCTCCGTTTTGGAAACAGTGGCGTACCAGACGTTTGTCATTTTTATTGGGGAGGGGAGGGGGGCTGTGTAGGGGTATGTGTATATGTAGTGTTTTTTACTTTTTATTTTATTTTTTGTGTTAGTGTAGTGTAGTGTTTTTAGGGTACAGTCACACGGACGGGGGTTCACAGTAGTTTCTCGCTGGCAGTTTGAGCTGCAGCAGAAAGTTTGCGGCAGCTCAAACTTGCAGCCAGATACTTACTGTAATCCTCTGTCCTTGCAGCCAGATACTTACTGTAATCCTCCGCCCATGTGAGTGTACCCTGTACGTTCACATTGGGGGGGACATCCAGCTGTTGCATAACTACAACTCCCAGCATGCCCGTTGGCTGTCGGTGACTGCTGAGAGTTGTAGTTTTGCAACAACTGTAGGCACACTGGTTATGTATCACTGAGTTTGTGACCTAACTCAGTGTTTCACAACCAGTGTGCCTCCAGCGGTTGCAAAACTACAACTCCCAGCATGTACGGTGCATGGTGTAAGGTGACTGCTGAGAGTTGTAGTTTGCAACAGCTGGAGGCACACCGGTCGTGAAACACTGAGTTAGGTAAAAAAAAACTCTGAGTTTCACAACCAGTGTGCCTTCAGCTGTTGCAAAACTACAACTCTCAGCAGTCACCGACAGCCAACGGGCATGCTGGGAGTTGTAGTTATGCAACCAGCAGATGCACCACTACAACTCCCAGCATGCACTTTAGCTGTTTGTGCAAGCTTGGAGTTGTAGTTATACAACAGCTGAAGGTACACTTTTCCATAGAAAGAATGTGCCTCCAGCTGTTGCAAAACCATAAGTCCCAGCATGCCCATAAGGGAATGCTGGGAGTTGTGGTGGTCTGCCTCCTGCTGTTGCATAACTACAGCTCCCAGCATGCCCTTTTTGCATGCTGGGAGCTGTTGCTAAGCAACAGCAGGAGGCTGTCACTCACCTCCAACGATCCAGACGCTGCAGGTCAGTCCCGCCGCAGCCGCTGCTCCTGGGGCCCCGATCCCAACATTAACGCCGGGGATCGGGGTCCCCAGCACCCGGGGTGCACGTCCCGCACCCGCTCACGTCCTCCAGAAGAGGGGCGGAGCAGGTGCGGGAGTGACACCCGCAGCAGGCGCCCTGATTGGTCGGCCGGTAATCCGGCCGACGAATCAGGGCGATTGTGAGGTGGCACCAGTGCCACCTCACCCCTGCAGGCTCTGGCTGTTCGGGGCCGTCAGAGACGGCCCCGAACAGCCAGTAATTCCGGGTCATCGGGTCACTGGAGACCCGATTGACCCGGAATCGCCGCAGATCGCTGGACTGAATTGACCCCCCTGGGCGATATGCCGGGATGCCTGCTGAACGATTTCAGCAGGCATCTGGCTCCGGTCCCCAACCGGCTAGCGGTGGGGGCCGGAATTCCCACGGGCGTATGGATACGCCCTCGGTCCTTAAGGACTCGGGATGCAGGGCGTATCCATACGCCCTATGTCCTGAAGAGGTTAAACACTGCCCCCAAAATTCCAACACATACTTCACAATCTGCACCAGGAGTAGCCCAGGTAAAACACTGCTTGAAGATGAGACAAATTTAGGAAAATGACAAAAGGCAACTTAGAGTAAATTTTGTTTTGCTTTTCTCTAATATTTTCACAGTATACGCTAAAAATTACCACCTAGTTGAATATGTTCCTGTACAGTTTTTTTTATATCAAAATTCATTGTGAAACTTATGGGAACAGTTCTTAGAACAAAAATAACAGATGGTAGGCAAATGTATTTAAATAATTTTAAATTTCAGATAATAAAAAAACAAACAAACAAACAGTATCTCACATAATTGAGTCCAACCCTCACGTTTTTGTAAATATTTTCTTCTATATTATCATGTGACAACATTGAAGAAATTAAACCCTGCTGCAATGTAATGTAGTGAGTGCACAGACTGTATAAAAGTGTTTAAAGGGGTATTCCAGGCAAACACTTTTTTTTTTTAATCTATCAACTGGCTCCGGAAAGTTAAACAGATTTGTAAATTACTTCTATTCTAAAAATCTTAATCCTTCCAATAGTTATTAGCTTCTGAAGTTGAGTTGCTGTTTTCTGTCTAACTGCTTTCTGATGACTCACGTCCCAGGAGCTGTGCAGCTCCTATGGGGATATTTTCCCATCATGCACAGCTCCCGGGACGTGACATCATCATTGAGCAGTTAGACAGAAAACTTCAGAAGCTAATAACTATTGGAAGGATTAAGATTTTTTAATAGAAGTAATTTACAAATCTGTTTAACTTTCCGGAGCCAGTTGATATATAAAAAAAAGTTTTTGCCTGGAATACCCCTTTAATGTTGTGTCCCCTCAAAATAACACAACACACAGTCATTATATGTCTAAACCTTGGCAACAAGTCAGTGCATCGCTATGTGGAAATGTCCAAATTGGGCCCAATTAGCCATTTACCCTCGTATTTTCCCTTTGCCTATAGGCAAAATAGGCAGCCGACTAGAATGCCCTCTTGATGCGGGTGCCGCTCTGCCTGCTGCAAAAAAAGTTAGCACTCAGCATTCTTCTGCCTGCGGGAGGAGCGAAGTTCCACCTCTGAGGCATACAAGCAGGCCAGGTCCGTCCAGCATTATGACATCGCACGTGCCTCTATATATCCGCCCCTATCTCCCGCCCTGAACCAACCAACAAGCGATCACGTCTGTCCGCCTCGGAGGAGTACTGCTTTAAGCAGCGATGTGCTCCTCAGAGGCAGACAGGCGTGATCGCTGATATCCTTTGCTTCATGACATCACAACTCTGTCTCTGCCACCGCTCAGGCTATAGAGGACAATGATGGCACTACTGACAGCCAATGGGGGCTTGTGTGCAGATCCTTACAGCACGTGTAAGTGCGCGATTATTTATGTTTGTTACAGCGTGTCATCCCAGTAGTAAGGTAATTACATGGGGAGGAAGTTTCTTACAGTGTGTCACCCCAGAAGTAAGATGATTACATGAGGAGGAGGTTTGTTACAGTGTGTCATCCCAGTAGTAAGGTGATTACATGAGGAGGAGGTTGTTACAGTGTGTCACCCCAGTAGTAATGTAATTACATGGGAAGCAGGGTTGATACAGTGTGTCACTCCAGTAGTAAGGGGATGACATGAGGAGGGGTTTGTTACAGTGTGCACCAAAGTAGTGAGATGATTACATGAGAAGGAGGTTTGTTACAGTGTGTCATCCCAGTAGTAAAAAGATTACATGAGGAGTGGGTTTGTTACAGTGTGTCACCCCAGTAGTAAGGAGATTACAGTAAGGTGGGGTGTCTCAAAGGGCAGATCCATTGGGCGGGGTCAAAGGGAAGCAAAATTCCTTTCGCCTAGGGTGACAAAAATCCTTGCACCAGCCCTGCTTGCCGATGTCATGTGACTTGTTAGTGTAACCAGGTCTCCAGTGTAAAAGTGGAGCAGGTGTCTTAAATTTGTTGTTATCGCTCTCACACTCCTTAATACTGGTCACTAAAAGTTTAACATGGCACCTCCTGGCAAAGAAGTCTCATGGGCATCTGAAAAAAAAGAATTGTTGCTCCTCATAAATCCATCATGCCTAGGCTATAAGAAGATTGCCAAGACCCTAGAACTGGGCTGCAACACGATAAGTAAGACCATGCAGCGTTTTCACAGGACAGGTTCCTCTCAGAACAAGCCTCTCCAAGGTTGACCAAAGAAGTTGAGTTCATGTGCTCATAATCATATCCAGAGGTTATCTTATCCATAGACATATGAGTGCTGTCAGCATTGATGTAGAGGTTGAAGGAGTGGGGGAGTGCAGCCTGTCAGTCCTCAGACCATACGCCACACACTACTTTAAATTAGTTTGCATGGAAGGAAACCTCTTCTAAAGATGATGCACAAAAAAGCCCACAGACAGTTTGCTGAAGACAAGCAGACTAAGGAAATGGATTACAGAAACCATATCCTGTGGTCCTAGAAAAGAAAAGAAACTTATTTGGTTGAGATAGTGTTAAAGGGTAGCTCCCACCATCCATTTTTTCTTTCTTTCTGTCCCTGCCTATTGCCCATCTCTCCCTAACCCCCTTCCTCCCTTTACATTTTTTTTTTTACTATATTAAAATCCCTTTTTGTCTGCCTGGTAGTGTGCTCACTACCAGGCAGACTTCCCCAGCAGGCACCACGTCACTGATGCCTGCTGGGGCCGGCACTTCCGCCCTTAGCTCACTATACAGGGTGCCTCCAGCTGTTTCACCACTACAACTCCCAGCTTGCCCTGACATCTACTGGCTGTCAGGGCATTCTGGGAGTTGTAGTGGTGAAACAGCTGGAGGCACCCTGTGGTGAAAACAATAACTTTATTAGCGCAGCAGTGCTACTTCGGGAGCAGCAGCAGCGGCGGCGGCGGCGCTCTCCCGAACCTCGCTCCCCACCCCCATACCTCTAGTGCTGAGCGGCTGCGCTCCCCCAAACCCCGCTTCACCCACCCCATTCCTCCAGTGGTGAAGACTTACCGGAGGATCAATGAGCTGCCTCCGGACAGGGTAACGGCCTCCGGACAGGGTAACGGGGGCGGGCGGGGCCGCGCGCGAGGTCAGTGGAGCTGGCCAATGCACGCAGCCCCAGCTATCAGCGTGCTCGCTCTCGCCTGTCTGATTGACAGGCGCGAGCGAGCACCGCAGTGACTGGATTTCGACTCATTGCCAGGCTGAAATGAGTCGAAATCCAGTAGTGACGTCACTGCAGAATGCATTCGGCCACTAGGAGGGCGACCCCTAGTGGCCGAATTTAAAAGTGATTTTAAACTTGTTTAAAATCACTTTTTTTAATTAAAGTATATTAGAGATATGTTGTAGTACTTAAGTACTACAATATATCAATTTTTAGATTTCATGACAGTGCCCATTTAAGCATATGTGGTAGCAACCAGGTGAGAACTACGAAGACAAGTGTGTCTTGTCTACAGTCAAGCATGGTGGTGGAGTGTCATGGTCTGTGGCTGCATTAGTGCTGCTAGATCTGGGGAACTACAGATCATTGAGGAAACCATGAATACCAACATGTACTGTGACATACTGAAGGAGAGCATGATCCCCTCCTTTCAGAGACTGGACCGCAGGGAAGTATTCCAAAAAGATAACAAGCCTAAACACACATCCAAGGCAACCACTGCCTTGCTAAAGAAGCTGAAGGTAAAGGTCATGGACTGGCCAAGCATGTCTCCAGACCGTAACCCTATTGAGCATCTGTGGGGTATCCTCAAACGGAAGGTGGGGAGTACAAGGTCTGTAACCAGCTCTGAGATGTTATCGTGGAAGAATAGAAGAGGACTCCAGTGGCAACCTGTGAAGCTCTGGTGAACTCCATGCCCAAGAGGCTTAAAGGGGTACTCCACTGGAAAAACATTTTTTTTTTTAATCAACTGGTGTCAGAAAGTTAAACAGATTTGTAAATTACTTCTATTTAAAAATCTTAATCCTTCCAGTACTTATCAGCTGCTATATGCTCCACATGAAGTCCTTTTCTTTTTGAATTTACTTTCCTGAACTGTCCAGAGCAGGAGTGGTTGTCTATGGGGATTGGCTCCTACTCTGGACAGTTCCTAAAATGGACAGAGGTGTCAGCAGAGAGCACTGTGGTAAGACAGAAAGGCAATTCAAAAAGAAAAGAGCTTCCTGTGGAGCATACAGCAGCTGATAAGTACTGGAAGGATTAAGATTTTTAAATAGTAAAGTAATTTACAAATCTGTATAACTTTCTTGCACCAGTTGATTTTAAAAAATATGGAGTACCCCTTTAAGGAAGTGCTTGAATATAAAGGTGGCCAGACAAAATATTGACTATTCGGGCCCAATTTGAACATTTCCACTTAGGGGTGTACTTGCTTTTGTTGCCAAAGTCTAGACATAAATGGCTCTGTGTTGAGTTATTTTAATGGGACAGCAACATAACACTTTTATACAGGCTGTACACTGACTACTTTACATTGCAGCAGAGTTTCATTTCTTCCTTGTTGTCACATGAAAATATATAAAATATGTACTTTCTTATGTAAGATACTGGGCCTTATTTACTAAGGCTTTTCCGGTAGATTGTCTAGGGTTTTATGTTTTGCATGTGTCATGTGCCAGAATTTCCTCCAAAAAACCATACTAACCATACCTGACCTACAAAGGGTTGTGGCCATCATGGAAAAGAAGTGTGTCTCAAAAAACCCTACATTTTTTTTAAAGAAACCTACAAAGTGACTAATGTTTCTACATAAAATGTGGTGGATTTGAGCTCAGAGCATTTATAAATGAGCAAAACGTAGGGAAAATTGCCAAATTCAACATATAATAGAAAATACCTATATAATGGAAAAATACCTGTTGGAAAAAAAAACACAAAAAAAACTACACTCCACTCTTGTTAAATGAGGCCCACTACGTACTGTTCATATTTAAGTAAATTGTACATACCGTATATAACCAATAATTGTAAAAAATCTCAGAGGTTTTCTTTGTGTGGATGAGGAACAGGATGATCTCAAAATGACCTCAACTTACACTTGCAGTCACCTAGCTCTAGGGCAGCACCCCTGCCTTGTGTTTGATATTGGTCTTTAGTAGCTCTTTTATTTTGCACTGTAAACTCTTGTAATCTGGCTGTATTACACTACTAGGTCCTTTAATGTGTGCATTTCCAGAAGGTATGCGGATATGCATGGAAGCTGCTCATCCTCTCAAATGCAAATGAAGGACCTTTAAATTGTTACGCCTAGCGCTCCGGGTCCCCGCTCCTCCCCGGAGCGCTCACGGCGTCTTTCTCCCTGCAGCTCCCCGGTCAGTCCCGCTGACCGGGAGCGCTGCACTGTCACGGCCGTTGGGGATGCGATTCGCACAGCGGGACGCGCCCGCTCGCGAATCGCATCCCAGGTCACTTACCCGTTCCCGTCCCCTGCTGTCATGTGCTGGCGCGCGCGGCTCCGCTCTCGCCAGCTCCCTGAGACTTAAAGGGCCAGTGCACCAATGATTGGTGCCTGGCCCAATTAGCTTAATTGGCTTCCACCTGGTCCCTGACTATATCTGACCTCCTCCCATGCACTTCCTTGCCGGATCTTGTTGCTCTTGTGCCTAGTGAAAGCGTTTTGTGTGTCTAAAGCCTGTGTACCAGAACTTCTGCTATCCACCCTGACTACGAACCTTGCCGCCTGCCCCCGACCTTCTGCTACGTCCGACCTTGCTTCTGTCTACTCCCTTGTACCTCGCATATCATCAGCAGTCAGAGAGGTGAGCCATTGCTAGTGGATACGACCTGGTCACTACCGCCGCAGCAAGACCATCCCGCTTTGCGGCGGGCTCTGGTGAAAACCAGTAGTGACTTAGAACCGGTCCACTAGCGCGGTCCTCGCCAATCCCTCTCTGGCACAGAGGATCCACTACCTGCCAGCCGGCATCGTGACAGTAGATCCGGCCATGGATCCCGCTGACGTCCCTCTGCCTTATATCTCTGATATCACCACGGTGGTCGCCCAGCAATCCCGACAGATCGCCCATCTAACCCACCAGCTGTCGGAAGTATTCACCATTGTGCAGCAACTTCAGTCGCAACTTCAGCAGCAATCATCTCCTCCGCCAGCTCCTGCACCCCTTCCGCAGCGAGTGGCCACTCCTAGCCTCCGCCTGTCCTTGCCGGACAAATTTAATGGGGACTCTAAGTTTTGCCGTGGCTTTCTTTCGCAATGTTCCCTGCACATGGAGATGATGTCGGACCAGTTTCCTACTGAAAGGTCTAAGGTGGCTTTCGTAGTCAGCCTTCTGTCTGGAAAAGCCCTGTCATGGGCCACACCGCTCTGGGACCGCAATGACCCCGTCACTGCCTCTGTACACTCCTTCTTCTCGGAAATTCGAAGTGTCTTTGAGGAACCTGCCCGAGCCTCTTCTGCTGAGACTGCCCTGCTGAACCTGGTCCAGGGTAATTCTTCTGTTGGCGAGTACGCCATACAATTCCGTACCCTTGCTTCTGAACTATCCTGGAATAATGAGGCCCTCTGCGCGACCTTTAAAAAAGGCCTATCCAGCAACATTAAAGATGTTCTGGCCGCACGAGAAACTCCTGCTAACCTGCATGAACTCATTCATCTAGCCACTCGCATTGACATGCGTTTTTCTGAGAGACATCAAGAGCTCCGCCAGGAAAAAGACTTAGATCTCTGGACACCTCTCCCACAGTCTCCACTGCAATCTGCGCCTAGGCCTCCCGCCGAGGAAGCCATGCAAGTGGATCGGTCTCGTCTGACCCTGGAAGAGAGGAATCGCCGTAAGGAAGAGAATCTTTGTCTGTACTGTGCCAGTACCGAACATTTTTTGGTGGATTGCCCTATCCGTCCTCCACGTCTGGGAAACGCACGCTCGCACCCAGCTCTCGTGGGTGTGGCGTCTCTTGATGCTAAGTCGGCTTCTCCACGTCTCACGGTGCCTGTACGGATTTCTACTTCAGCCAGCTCTTCCCTCTCAGCCGTGGCCTGCCTGGACTCTGGTGCCTCTGGGAATTTTATTCGGGAGTCCTTGGTGAATAAATTCCGCATTCCGGTGACCCGTCTTGTCAAGCCACTCCACATTTCCGCGGTCAACGGAGCCAGGTTGGATTGCACCGTGCGTTACCGCACGGAGCCCCTCCTAATGTGCATCGGACCTCATCACGAGAAAATTGAATTTTTGGTTCTTCCCAATTGCACTTCCGAAATTCTCCTTGGACTACCCTGGCTTCTACACTATTCCCCAACCCTGGATTGGTCCTCAGGGGAGATCAAGAGCTGGGGTACCTCTTGCTTCAAGGACTGCCTTAAACCGGTTCCCAGTACTCCCTGCCGTGACCCTGTGGTTCCTCCTGTATCCGGTCCCCCTAAGGTCGTTAGGGACTCTGCCTGCCACAGAAACTGCCTCTCCCCCCCTCCCAGTCCACTCAGGCAAGCCTCGGTGCCTCCTCTTGGCCCTCGTCCTGGTGTCACACTGCCCCGTGCCAGGCCTCGCCCTCTGCCCTCCCTCCCCATTCCCACTCCTGCTGTACTGCCTGCCATTGAGGAAACCATCCATTCCTTCCCGGTGTCCTCATCCCAGGGGAGGCAGTCACCGGACAAAAAAAAGGGGAGACCTAAGGGGGGGGGTACTGTTATGCCTAGCGCTCCGGGTCCCCGCTCCTCCCCGGAGCGCTCACGGCGTCTTTCTCCCTGCAGCTCCCCGGTCAGTCCCGCTGACCGGGAGCGCTGCACTGTCACGGCCGTTGGGGATGCGATTCGCACAGCGGGACGCGCCCGCTCGCGAATCGCATCCCAGGTCACTTACCCGTTCCCGTCCCCTGCTGTCATGTGCTGGCGCGCGCGGCTCCGCTCTCTAGGGTGCGCGCGCGCCAGCTCCCTGAGACTTAAAGGGCCAGTGCACCAATGATTGGTGCCTGGCCCAATTAGCTTAATTGGCTTCCACCTGGTCCCTGACTATATCTGACCTCCTCCCATGCACTTCCTTGCCGGATCTTGTTGCTCTTGTGCCTAGTGAAAGCGTTTTGTGTGTCTAAAGCCTGTGTACCAGAACTTCTGCTATCCACCCTGACTACGAACCTTGCCGCCTGCCCCCGACCTTCTGCTACGTCCGACCTTGCTTCTGTCTACTCCCTTGTACCTCGCCTATCATCAGCAGTCAGAGAGGTGAGCCGTTGCTAGTGGATACGACCTGGTCACTACCGCCGCAGCAAGACCATCCCGCTTTGCGGCGGGCTCTGGTGAAAACCAGTAGTGACTTAGAACCGGTCCACTAGCGCGGTCCTCGCCAATCCCTCTCTGGCACAGAGGATCCACTACCTGCCAGCCGGCATCGTGACATAAATCCTTGTTTCATTCTAAGCCATGGGTAACAATGTCATGCTTTTGTTAACAAGCACTTATCATGTGATCTATCTTGGTTGAATTGGTAAAAGTTGTTTTACTTCCTGGAACCTATCTGCAAGATTTCATTATAGTCCTAGATTAAAAAAATGCCATAGACAATTTTATTTAATAGATATGGATTTAAAAAAGGCACAAACATGTAACCAGATTTGTAAAGCATTGGTACATTGCAACTAACAGTTCTTAGTCTTGGTTTAATTAATCATAAATGTAAAGCAAATTTATATTTATAATATATAGAATATAAAACATTCATTACCAAAAAGATTACCAAAAAGATGCATGTATATTGTGAACTTGTCACAAATTGGTATGGCAAAATAGCATGTTTAACTCTTTCAAATATTTTTTACATTTTTTTTACAAAACAGGTAGAAAATAGACAAGCAGTATAACAGTAAGCATGGTGCTAGAGATGATAGTACATAGCATGGCTTTAACAATGAGAAATAATATGACCCACCTCCTTAGGTACCATAAAAAAAATTACATTGCCTGGGCGACTTCAGCATTTTACTTCTTCAGCATTTTACCCCTACGCGATCAGACACTTATCCTTTATTCTTTGGATAGGGGGTAAGATACTGGACTACCCCTTTAAGCTTCTTCCCACCCCCACCCCACCATGCTAAATTTTATATTCACACTGTAATAAAGTTCATTTCTGTCCTGTGTTAAATGGGTTAGCAAGGAATAGAAAAACATAGCTAGTTTCTTCCATTTCTTCCATACCCACTTGTTTTGTTTTCTGGAAGTTTTGGATATCTGCCACTGCAGTTTTTGAGCCAAAGCCAGAAGTGTATTCAAAAGGAATAGGAAATATAAAGGAAGGACTTATACTTCTCCTCCCTTCTGGATCCACTTCTGACTTTGGCTCAAAAACTGCTTTTTTTTTTTTTAATCAACTGGTGCCAGAAAGTTAAACAGATTTGTAAATTACTTCTATTTAACAACTACTTAATCCTTCGAGTACTTATCAGCTGCTGTATACTACAGAGGAAGTTCTTCTCTTTTTTGAACTTCCTTTCTGCCTGACCACAAGTGCCCTCTGCTGACACCTCTGTCCATTTTAGGAACTGTCCAGAGTAGGAGTAAATCCCCATAGCAAACCTCTCCTGCTCGGGTAGTTCCTGATATGGAGAGAGGTGTCGGCAGAGAGTACGTGTGGTCAGACAGAAAGGAAGTTCGAAAAAGGACTTTAGTATACAGCAGTTGATAAGTACTGGAAGGGTTAAGATTTTTAAATAAGTAATTTACAAATCTGTTTAACTTTCTGGCACCAGTTGATTAAAAAAAATGTTTTCCAGTGGAGTACCCCTTCAACTTTAGGGTACGTTTGCACACTCATAACTTGCTGCATGTTACGCTACCATTCATTTCAATGGGTCTGGCAGTCTGTAAATCTGTGGACTGTCTGCAGACCCATACAAGTGAATGTTAGCGTAACTCGCAATGGATTTACCGCAACGGGAAACCAGCTGCTAATTATGAGTATGAACATATTGGTGTAAGGAAAAAGGAAACATTTGATTTAATCTTTTTACTTGCATTTCAATTTACGCTGTTTACCATACGGTAAAAATAACAATATGGGGGGAATTTAGCAAGATCTGAGCAAAAGGAAAGTTGACCAGTTGCCCACAGTGATCAATGGTATTGCTTCTTTTGTTTTTTTAAAATGAATGTCTAAAGACTGGCACAGTGTATTGTATATTTGAGCATGCCTTTTAAGGGATTAAACTGATATTAGAGTTCCTGCTAGTTAGCGCTGGAGCTCAGCATTTATGAGACACCTAAGCTCTCACGATACCCAGCACAGGAGACCCATGATGGGTGGTTATCTGTCTGCTAAAACATATTCATATTTCAAGGTACAATAATTGACAATTTTTAATACACGTTCATTTATCAACATGTTTTCTAGTTGGAGTTTGTTTTTTTTCTGATACATTGCTAGATCTCTTGATTTGAGAGTCAATATGCTGCATACCTGCAATAGCCATCATAGTAAACGTGGAAACTTATTGTCTTATTATTGTGTGTAGTATGACAGTAAGCTCAGTGGCATTGCTAGGGTTGGTGTTACCCGGTGCGGTAGAAAATGGTGTCACCCCAAAGTAAGTTTTTAGCCTGTTGTGACAGACGCCACGGTGTAGCGCATTGTGAAAAATTCCAGTATAATAATGAAATATACCAATTGCCACAGAATGGGAAAGCGTTAAAGAAGTTTTCACCATTTAAAACTACAGCTCACAGAATGACTTAAAGGGTTACTCCAATGGAAAACATTTTCTTTTAAATCAACTAGTGCCAGAAAGTTAAACAGATTTGTACATTACTTCTATTTAAAAATCTTAATCCCTCCAGTACTTATCAACTGCTGTATGCTCCACAGGAACTTCTTTTCTTTTTGAATTTCCTTTCCAGTCTGACCTCAGTGCTCTCTGCTGACACCTCTGTCCAGACAGACACACAAACACACAGACAGACACACACACACAGACACACACACACATAGAAACTTGGAAACTTACCTGGCCTGCGCAACACTTTTCTCCGGCAGCGGCCTGACGAGTGACGTCACTGACATCCTCCTGCGCGGGTCTGTAGAGAAACGTCACAGTGACGTGGGGGAGGAATGGGTGGCCGGGCGCAACAGAAGCTAAGGGGTGGGGGGAATGGACGGCCGGGCGCAACAGAAGGGGGATACGGGGGGGCTTGTAGTGCTATTGATCGCACAGCCGGGCACAGCTGAAAACTGGGGGGGGGGGGGTCGTAGCGTTGCGCAGCTGAAGGGCGGGGGTGCTGAGCGGCATGGTTTTACCCCATCAGGCTGGTGTCACCCGGCCCGCACCCCGCTTGCTATGCCACTGAGTAAGCTCCCTGTAGTGGTGGCTATATGCAGCCAGCATTTTTTGTTTAAATCTATGTTTCTACAATGGATTTAGAGCCTTGAAGCGGGAACGGGACCTCTAACCACTATAAAGATTTATGAAAAAATAGCTTTTTTAAAATCCAATTTAGGTAAAAAAAATTCCAGGACAGACATTCATTCACAATGTCTGTTAGTACCACTGGAAGACCTCAAGCCCTAATACAGGTTATAGACTTTGTCAAAAAAATTTGTACCCTGGGTTGGTTTACCCTCAAAAGTAAAAAAAAAGTAAATGGGGGAAAGTTATCAAAACCTGTGGAGAGGTTAGTTGACCAGTTGCCCATAGCAACCAATAAGATTGCTTCTTTTATTTTTTAGGGGCCCTGTTAACTCCATAAAGGGGTACTCCAGTGGAAAACATAATTTTTTTTTTTAATCAACTGGTGCCAGAAAGTTAAACAGATTTGTAAATTACTTCTATTAAAAAATCTTAAACCTTCCATTAGTTATTAGCTGCTGTATGCTCCACAGGAAGTTATTTTCTTTTTTGGGTGTGTGTAGTGCTATTGATCTCACAGCCGGGCGCAGCTGGAGACTGGAGGGGGGGGGGGGGGGTTGTAGCGTGGCGCAGCTGAAGAGCAGGGGTGCTGAGCAGCATGGTGTCACCCCATCAGGCTGGTGTCACCCGGTGCGGCCCGCACCCCGGTTGCTACGCCACTGAGTAAGCTCCCTGTAGTGGTGGCTACATGCAGCCAGCATTTTTTTTTGTTTAAATCTATGTTTATACTATGGATTTAAAGCCTTGTAGCAGGAACGGGACCTCTAACCACTAAAGAGATTTTTTAAGAAATAGCTTTTTTAAAATCTAATTTAGGTAAAAAAAAATCCAGGACAGACATTCATTCACAAGGTCTGTTAGTACCACTGGAAGACCTCAAGCCCTCCCCAATGAGGAGTCTGGCAGTGGTTTATTCCCCTCACCGTTTTGCGAACAAAGGTATGCTCAGCTAAGCCAATGTGTATGGGAGTTCAAGAGGTATAGCTGTTTTCTAAATCAGCAGTAAGCAGATGGCAGATGTGTAAGGCCAACCTTAAAGATTTGACACAGTTATACTGCTTATAAAAATTATAAAAATAAAAAAACAGTTATTTTTTAAGTACATATAAATCCCATATAAATTTGATAAATGTCTGTGTCCATTTATCAAATTTGCAGGAAAAAAACCTGTAAAAAATCACATACATAAAAGGGGTAAAGTAATAATCATAATAATAATTTTTACAGGGCCAACATATTCCGCAGCACTTTACAATTCTGAGGTTACATCTACAGGCAATATTTAAAAACTAACCCAACCCCACAGAGAGACCTAAATTAGGCTGGGTTCACACCTCGTTTTGTAACTACGGTTCCCGTATACGGCTGGGAGGAGGTGTGGGCGGGGCTTAATCGCGGCGCCCGCACTCAGCCGTATTCGGGAACCGTATTTAATGCATGTCTATGAGCCGACCGGAGTGAACCGCAGCCTCCGGTCGGCTGTGTTTTCGGCCGTATGCGGTTTCCCGATCGTAGGCAAAAACGCGGTCGACCACGTTTTTGCTTGCGGTCGGGAAACCGCATACGGCCGAAAACGCAGCCGACCGGAGGCTGCTGTTCACTCCGGTCGGCTCATAGACATGCATTAAATATGGTTCCCCTATACGGCTGAGTGCGGGCGCCGGGATTAAGCCCCGCCCACCCCTCCTCCCAGCCGTATACGGGAACCGTAGTTACAAAACGAGGTGTGAACCCAGCCTTAGAAAGAAAGAATATACAAAGGAATTAGAAATTAGAAATTGGAATAGTTTAAATCATAGTCTTATCCATGACCATGCAATCAGCCATATGGCAAAGAAAATATTAATTTGTTCAGTGTGTCCTTTTTATCAAAGCATAGTTAAACAAAGATGTATACTGTAGATCAAAGCTGTCTAGCCACTGACAGACAATGTGAAAGCCTGTACTAGAGCTTTGATATTTAAATGTGAGTGGCATCAGGGGGTCTACATATTGGCAGAAGCCAGACATTACAGTGAAATGAAAATTACACTACTACCTGACAGTGTGGTGTAGCAGCCTCAGGTATAGTCAGCTGGGGTAAGAGCCTGTCATGGGTGGCAGGTACTATGAAGGATGGCGGTGATCAATCATGTATTCCACATAATATTGCCCAAATTCAGCCTTAAGCCGCAAAGAGTACGAATGCATCACTGTTTTCAATGATACATCTTATTAATTACATTCATACTTAAACTGATCCATTATAACAACTGATGTATAGTCTGACCAATGTAGCTCGCTAACCTAAACTCTTCTATGTAAAGAAATCATATTTTTTTCTACTTAATCATTCATTACATTTGCAGTTTAGCAAAATGGTATTTTCATTATGAAAAAAATTTAACAAATGCTGATTATTTTATTGTAGCATTTTCTAGTGGGGCATTTTATAAACATATTTTAGGGTCCATTCACCCACCACATCTGCAGCGGATATGGCAGAGAACAAAGACATCTATGATATCAACAGTTCAAACATTTAACCCCTTAAGGACATAGCCCATTTTGACCTTAAAGGGGTACTCTGCGGCTCAGCGTTTGGAACAAACTGTTCTGAACGCAGGAGCCGGGAGCTCGTGACATCATAGCCCCAACACCTCATGACGTCACAAGGCTGGGCGTGACGTCATGAGGGGGCGGGGCTATGACATAATGAGCTCCCGGCGCCGGCTCCAGCGTTCGGAACAGTTTGTTCCAAACGCTGAGCAGCGGAGTACCCCTTTAAGGACAGAGCCATTTTATGCAAATCTGACCACCTTCACTTTATACATTAATAACTCTGGGATGCTTTTACTTATGAATTTGATTGAGAGATTGTTTTTCCATCACATATTCTACTTTATGACAGTGGTAAATTTTTGTATTTTTGATACTTCAAAAATTTCATGAAAAATTTGAAAGTTTAGCATTTTTCTAACTTTAAAACTCTCTGATTGGAAGGAAAATAGACATATAAAATAAATTATATTTTGATTCACATAAACAATATGTCTACTTTATGTTTGCATCATAAAGTTGACATGTTTTTACTTTTTGAACACATTAGAGGGCTTAAAAGTTTAGCAGCAATTTTCCAATTTTTCATGAAAAATTATGAATCTGAATTTTTCAGGGGCCAGTTCCGTTTCAAGTGGATTTATGTTAGAAATACCCCATAATGGACCCCATTATGAAGACTGAACCCTCAAAGTGTTCAAAATGACATTCAGAAACTTTGTTAACCCTTTAGGTTTTTCACAGGAATAGCAGCAAAGTGGAGCAGAAAACTCAAAATCAAAATTTTTTGCAGTAACATGTTCTTGTAGTCCATTTTTTTTTCATTTTTACAAAGGTTAAAAGAAGAAAAAGCCCCTCAAAATTTGTAATCCAATTTCTCTTGAGTAAGGAAATACTTCATATGTGGACGTTAAGTGCTCTATGGGCGCACCACAAGGTTCAGAAGGGAAGGAGCAACTTTGGGATTTTACGCCTACACATGGGGTATTTCCGTACTCGGGAGAAATTGCGTTACTTAATTTGGGGGGCTTTTTCTCCTTTTACCTCTTGTGAAAATGAAAAATAAAGGAAAATCCCAGCATGTTATTTTAAAAAATGCATTTTTTAAACAAACATGCTGGTGTAGCCCCAATTTTTTTAATTTCAGAAGTGGTAAAAGGAGAAAAAGCCCCCAATAATTTGTAACACAATTTCTCCCGAGTACAGAAATATCCCATATATGGCACTAAACTGTTGGCTTGAAATACGTCAGGGCTCTGGATTGAAAGAGCGCCATGCACATTTGAGGCCTAAATTGAGGATTTGCATAAGGGCGGCTGAGGCTATGTTCAGACGGTGGAATGGCTCCATGGAAAATTTGCGTGCGGACATTCCACCGACAGCAGAGCGCTGGCAGAACATCCTGGCGCTATGAGTACTGGGAAGTGCCCTGTCTCATAGATGGCAATGCATTTCTGTGTGGACTCCGCAGAAAGAATAGACATATCTATGCTTACTGCGGACTCTGGAATTGGGATTTCTGCTGCAGAAACATCTGCCCCGGAAATTCTGCCATGTGCACAAGAAAGCATCTGGGTGCTGGGCCGCAAAAGTTTGTTTGAGCCGCCATCAAATTGACAAAGTCCTCACTAAAAAAATAGAAAAGTAAAGTCCATTTCAGTGAGGCCTATGGGGTCAATTTGGATTCCTGGGCGGCCAACAAACCCAGGAATCAGTGGCTCATAACTGTCCGGACTGGGGTCCAGGCGGGGTCACCTATATGGGGTGACAGGGGGAATTGTATAGGGGACAGGGTCACTAGTATGGCAGACCAGTGGCGTTGCCAAGGTTGGTGTCACCCGGTGCGGTAGAAAATGGTGTCACCCCATACCTTCCCCCCCCCAGTAAGTTTTTAGTCTGTTGTGACAGACACCACTGTAGTAGCGCATTGTGAGAAATTCCAGTATAATAATCAGAGATACCAGTTGCCACAGAATGGGAAAGTGTTAAAGAAGTTTTTACCATTTAAATATACAGCTCCCAGAATTATTTAAAGGGGTACTACACTGGAAAGCATTTACTTTTATATCAACCGGTGCCAGAAAGTTAAGCAGATTTTTAAATTACTTCTATTTAAAATCTTAATCCTTACAGTACTTATAAGCTGTGGTATTCTCCATAGGAAGTTATGTAGTTCTTTCCAGTCTGTCCACAGTGCTCTGTCTGTCCATGTTAGGAACTGTCCAGAGCAGGATAGGTTTGCAATTGGGATTTGCTCCTACTATGGACAGTTCTTGACATGGACAGAGGTGTCAGCACAGAGCACTGTGGTCAGACAGAAAATAAATTAAAAAAGAAAAGAACTTCCTATGAATCACTTATACAGCAGCTAATAAGTGCTGGAAGGATTAAGATTTTTAAGTATAAATCTGTTTAACTTTGTAGCACCAGTTGATAAAAAAAATGTTTTCCAGTAGAGTACCCCTTTATGCAGTGGTGAGGTTATGCTGGGAGTTGTAGTTTCCCTCATCATAACTGTAGAACTGACAAGTGACTACAGCTCTGATAGCATCAATGAAAAATAGCAAACATGGATCTTTGCAGGCGCATGGACAGCAGTGGATAAAAGTTCATGGAGTCTTCAATACATATAGATATTTATTTTAAGCACATAAAAGCAACGCGTTTCCTGCCCGTAGCGGGCACTTCATCAGGCAAGTGTGCATGTATCTGCATGTACAGCTCTGATAGGACATAGAGAGGAGAATGTACAATGATATCAATGACTACAGGTGACGTCTTCTCTATAGTCTTCCCTTATCTAATTCAGATGGTACATACCGCCAGGACTTGTTCCAGCTAAAACTTCTCTCTGCAGAATGTGACGCCCAGACGTCTCCTCACTATGTCAGCGCATTCTCATCCTCTATATGAAAACAAGTATTATTATAAACCTGCCAGACACTGTATCTTCTAAATATAATACTACTATACACTACACTCTTTGATTATAAACCTTCCATACATCATACCCACTGAATATAATGCTACCACACACTGTACATTCTGAATATAATACCAACACATACTGTACCCTCTGAATATAAATCTGCCACATACTGTACCCTCTGAATATAAATCTGGTGGTGTTGCTAGTGGATGATGGGGGTGCTAGTACTGGGGGGGGGGGGGGTGTTGCTGGAGGATGATGAGGGTGCTGCTGGCCATCCCTCCTGGGAGTATCACCTCCATCATCCATTGGCAGGATCATCCTCCTGGCAGGAGCACCCCCATCAGCCACCATCAGGATCTGCTGACGAGTCACACACACACAGTCACACACAGTCATACACACACGCAGAGTCACACACAGTCACACACACAGAGAGTCACACACAATCACACACACACACACAGAGTCACACACACAGACAGTCACACACAGTCACACACACAAAGAGTCACACACAGTCACACACACACACACACAGAGAGTCACACACACACAGAGTCACACACACACAGAGTCACACACACACACACAGAAACACAAACAGAGATAGAGTGAGACAGACACACACTCACTCACCCATCCATCCACCGCAGCGCTCCTACTCTCCGGGTGCTCTGCGAGTGACGTCACGTCCTCCTGCGCGGCCCTGCAGAGGGACGTCGGGACGGTGCAACAGAAGACGTGGGGGCGCAGGCCAGTTCACTGTGCAGGTGACCGGGGGGGGGGGGTTTGCTGATGGGTGCTAGTACGGAGACAGCGCAAGTGAGGACGGGGGGGTGCTATTACAGAGACAGCGCAAGTGATGACGGGGTGGGGGGGTGCTAGTATAGAGACAGCGCAAGTGATGACGGGGTGGGAGGTTGCTAGTACAGAGACAGCGTAAGTGATGACGGGGTGGGGTGCTAGTACAGAGACAGCGTAAGTGATGACGGGGTGGGGTGCTAGTACAGAGACAGCGCAAGTAAGGACCGGGGGGGGGGGGGATGGTGCTGCTAGTACGGGGACAGCGCAACTGAGGACCGGGGGCGTACCTGGTGTCACCCCATCAGGATGGTGTCACCCGGTGCAAATCTCTACTGGTATTGCCCTGCGGCGCCACCTTCTGGGGGGCTCATCATCACTGGATGATAATGGGGAGGAGAAAGAAATGTGGGCTCTTTCTCCTCTCCTTCATTGGCGGTCTCAGTGTTTTTATTTTATTGGGGAGGGGGGGTGTACGTGTAAATGTAGTGTTTTTTACTTCATTTCAATGTGTAGTGTAGGTGTATTGTAGTGCTTTTTACATTTACTATAGGCAATTTTTGCAGTGCAGTTTTCTTTTTTGCACTTTTTGGGGAGCGTTTGGGGTCAGTGCCACCAGCGACTGTTCTGCACTGTGTGGCCGGACAGTACTCTGTGTTCAGAGTGTGCTGATTACTGATCAGTGAATTATTACTGATCAGCACTTTTATTTGGGTGCAGGGTTGCTGTGTACCCCAAAAAAGTGCTGATCAGTAATAATTCACTGATCTGAACACGGAGTATGGTCCGGCACAGACCTCATACTCCCCCAAAAAAGTGCAAAAAAAACCCTGCACCCCATAAAAAGCTAGGAGCATCCAGCAGACCAGTGGTCGCCAAGGTGTGGCCCTCCAGATGTTGCAAAACTACAACAACTAGCATGCCCACCCGCCGCACACCCACCGATACTGCCACGCACCCACCAATCTTGCTGAACACCCATCTATACTGCCATGCACCCGCCGATCCCACCACAACTGCACACCCAATTGCTTATCTGGTTAATCAAACGAGGTCCCAGGCTGTCAGGCGAAAGTGGTCTCCCGCCGGACACACCGGAACTTTAGCTGATTAACACGATCAGTGCCGAAGGAGCACATATTTAATGAAAACCATATATATAAAGTGGAATGCGCGAAGGTATCGCGTCTTCTGCCATATATATATACGGCATTCTGCGGGAAGGGGTTAAACACCACAATTAGTACTGAGCTAAGTGCCATATTACAGGATTGTTATTGGATGATTATCAGCCGAACCGGCTGGTAATTGGTAGTGGCCGGTAAAAGGTAGTGTTCACATGTTCAGATTTTTTATTGCAATTATTGAATACAAAGACAAGAACAGATCATAAAGTAGGGATATGTATAGAGGAAAGACAACAAACCTGATTTCCTTTGTCAATGATATAGTCCCGTACAGTACTTAGGCCCTGTCAGGTTAAGTCCCTCTGTGTCCTAGGTGCCCTCCTGAAGTGTCTCCCCATAATAATATATGTAATGTATAGTGTTATGTATAAAGGACCTTTAAGTTAGTCACATGATGATGTGTTCACATGATGTGTTTGTTACCCAGAGAGCACCAGCTAACCTGCAGCTTGACCTATGGGCTTTAGGCTCAGCCCCCTTTATAAGAGGGGCAGCCATTACAATCTCTCTATTCTACCTCACCTCCTGCTGAGGAACAGTAAAGACCAGACGTCTCAGAGCTAGTGTCCAGCATATCTGGGGGCCTCAAGCCACCTACAGCCACATTCCAGTAAGTCAAGTCTATGTCTGCTGTCACTACCTACAGTAAGGCTACCCTTAACCCTTACCTGGTCTTGGACTATTATTGCCCTGCCTAACATTGGGATAGAGGTACTACTGTTCAGGTGGTTACCAGGAAAACCACACCCTGGTGTCACGAACATTTAGGGGTTAATAACACATTGCCCTTGGGCTACAACATCTGCCCCATCCACCACAGCATCGCACCCAGAGACACCCCGTGGCTTCACCACATATTTATAGCATGTTTTAATAACCTTTTTGAAAAATATTATCTATATAAAAGGTTAAAGGGGTACTTCGCTGCTCAGTGAAAAAACTGTTCCGAACGCTGGAGCCGGTGTCGGGAGCTCATGACGTCATAGCTCCGCAACCTCATGACATCAAGTCCCGCCCCCCACAATGCAAGTCTATGGGAGGGGACGGGACAGTTTGTTCCAAATGCTGAGCAGCGGAGTACCCCTTTGAGTAATTTCATGATTATTGTACTTCTCAATATTCTTCATTGCTGTGCAATTCGATTGTGACAACATCACAAGACAATCCAAAAATGGTAATCAGTATCTCCAGAATTCTTAAAGATAGTGTTAAAGTCCGGGGTAGGGATCAACGCCCCTCCCCGATCACAAACTGTAATATGTTGTTGTTTTTCAACTATGTTTCTTTGATATCGAGTGATGGAGCGGAGTGTTAGTGTAGCATGTGGGATGGTGTATAGCTTAGAGAACCTAGGCTGTATATTGTACTGTCATGCTTTGTGTGATTGTAATTTATTGTATGAAGCTCTTTCAATACCTAAACCGGCAGACCCATATTGGGCAATGTTCCCTGCATTGGTCTAAGTGCAAGGGCGTCAAAAAGTGTCAGACCAGTCTAGATCGATAACACATGGGCAAAAGCAGTACCAAATCAGCAAAGAGTTAATAGGAACAGGCCAACAAGTCAGATCCAAGAGAGCTGGTAAAAATCAGTACGCAGTAAAAAAAAAAGGTCAGAAAACAGGCAACAAATTATGTCACAGGAGGTCAGAACAGATATAGGAACGTAGGGAAAAAGGAACTATGGTGACTGGAAAACCGCAATCACAACAGGTAGTTTAAATATAGCACCTCTGAGAGGTGTGACCGCCAGCATTAAAGCTGATTGGCATGGTGCCCACACCTTGGGCACCATGGGAGGAGCACATATGGTGCTGGAGCCAGGACGAGGTACAATAGAACATAACCAATCCTAAGATCAATGTACAACCACTAACCACGCTGCAAATCCATCTCCCATTACATACTTTACAATATACAGTACATACTGGCCTATAACAGCATATGCACTCAAACCTGGGTAATTGGAGCTAAAGGAGTACTGTAATGAATGGTATGGAGAAGATGGTCTGGTAGGTTGCTATGGTCACATCCTGTGGACAGTTCAACTAGCATGTACATGGCTCCTTGCTCTTTACCAGTTGTTATTAATGTCCATACAAAATCCGTAGATTGCAAACTTTGACGTCCGTTAGTCTGCATCACTTCTGCCAATAGTTGTGATGTCACTTCCAAACACAGGTGCCAAGACTATATAGCATGAATTTACATATGCATTTTTTTCTTGTAGCTCAAGCAGCATAAGCACATTGTTTATTCCTCCTGGTGCAAGTTAGGAACGAGTGCCATGACTAGACTAATAAAATTATAATTGCAATTCTAGTATACAAAGCTTGTGAATGGTTTTGACAACAGATGTCTCTTTTATATAAAAACATAAAAAAAGGAATCACCATGGCATCACCATGCACAGAACAACCCTAACCCTAATATGATATAATTATTAATCCAGAACAGTGAACACTGTAAAATATAAATGACAGTGTTGCTGTAAATATGTTATTCTGCCTCAGAATAATAGAAATTAGAAATAAACTAAAGCTTTTCCAGCAAAAAACAAACCCTTATACAGGTCCATTTAAAAAATATATTAAAAAAAATGTTTTTATTAAAGGGAAACAACTGGTGCCAGAATGTTTCACAGATTTGTGAATAACTTCTATTAAAAAATCTTAATCTTTCCAGTACTTATCAGCTGCTGTATGCTCCAGGGGAAGTTCTTTTCTTTTTAAATGTATTTTCTGTCTGACCACAGTGCTCTCTGCTGACACCTCTGTCTGTCTCAGGAACTATCAAGAGCAGGATAGGTTTGCTATGGGTATTTGCTCCTCCTCTTGACAGTTCCTGTGACAGACAGTGGTGTCAGCAGAGAGCACTGTAGTCAGACAGAAAAGAAATTAAAAAATAAAAGAACTTCTTGTGGAGCATACAGCAGCTGATAAGTACTGGAAAGGTTAAGATTTTTAAATAGAAGTAATTTACAAATCTGTTTAACATTCTGGCACCAGTTGATTTAAAAAAAAATTGTTATTCACCGGAGTACCCCATTTATAAAAACTAAGGATAGGTGATAAGTGTCAAATTACAGGGAGTCTGACAGCTGGGACCCCCTGCGATCTACTGCACTGCATCCCCACTCTCTACATGAAAAGAGTGGTGTTGACCACACCATGAAGCTGTGGCCGACATGCCCCCTCCATGCAGCTCTATGAGTCAGAGATTGCAGAGTGCAGCACTCCGGCTCTCCCATAGAGCTGCATGGAGGGGGTGTGTCGGCCACATCTTTGTGCTGTGGTCGACACGTCCTATTCAGGGGGAGAGCCGGGGTGCCATACAGGAGATTTCCCATTGTTTGGTATAAATAAAACCCTTCAGCATTCCCTCTGGTGTCCTGCTCTGGCCCCCCTCAATGATTGTTTTACTGCAGCTGCAGCGTGACTGTCAGCTACTAGGTAACCTCACCCCTGTGGTCATACTGCAGCTCAGAGAATCACTGGCCACATTGATATCCCTTCTTGGCCATCAGTTGGCTGAGCAGCAGTTTGACACACTGGGCCCGGGTGCTTTCGTAGACAACAGTTATGCTGCAGCTGCAGGAAGAAGAAGATTATTGCGGTTAAGGTAAATAGACGTTTGCTATCTTGAAAGTTCTCACATCAGCAGACACAGCTCAACAACACATTTTAAGATCAGATAATACAGAACTGTAGAACTCAATGCCCAAAACGAGCTCTCAAGTCTTGCTTAAAAAGTCTACGGGGTAGATTTATCAAAACCTGTCCAGAGGAAAAGTTGCCCAGTTGCCCATAGCAACCAATCAGATCGCTTATTTCAATATTAACAAGGCCTCTGCAAAATGAAAGAAGCGATCTGAATGGTTGCTATGGGCACCTGGGCAACTTTTCCTCTGGACAGGTTTTGATAAATCTCCCCCTATCTTCCTATATATATTAACCCCTTAACAACAACTGATGTAAATGTACGTCATGGTGCCATGGTACTTAACGCACCATGACGTACATTTACGCTCCGCCATGACCGTGAGCATCGGTCCAGGGACCCACCGTAATGGCGGATATCCGCAATCGCCATTAACATCCACAATCGACATCCGTCATTAACCCCTCAGATGCCGTGATCAATACAGATCACGGCATCTGCGGCAGAGAGGTGCTTTGAATGGATGAACGGATCGCCCGCAGTGCTGCCGCGGGGATCCGATTATCCAGCATGGCAGCCGGAGGTCCCCTCACCTGCCTCCGGCCGTCTCCAGGGGTCTTCTGCTCTGGTCTGAGATGGAGCAGAGCAGACCAGAAGATTGCCAATATCATTGATCAGTGTTGTGCCCTATGCATAGCACTGAACAGTATTAACAATCAAATGATTGCTAGGTAAAAAAAAAAGGTAAAAAATTAGAAAAATCCCCTCCCAATAAAAATGTAAACCACCTGTTTTTCCCATTTTACCCCCAAAAAAGTATAATAAAAATAAATAAATGAATAAACATACTTGGTATCGCCACATGCGTAAAAAAAATTAAGAAGTCCCAAATTGCTGCTTTTTTGTCACATCAGCAAAAGTGGTACTGATAAAAACTACAGATCATGGCGCAAAAAATGAGCCCTCATACAGTCCCGTATACGGAAAAATGAAAAAGTTATAGGTGGTCAAAATAGGGCAATTTCAAACATTCTAATTTTGTTAAAATAGTTAAAGATTTTTTTTAAAGCAGTACAATTATAGAAAAGCATATAACATTTAATTTAATCGCATTAATTTAATCAATTTAATCGCATTGACCCACAGAATAAAGAAAACATGTCATTTTTATCGTAAAGTGTACAGCGTGAAAACAAAACCTTCCAAAATTTGCTAAATTGCAGTTTTCTTTTAATTTTCCCACATAAATAATATTTTTTTCTTTGCGCCGTACATTTTATGGTAAAATAGGTGATGTCATTACAAAGTAAAATTGATAACGCAAAAAACAAGCCCTCATATGGGTATGTGGATGGAAATATAAAAGAGTTATGATTTTTAGAAGGTGAGGAGGAAAAAATGAAAATGTAAAAATAAATAAAATTGGCCTGGTCCTTAACCCCTTTTTCCATTTTTGCATTTTCGTATTTTCCTCCTTACCTTTAAAAAATCATAACTCTTTCAATTTTGCATCTAATAAATCCATACGATGGCTTATTTTTTGCGCCATCAATTCTACTTTGTAATGAGTCATTTTACCCAAAAATCTACGGTGAAACGGAAAAATAATAATTGTGAGACAAAATTGAAAAAAAAACAAAACGCCATTTTGTCAATTTTGGGGGCTTCCGTTTCTACACAGTAAATTTTTTGGTAAAAATGACACCTTCTCTTTATTCTGTAGGTCCATATGATTAAAATGATACCCGACTTATGTAGGTTTGATTTTGTCGTGCTTCTGGAAAAAATCATAACTATATGCAGGAAAATTTATATGTTTAAAATTGTCACTTCTGACCCCTATAACTTTTTTATTTTTCCGCGTATGGGGCGGTATGAGGGCTAATTTTTTGCACCGTGGTCTGTAGTTTTTAGCAGTACCATTTTTGTATTGATTGGACTTTTTGATCACTTTTATTCATTTTTTCATGATATAAAAAGTGACCAAAAATACACTATTTTGGAATTAGGAATTTTTTGGCGTGTACGCCATTGACCATGCGGTTTTATTAATGATATATTTTTATAATTCGGACATTTCGGCACGTGGCGATACCACATATGTTTATTTTTATTTACACTGTTTTTTTTTTTTTAAATGGGAAAAGAGGGGTGATTCAAACTTTTATTAGGGAAGGGGTTAAGTGATCTTTATTCACTTTTTTTTTGCAGTGTTATAGCTCCCATAGGGGGCTATAACACTGCACACACTGATCTTTTACATCGTTCAATGGTTTCTCATAGGAAACCATTGATCGATGATTCTGCCACTTGACTGCTCATGCCTGGATCTCAGGCACTGAGCAGTCATTCGGCAATTGGACAGCAAGGAGGCAGGCAGGGACCCTCCGGCTGTCCTGTAAGCTGTTCGGGATGCCGCGGCGATCCTGAACAGCTCCCTGAGCTAACCGGCAACATTTTAGTTTCACTTTAGACGCGGCAATCAACTTTGAACGCCGTGTTTAAAGGGTTAATAGAGCGTTATAGAGCGGGAACGGACTCATGACGTACCGGTACGTCATGGGTCCTTAACAGGTTAAGGCCAAAATGGGCCTGGTCCTTAAGGGGTTATCTGTACAAACATTTTAGTGGTTTGTTCCTATAAAGAGTGTATAAAAAATGTGCAGTGAATGTGTTACACCTTGCGCTCCGGCCACTTCCTCTGGACGTGAGCGCACTGTCCCCCTCTCCCCTGCCGCCGGCGGAGCTGGGATTCACATCAAGGGACCTAGGGCGCGCGCGTGCACTGGAGTTCGGAAATTTAAAGGGCCAGTACGCCCATAATTATGTGAAACACCTGACACTATTCTATGAGTCCCTGCACCTCCCACTCTTCCTTGCTAGATCTTCAGTGCCATTTGCCTGAGATTAAGCGTTCCATACTGTCTGCTTGCCTTGCCCATGTTCTGACCCTTTCGCTAAGTTATTTGACTACGCACCTTTGCCACCTGCCTTCACCTTCTGCTAAGTCCGACTACGCCTCTGCCTCATCCTACTGTACTTCTACTCGCCCAGCTACCTGTGTGGTCGAGTCGTATCGGGGGTAGCGACCTGGGTGTTGACTGCCGCAGCAAATCCATCCTGCCTTGCGGCGGGCTCTGGTGAAGACCAGTGGCACCTTAGACTCCGCTCCCCTATACGGCCCGTGTCATCAGCCACTCGGGTCAGTGGATCCACATCCAGCATCGTTACAGCAAGATCCACCCATGGTTCCCGCTGGGGTACCTCTGCCCAAGAATCCAGATCTCGCCACCAGAGATGCTCTTCAGTCCCAGAAGTTAGCCCAGCAGGCGCAGCAGTTAAACCACCATGATGCAGCAGCTGCTTACTGCCCAGCAACAACCGCAGCAGCCACAGCCTCCTCCTGCTCCTCCAGCAGTCACCACAGGATCCAAGCTCCCTTTGTCTCTTCCCGAGAAGTATGAAGGGGATCCCAAATCCTGCCATGGATTCAGTGCTCCATGCACATAGAGCTTATGGCGGAACAGTTCCCTATGGAACAAGCGAAAGTGGCCTTTATTGTCAGTCTGTTAACTGGAAGGGCTCTGGCCTGGGCAAGTCCGTTATGGGATCGCAGTGACCCACTCACAACCAGTCTTCAGGCTTTCCTGACGGAATTCCGGAGTGTTTTCGAAGAACCTGCACAAGCTTCTTCTGCTGAAACGGCCTTGTTGAGCCTTTCTCAGGGTAACTTCTCTGAGGGCAAATATGCCATCCGATTCCGTACCCTGGCTTCAGAGTTATCCTGGAATAATGAAGCTCTTTGCGCCACTTTCAAAAGAGGACTCTTTAGCCATATTAAAGATGTCCTTGCTGCCCCGGGAATTGCCATCTACCTTAAATGATCTTATACAACTGGCCTCCCGGATTGCGTTTCTCTGAGCGACGTGAGGAACAACATCTAGAAAGGGAGTCTGCATGACCTCTGCGCTTTCCTCGCCTGGCACCAGTCTTCCAGCAACCACCGCAACCTTCTATGTTGCCTCCCGCAGTGGAGGCTATGCAGGTGGATTGGTCTCGCCTGACTGCAGGAAAGAACTCGCCGATGAGCTGAGAATCTATGTTTCTAATGCGCCAGTGCAGATCATTTCCTTAAAGATTGTCCTGTATGTCCACAGTTACAGGGAAACGCTCGCACCTAGGGTTTGTGGGAGAGGCCTCCCTAGGTGTGAATACCATCTCTCCACGCTTGAATTTGTCGGTCCCGCTTTCTCTACCCTCCAAAGAGATTATTTCCGTTCTTGCCTTCCTGGATTTGGGTTCCACAGGAAATTTTATTGATGCCTCCATAGTACATAGGTATCACCTGCCGGTGTCTCGCCTTTTGAAGCCCTTATACATCTCTACGGTTAACGGAGAAAATCTGGACTGTACCGTGCTATACCGCACAGAATCGATATCAATGCAGGTTGGAGTCTTGCATAAGGAGAACTTGTCCTTCTATGTACTTCCTCACTTTACCTCTCCTCTCCTGCTTGGCTTTACTTGGTTGCAACTCCATGTCCCGCAGCTGGATTGGAAAACTGGAGAAGTTCTCCGTTGGGGACCTTATTGCAACAGTCACTGCATTCATACTCGTCTGTCTAAGTGGGTGTCTCCTTCTACTCCTCTGCCCGGTTTGCCTTCGTTTCTTCAGAACTATATTGACGTCTTCAGTGAGAAGCAAGCTGAGGTACTGCCACCTCATCGTCCCTATGATTGTCCTATAGACTTATTGCCCGGGGAAGAATTTACCCCCTGTCTATTCAAGAAAATCTTCAAAAATGCTTTATCAGCAAGTCATCTTCCCCTGCCGAAGCCAGATTCTTCTTTGTAGAGAAAAAGACGGTTGTCTGCGATGCTGCATGGACTATCGCGGACTGAATAAAATCGCTGTCAAGAACCGCTACCCTCTTCCCTTGATCTCAGAGTTATTTGACCGTCTCAGTGGGGCAAGGATCTTCTCCCAACTAGACCTTCGAGGTGCCTTTAACCTGATTCGCATAAGAGAAGGTGACAAATGGAAGACTGCATTTAATACTTGGGATGTACATTTTGAGTATCTGGTGATGCCGTTCAGACTATGTAATGCTCCAGCAGTCTTCCATGAGTTCGTTAATGATATCTTTCGTGACCTCTTATACACCTGTGTCGTGGTCTATTTGGACGATATACTCATTTACTCGCCCAATCTTCAGACTCATCGTTCCCACATCCGCCAGTTCTTACAACGTCTTTGTGACAAACATCTTTACGCTAAACTTGAGAAGTGTGTTTTCGAAAAGTCCAGTCTTCCTTTTCTGGGTTACTAGTCAAGGTCTACAGGCCCCAAGGTCTCTGTTTTTTCTCTAGATTTGACTTTTACATCCACTTCCGTCCTCCAGAGAAGAATCTTCGAGCTGATGCTCTTTCCAGGTCTTCTGATGTGCAAAGGGGAGAAAAGGGAGAGTGCTTCTTGGTGTGATAAAAGAGAGATAATCAGTATATAAGTGAAATAAGACAGCAGCTCACCAGATGTGGTTGTGTAACGTCATTCACAACAATGGTAAGCGCATCAAGAGGTAGTGTATCCACAGCCCTCCGTCTAGGCAAGGTATTCAATTGGTCTGGCTCCAAGGAGAATGCCAGCTAAACGTGGCACAGAATACAAAAGGAATGGAAATCAGATAAAATCGAGGTAATTTCTTTCCCAAGATGCAACGTGTTTCGATGCGGGAAAGCAGCTTCATCAGGCATGACAGGGAATGGGTATTTTATAGGAGTAGTAGTTTGTTACGTCGGTACAAAAAAGGGAGAGGGAACATTTGGAATAAGTAATGTGATATAACAATTACAGGAGAAACATATCAAAAACATATATCAAAAACATATATGAACAAATATAAAAAAAAAAGTAAATAAAAATACAAAAAGTAATGAATTGTATTTACTCAGAGTGAAATGCATACATGCATGCACGAGTGCGGAAATAGGGGCTAATGCATATATGCAAATTAATGCAAATCTATAACGATACAGTGGTCCCTCAACATACGATGGTAATTCGTTCCAAACGACCCATCGTTTGTCGAATCCATCGTATGTTGAGGGATCCGTGCAATGTAAAGTATAGGAAGCTGTACTCACCTGTCCCCGTCGCTCCGGACCAGGTCCTCACCACTCCTGATGCTGTCCCAGGGGCTCCCGATGCTGTCCCGCTGCTCCGGTGTCTTCTTCGCGATCCTCCGGCTTCTTCCGCATCTTCCGCAGGGTCCGGGCCTCGCTTTCTGGTGACGTTATTACGCTGCTGCGCCGATGCGGCGTGCGTAGTGACGTAATAACGACGCCGGAAAGCGAGGCCCGGACCCTGGAGAAGATGCGCAAGACACCGGAGGATCGCGAAGTGGACCCGGAGCAGCGGGAATAGGTAAGCGAACCTGCCAGGGATGCTTAAACTGCTATCCGACAGCAGCTTAAGCATTTTGCGCTGTCGGATAGCAGTTAATGCGATGGCCCCGACATATAAAAGCATCGTATGTCGATGCTGACATCGACATGCGATGGCCTCTGAGAGGCCATCGTATGTCGATTTTATCATATGTCTGGCCATCGCAGGTCGGGGGGTTACTGTATAGTCACTATAACATACACGAGAAGTGCATCTATAGCATGGAAAAAATTAAATACAATGGGATGAATAAAATACATAAATAGAAAAGAAACAAATTGTATATAAACCCCATGCTGATTAACCCCTTAAGGACTCAGCCCATTTTGGCCTTAAGGACTCAGACAATAAAATTTTTACGTTTTCATTTTTTCCTCCTCGCTTTCTAAAAATCATAACTCTTTTATATTTTCATCCACAGACTAGTATGAGGGCTTGTTTTTTGCGCGACCAGTTGTCCTTTGTAATGACATCACTCATTATATCATAAAATGTATGGCGCAACCAAAAAACACTATTTTTGTGGGGAAATTAAAACGAAAAACGCAATTTTGCTAATTTTGGAAGGTTTTGTTTTCACGCCGTACAATTTATGGTAAAAATGACATGTGTTCTTTATTCTGAGGGTAAATACGATTAAAATGATACCCATTATTATATATTTTTATATTATTGTTGCGCTTAATAAAAATCACAAACTTTTTAACCAAATTAGTACGTTTATAATTCCTTTATTTTGATGACCTCTAACTTTTTTATTTTTCCGTATAAGTGGCGGTATGGGGGCTCATTTTTTGCGCCATGATCTGTACTTTTTTTTTATACCACATTTGCATATAAAAAACTTTTAATAAATTTTTAATAATTTTTTTTTAATAAAATGTATTAAAAAAGTAGGAATTTTGGACTTTTTTTTTTTTTTTTCGTTCACGCCGTTCACCGTACGGGATCATTAACATTTTATTTTAATAGTTCGGACATTTACGCACGCGGCGATACCAAATATGTCTATAAAAAATGTTTTTTACGCTTTTTGGGGGTAAAATAGGAAAAAACGGACGTTTTACTTTTTTATTGGGGGAGGGGATTTTTCACTTTTTTTTTTTTTACTTTTACTTTTTTTACATTTTTTTTTACACTTGAATAGTCCCCATAGGGGACTATTCATAGCAATACCATGATTGCTAATACTGATCTGTTCTATGTATAGGACATAGAACAGATCAGTATTATCGGTCATCTCCTGCTCTGGTCTGCTCGATCACAGACCAGAGCAGGAGACGCCGGGAGCCGGACGGAGGAAGGAGAGGGGACCTCCGTCCGGCGTTCTGAATGATCGGATCCCCGCAGCAGCGCTGCGGGCGATCCGATCGTTCATTTAAATCGCGAACTGCCGCAGATGCCGGGATCTGTATTGATCCCAGGCACCTGAGGGGTTAATGGCGGACGCCCGCGAGATCGCGGGCGTCGGCCATTGCCGGCGGGTCCCTGGCTGCGATCAGCAGCCGGGATCAGCCGCGCATGACACGGGCATCGCTCCGATGCCCGCGGTTATGCACAGGACGTAAATGTACGTCCTGGTGCGTTAAGTACCACCTCTCCAGGACGTACATTTACGTCCTGCGTCCTTAAGGGGTTAAGCAGATGTAAAATTAGAAAAATATGTAGACCAAACAGTTAACAGTGGAAATAATGAAAAAAATAATAAAAGAGAGGAGAATAAAAGAAAATGAATTAAATAATAAAATGTGTAAATATAGGATGTAAATGTAGAAGTGATATGTACATATATTTGATCCAGTGTATCTGAGAGTAGGGAGTAGAGTTTAGCAAAAGTGAATAATCGAGAAATTGCGGTGGTCATATTGCAACTGTAAATGCATCTGCAGAGCATGAAAAATGTATATATGGAACAGAGGGTTATGATTATGGTACACACAGAGCATGTAAATTTGTATCTAACAGGGTTATGGTAATGTGATAAAAAATGTTAAGAAAAATTATTCCTATTGTGCATGGTAATATAATCAAACATTTTTAACCCCTTAACGATGCAGGACGTAAATGTAAGTCCTGGTGAGGTGGTACTTAACGCACCAGGACGTACATTTACATCCTAAGCATAACCGCGAGCATCGGAGCGATGCCCGGATCATGCGCGGCAGGTCCCGGCTGCTAATCGCAGCCAGGGACCCGCCCGTAATGGCGGACATCCGCGATCACGCAGATGTCTGCCATTAGCCCCTCAGATGCCGTGATCAATACAGATCACGGCATCTGCAGCATCACGGTCACTAAAATGGATGATCGGATCGCCCGCAGCGCTGTCGCGGCGATCCGATCATCCAGCACGGCAGACGGAGGTCCCCTCACCTGCCTCCGCTGCCTTCATGGCGTCTTCTTCTCTGATCTGCCTTCCCGCAGACCAGAGCAGAAGATGACCGAGAATGCTGATCAGTGCTATGTCCTATACATAGCACTTAACAGCATTAGCAATCGAATGATTGCTATAAATAGTCCCCTATGGGGACTATTAAAGTGTAAAAATAAAAGTAGAAAAAGTAAGAAAATAAAGTTAAAAAAATTTGAAACCCCCCCCTCCCCCAATAAAAACGTAAATTGTCCCATTTTCCCTATTTCACCCCCAAAAAGTGTTAACAAATATTTTATATACATATTTGGTATCGCCGCGTGCGTAAATATCTGAACTATTAAAATAAAATGTTAATGATACCGTACGGTGAACAGCGTGAACGTAAAAATAAAAAAAATCCAAAATAGATGCTTTTTTTATAACATTTTATTCCAAAAAAATTTATAAAAAATGGATTAAAAGTTCTATATAAGCAAATATGGTATCAATAAAAAGTACAGATCATGGCGCAAAAAATTAGCCCTCATACCGCCGCTTATACGGAAAAATGAAAAAGTTATAGGTCTTCAAAATAGGGGGATTTTAAACGTACTAATTAGGTTAAAAAGTTTGAGATTTTTTTTAAGCGCAACAGTAATAGAAAAGTATGTTGTTATCATGGGTATCATTTTAATCGTATTGAGCCAAAGAATAAAGAACACATGTCATTTTTACCGCAAATTGTACTGCGTGAAAACGAAACCTTCCAAAATTAGCAAAATTGCGGTTTTCTTTTAAATTTCACCACATAAATAGTATTTTTTTGTTTGCGCCATACATTTTATGGTAAAGTGAGTGATGGCATTACAACAGACAACTGGTCGCGCAAAAAACAAGCCCTCATGCTAGTCTGTGGATGAAAATATAAAAGAGTTATGATTTTTTGAAGGCGAGGAGAAAAAAACGAAAACGTAAAAATAAAATTGTCTGCGTCCTTAAGGCCCAAATGGGCTGCATCCTTAAGGGGTTAATGTAAAATGATTCCTATTATGCAAACCATGTAGACTATGCGATACCAGTAAATACGGCCTGCTAATAATTATCGAACATTTTCGATGGTCTCATTTAGACCATGTGGTACTAATGTGGATAATTTGAATATCCAAAAAGATTCATGATTAATTAAACAATGAAACCGATTAAGTCTACTGTCAGGTATTGTTTCAAGAATAGTCAAGCGTAAAGAAGATATGTCATCTTTATGGATAATGGAAAAGTGCCAAGAGACACTATGTAATATAAATTATTATTTATATTGTAATAAATATTTTTAATGTTAGATCTGTGATTAGACATACAGGAGCGCACGGTTTGAATAGTGCGCCCCACATATTGTAGGTGACAACTGCAGGATAACAGGTAGATAGCAAACTGTGTATCGCAATTTAACGATTGGTTAATAGAGAAAAAAATTTTGGTGAGTTTTAGTGTGAATATGACCCGCTCTATTTAAAATCTCCTGTCAGTGGAAAAATTAAGAGTGAATTGTAAACTCCATTTATTAGAATTGAGATGGGTGACAAAATCATGAGCCTGTGATTCAGAACCTGTCCATGAAATAAACAGGTCGTCTATATAGCGCCGAATAAAAATATAATATAAGGGGAATAGATCAGAGACTGTGCTAGGTGGATGGCTTCAAAGGACCCCATGAATAAATTAGCATAACTTGGGGTGAAGCGCGTCCCCATAGCACAACCTCTGATCTGTTGATAAACAGTGCCATTAACGGAAAATATCTTATGTGTGAGAATAAAAGAAGTCAACTGTAAAAGAAATGAAGCTTGATCGGGGTGTAGGGAGGGATCCCTACAGAAGAGTTCTTGTATCACCCTCAGGCCTAGGTCAGTATTGATATTGGAGAAGAGAGCATACATCTAAAGTATGAAAAGCAAAAGTGGAGGGTAAATTGATATTTTGAAGTTCTGAGATTAATTGGGTGGAATTATAAAACATAAGGCTGTAAAAAAAGATCAACGAAATGTGACAAATTGGCAGTAATGGATGAAATAGGGTGACGGGGGAGAATTAACGGAACATTTGTGAAGTTTCAGAAAGTAATAAAAATTGGGAAGGGAATAATGTTTAATAGTGAGGAAAGATAACTCTTTTTTTATTAAATAAACATTTGATAGAAGCTTCATTGATCATACTGACATAAGCCTGATGGTATTCATGTGAGGGGTCCTTATGTAGAATTTCATAATAGTTTTTGTCAGACAAGATTCTAAGTGATTCGAGAATGTAATCCACCTGATTTAAAATAGCCACTCCCCCCCCCCTTTATCCACATGGCGGATAATAAATGTTGATGATGTGCAAGACCGAGAATCTCCTCCTCAGCATATTATTCCTCCTGAGCGTCTCATCACTGCAGCCCCAGTAAATCTTCAGCACCTGCCTCCTGGAAAGACTTACGTGTCTCCCCGTTTAAGACTCCGAGTCTTGAAATGGGGCCATTTCTTTCTTCTGGCTGGTCATTCTGGAACTTGTCACCTTACAGCTCATTTCCAGACAATATTGGTGGCCTAGTTTAAGACAGGATGTCATTGATTTTGTCCGTTCCAGTCCAGTCTGTGCCTAGGATAAGACCCCTCGTTCTAAACCTGCAGGTCTTCTACAGCCTTTGCCTGTTCCAGAGCTTACCTGGACCAATATTGCTATGGACTTCATTACTGACCTTCTGTCTTCCAGAGGCAATACTGTCATTTGGGTGGTAGTGGACCGATTTTCTAAAATGGCTCCTTTTGTGCCACTGCCTAGAGTCCCATTTGCACCGCAGCTTGCTAAACTGTTCCTTTGCCACATCTTTATGTGTTTCACAGGAATAGCAGCAAAGTGAAGGAGAAAATTTCAAAATCTTCATTTTTTACACTCGCATGTTCTTGTAGACCCAGTTTTTAAATTTTTACAAGGGGTAAAAGGAGAGAAATTGCACCAAAATTTGTAACCCAAATTTCTCTCGAGTAAGGAAATACCTCATATGTGTATGTATATATATGTAAGTGTTCAGCGGGCACAGTAGGAACGACAATGGAATTTTGGAGAGTGAGTTTTTCTGAAATGGTTTTTTGGGGGGCATTTCACATTTAGGAAGCCCCTATGGTGCCAAAAAAAAAACAACAACATGGCATACTATTTTGGAAACTACTACCCTCAAGGAACGTAAAAAGTGGTACATTAAGTCTTAACACTCCATAGGTGTTTGAGGACTTTTCGTTAAAGTTGGATGTGTAGGGCGTGGCTTGCCACGGACGAAGATGGCTGCCTAAAGCGTTTGCTCCCACTCCATGTGGCCTTATATTGGCTGAAATAGCCCTCAGAAGCCCGCTGTCTGATGCCTAGAGGGGGTTGCAGATGTTGGAGGAACCCCCCTTCCTGTCCAGACCGTCGCCTGGCTCCTGGGACCATCACCCAGTATCTGAGCCCAGTCTCGGCTTCTGCCCAGAATTCTCTTCAGGCTGCCCGAGGCCAAGCACGGACCCTCCGATCCCGCTCTGTCAGCGCTGCTGCTGTGCGCGGCTCCCCTGCACCTCACCTGTCGGGACCTCCTGCGGTCATCTGCGGGGACTGCACTCCAGCTCCTACACCTTCTCTGCTGGCCCTGGCTGTGAGTGACTGCGGCGGGGAAGCCTCCCACCCACCATTTTCTCCATCTCCTGCTCCTCCAGCCTCACTGCAGCTGCCTGCTTCTGCCCGGACGCCTGCTGTAGATTCCGGTGGGTAAGTGCCTGCCCCAGTGTGCTGCTGCCTATACCGGCACCCTCCCCCACTGCTGGCCCTCAGCCTCAATTAGCCTCCCAGATTCTGGACTTCACTGCTGCTGCAGCCCATAGCTCGCCACTTAAAGGGGCCGCACCTATATTACAAGGGCCTCTCTCTTCAGTGCACCCCTCACACTGTATCAGGACTGCCACCCTTCCTGGGCCCTCCAGGCCCAGGGCCTTTGCCAGCTACAGTGCTCCCTTTGGCCTCATATGGCCCAGTGGTGCTGCCTCTGCCTATATCTGCTCCATCTCCGCCACAGTGTACCATGGCTGCGTCTCACCCCTCCTTTGGCCCATCCAAAGCTGTGCCTCCTCCAACCTCTGCCATCTCCCCTCCTCGGTCCTCGGGGACCTCTTGTCCAGCTGCTTCCCTCCTGGACTAGGATGCGGGCCCTGACATAGAACTGGACTGTTCGGGGGTGCCGGCCTCTGCTCCTTTGACTCCCGACCTCAGTTTGCTGCTCTCCCATGTCCCCTCCAAAGAGGACTTTAAGGTACTTATTGCGGAGGTCAAGGATGCCTGCAGAGCTGAGATCTCGGTCATACGTAGGGATCTTCAACATGTCTCTGGTCGGGTGGACGATTTAGAAGGTGCCCATGACTATACTAGATCCTACATTGCACAGCTTCACACTACTATCTCGGCCCAGACAGAATTTTTGGGTGACCTGCACTCTCACGTTGAGGATTTGGACAACCGGGGCAGACGTAACAACATCAGGGTTCGTGGACTTCCTGAGGCTACCCAGTCTGAGGACTTATATGTCACATTGGCGGCCATCTTTAATATGATTCTGGGCGAACCCCCATCTCATAAGTTTAAATTGGACCATGCTCATCATGCTCTATGCCCACGTCCTATGAATGGGCCGCCCGTAATGTGATCTGCTGTGTTGCGGACTTTCAATTAAAGGAGAGGATCATGTCTAAATCTCGCTCCTTCAGGAACTTCGATTTTGACGGTGCTCCTATACAGCTTTTTCAGGACCTTTCCTGGATTACCCTCCGTAAGCGGAGGATGCTTCAACCTCTCCTTGCCTCACTGAGTTCTGCCCATGTGCCCTACCGCTGGTCTTTCCCGTTTGCACTTCAGGCACGACGAGATGGATGGTCTGCTGTGCTACGCTCCCACGCAGACCCCTGCTGCCCTGTATATCCCGGTCCCCCAGATCTCGGATTGGGGACTGATTCTTCCGCCTCCTCCACTTCCCCCTAATATGGCAGCCGATTCGGGGAAAGCGCCAGCGGTCTGGTCAGAGTTCTGCTGCCCTGGGCCACGGTGGCTTACGTCCTGACCCTCCCTGATCCCGTGAATGGGACAGTTGCCCGCTCCCTATTCTAGCTGATGGGACTTCCTAATAAGAGTTTGCCTTATTATTGTTGTGCATTATGTTTTCTGCCTTTTTTTCCCCCTTATGGGCTGGTTTTTGAGCTGACTCCGCTCTACTTGCAGCAATAGGGCTTCTGGTTATATTTGGCCTGGCCTTGGGGTGGGACTCTCATTCCGCCTGGTAGTCTCCCTTGGTGCGTACTTCCACTTCCCCCCTTGAGGCCTTGAAAATTTTTGAAATGTTTCAGTTATATCCTTATCTACTGATGTTTTGTATTTTCGTGGCCTCCCCTCTGGCCCCTAGGTTCTTCTATGGTATTGTGTGGTTATCACCCCTGGTCTTTCATCCTTGTTTGTCTGTCTTAAATCCCCTCCCTTCCTTTACAGTCCTTCTACCCTCTTCTTCTTTTGGCTCTTTCTCTTTCTTTACTTTCGGAAGACCATCACTGATGAATCCCGGGGACTCCCCCTCCTCCTGGCTGCACTGGGTTCTACCTCTTGACCTGAGTGAGTACCCTGCTTCACTGGACCCCTACTGCTCCACACCCCGCTATCGCTAAGTGTGTCTCCTTGAATGTTAAGGGCCTCAATTCCCCGCTTAAGCGGTGTTTACTACAGAGAGAATTGGTGGCTTTAAAAGCAGACATTGTTTTCCTTCAGGAGTCACACTTTGACAAATCGGGTTCCTTCTCCTTTTTACAGCATATTTCCGATCTACTGATCGGAAGGTTGCCGGGGTAGTTATTTTGATTTCCAGGACCTGCCCTCTCCAGGTAACCTCCTCCTATGCGGATCCCCAGGGTAGATATGTTATTGTTCTTGGGTCTCTAGGGGGCAAACAACTCCTGTTATGTAATGTTTATGCCCCTAACTCTTCTCAGATCCCTTTTTTTGCGACGGGTCCTCTCTCGTCTGCATGGCTCTCTCCCATCTGCTTGGCTTTTGAGTGGTGACTTTAACCTAGTTTTCTCTCCCTCCATGCACCGTCACTCGGTAGTCGGCACTCCTCCCCCTTCTCCGCAAGTGCATCTTTCCACACTTTTTTGGCGACTGATACGTGCGGAGTCCTTATACGATCACACCCTCATAAGCTTCACTCCCGCATAGATTTTTTTGTTAACCTTCTCATGATCCGCATGCACTCCTCTGCTTCTCTTGAACCTATTTCCTGGTCTGATCATTCCCCTGTCCTGTTGTACTTCTCTCCCTTTGCTAACCCAACTCGTTGCTGCCATTGGCGCCTCAATGACTCTCTTCATAAAAGCCCTCCCCCCGGGATTCTATCCTGTAGCACATCACTAACTATTTTGCCAACAATGAGGGCTCGGTATCCTCACCGGCTGTCCTGTGGGAAGCTCACAAGGTGGTTGTCCGGGGCCACTGCATTCCTTTGGGCTCCAGATTGAAGCAGGATGCTCAGGCTTGTTTCCGGGAGCTTAGGGTTCAAATTCAATATTTGGAATCTTCTCTTTTTTCTTCCCCCTCTACCTCGACGTTGAGGTGCCTGATTGCGGCCTGCTCCCAATTGAGTTATTTGGCTCTTCATAGAGATGAACGCCAATTGCTTTATGCAAAGCAGCGCTTTTATGAGAAAGGCAACAAGGCTCACACCATGTTGGCTAGATGCCTACGGGAGCGTGCTGCTGCTCAGGCTCCCTCCGCATTGAGGGATCCCTCTGGGGTTCTGCATTATCACCCTGACTCTATCTCCAAACTCTTTCTTGATCACTATTCCCGACTTTACTCACTCGGAGCCTGGTGAGTGATCTGCTATGCTTGATTCCTTTCTTGCCAGATGTAGCCTTCCGTCTCTCTCGGCGTCCAATCGAGAGTCACTGAACGCTCCAATGTCCATTGAGGAGCTTACGGAAGTTTTGAAGTCCCTTCCGGCGGGACGCTCCCCGGGCCCTGATGGTTTCACCTACTTATATTATAAAACCTATTCTTCTGTCTTGCTTCCCCGACTTGTATCTTTATTTAACTCGTTCTTGGATGGGGAGGGTATACCACAATCTTCTCTTCATTCTCTTATTACTCTTATTCTCAAGCCTGGAAAAGGCCCTCATGACTGTGACAGTTATAGGCCCATAGCCCTTCTCAACTCTTTTCAAAAGTTTTAGCTAACCACCTCTGTTGTTTTATGCCATCTCTTATCCACAAAGACCAGGTGGGTTGTGGACTTGATTGATGTGGTCAATAGACAGTCTGAGAATGCCTTGCTGTTGAGTATAGATGCTGAAAAGGCCTTTGATAGGCTAGGCTGGCCTTTTCTCTTTGCCACTCTACAGAGGT
Organism: Hyla sarda; assembly: GCF_029499605.1. Taxonomy (NCBI): domain Eukaryota; kingdom Metazoa; phylum Chordata; class Amphibia; order Anura; family Hylidae; genus Hyla; species Hyla sarda. The sequence goes on from NC_079200.1 coordinate 31,386,887, forward strand.
TTGGTATCTCTGGTAGTTTTCTTACTGCTCTGCAGGGTTTTTATTCTTCTCCTACTGCCTCTCTTAAGCTGCCTCACTCTTCTACATCCTCTTTTACTTTATCTAGTGGCACTAGACAGGGGTGTCCGTTGTCCCCCCTGATCTTTGCTTTGTGCATTGAGCCTCTTGCTGCATTGATCCGGGGGTCATTACAGGGGTCTCATTGCATGGAAGGGACTTCAAACTTTGTCTCTTTGCTGATGATATCCTTCTTACCCTTACTAACCCACTCATCTCTTTGCCCTCCTTATATAAATTGCTTCAAGAATATGGTATAGTTTCGGGCTATACATTTAATCTCTAAATTAGGGCCTCTACGATAGGTTATATTTGGCCTCGTCCCTAAAACCTGTCATCATCATCAAGGGTAAGCACCCACCAATGTAAGTACCCTCCAATCCAATACTTACCCTTGATAATGATCTCAAACAGGTTTTAGAGACGAGGCCCTAATTTGAGGGAACTACTAGTGCATAGCCACTTCTCAAGGGAAAATAGGGAGACATGGTTGACTTCAAGTGTGAAGGGATCCTTCCCATGCGGTAATTGCATTTATTGCAAACATTTACCCATCGTGAAAAATGTCACCAATCCGGTAGACGGAAGGACATACGAGATCAGGCAGTTTTTCAACTGCCGCAGTAAAGGTATTGTATATATTGTAGAATGCAATTGTCACAAACTGTATGGTGGCAAGACTATTCAAGAATTCAGGAGGAGGATTTGTCAACACCTCAGTGCTGTTAGGAGAAATGAGGACACCCCCATTTCATAGCATATCAACTACTCACATGGTAGTAATTTGGATGCCCTACGGTTCTGGGGAATTAGCCAGATAAAGTTGGGACCACGTAAAGGTAAGCTTGATAACCTCCTCTTGAGGGAGGAGGCTCGCTGGATATACAGACTCAAGAGTCTAAGTCTGAGGGGCCTCAATGAAGGCTTTTCCTTCTCTGCCTTTTTATGAGTAGTCTTATTCATTCGCCCAAATGATGCTTGCAGTGACCACTGAGCCCTGAGGTGCTCATTTGTCTCCCACAATCAGGAGACTGGTAATATTTATGATAGTCTCCATTCATATGATCCTGGTTATCATTATTATTATTTTATGTTATTATTTTTTCAAAAGATACTTTTTGTCTCTATACTGACAAGGTTCCATTAATATGTGATTTCTATGGATAGTTAGTAATATTACTTTGCTGATGGTCGCTTAGTGAGTCCTTAGAAATACAATAGTATGACATGTAATGTATCCACTTTTTGGATATGTTACATTTAGTAGCATCTATACACTTAAATCAGTAGTATCCTTACATGTGAACTGTTCTATATTCTTCTTTCTGTGTTTTGTTCCTTTTTCCCCTTCTCCCTTTTCTTCTTTCTTTTCACTTGTGAGTTATATTTGCGGGTGATGTGTACATGTTGCATGAGGGGCACATTTAGTGAGTTTAATACAAAAACCATTTGACTTTAGTGACAGTCAAAATATGCTTTACTGTCACTCTTATCACTATAACCGCTTGCATGTACAACATACATTTATCACCTAGCTATCTTGTGCACCTACTACTTACCTTTTTGTTTTAAATTATTAGTTGGATTTTAGGGCATAGGCTAGTTTATTTCTTCATATATACAAAGGCTCATATGATTTTAATTTTGACCCCTTTACAGAACTATGAGCATATGGAATATCAGTCACTCCCTATATAGAATACAGCTAAGCGGCGCTGAGTCTAAGGGCTGGCGCACGCGCATACAATTAGAGAATGCAGAGATGTAACTAAGTGTTAATGCAGGCGCAGAAGGCTTCTAGGCAGGCTTGCTTTTGAGGCTATGTTGCTGCGCATGCGCATAAATGACACCACGTTGGACGGTGTTTACAAGTTTGTGCGATTGCGCACAGACCACGAAGTGACGGGGATATGGACCCGGAACTAATTGCCTCATAATAGATATACTGGGGATTGTGACTGGCTCAAACAATAGGTAAGGCGATTGGTTGGATTTAGAGTGATACTACTGGCTGCTAAATCGTAGTGGGTGGAGTTAATGAATTGATGTGGCACCCTGGGATAGGTGTTGCCATATCAACATGATATACACAATGTATGATTGGTATGTGGGGAATGACGTTCTTGGACTTGATTGGCAACATGTACTGTCCATTGGATATGGAAGTATTGATTGGTTATACTGCCATCAGGTCAAGTGTGTGATGTCATCAACAGAGGACTTAAAAGCATTTTTGACAGTCACTAGCCTGCACCTCTAAGGAAGCTCATGTATATGAGTGAAACTAGTTAGGTGGCAGTGTCTGTTTTTAAAAAATATTTGTTGTCACGTGAAGTGCCTAATGGACTGCAGCCTTAGGCAAATAGTATATACAACACTATCCATTTTTTCACAGTGATGGGGCATTAGCCTCAGCATTGGATTTAACCCCTTAAGGACGGAGCCCATTTTCACCTCTAGGACGAAGCCCTTTTTTGCAAATCTGACCACTGTCACTTTAAACATTAATAACTCTGGAATGCTTTTAGTTATCATTCTGATTCTGAGATTGTTTTTTCGTGACATATTCTACTTTAACATAGTGGTAATTTTTTGTGGAAACTTGCATCCTTTCTTGGGGAAAAATCCCAAAATTTGAGGAAAAAATTTAAAATTTTGCATTTTTCTAACTTTGAAGCTCTCTGCTTGTTAGGAAAATGGATATTCCAAATAATTTTTTTTTAGATTCACATATACAATATGTCTACTTTATGATTGCATCATAAAATTAACGAGTTTTTACTTTTGGAAGACACCAGAGGGCTTCAAAGTTCAGTAGCAATTTTCCAATTTTTCAGAAAATTTTCAAACTCGCAATTTTTCAGGGACCAGTTCAGGTTTGAAGTGGATTTGAAGGGTCTTCATATTAGAAATACTCCATAAATGACCCCATTATAAAAACTGCACCCCCAAAGTATTCAAAATGACATTCAGTAAATGTTTTAACCCTTTAGGTGTTTCACAGGAAAAGCAGCAAAGTGAAGGAGAAAATTCAAAATCTTCATTTTTTTACACTCGCATGTTCTTGTAGACCCAATTTTTGAATTTTTACAAGGGGTAAAAGGAGAAAATGTATACTTATATTTGTAGCCCAATTTCTCTCGAGTAAGGACACACCTCATATGTCTATGTAAAGTGTTCAGCGGGCGCAGTAGAGGGCTCAGAAGCGAAGGAGCGACAAGGGGATTTTAGAGAGTACGTTTTTCTGAAATTGTTTTTGGGGGGCATGTCGCATTTAGGAAGCCCCTATGGTGCCAGAACAGCAAAAAAAAAAACACATGGCATACCATTTTGGAAACTAGACCCCTTGAGGAACATAATCAGGAATAAAGTGAGCCTTAATACCCCACAGGTGTTTCACGACTTTTGCATATGTAAAAAAATAATAATAATTTTTTCACTAAAATGTTGGTTTTCCCCCAAATTTCACATTTTTTAAAGGGTTAATAGCAGAAAAGACCCTCCAAAATTTGTAACCCCATCTCTTCTGAGTATGGAGGTACCCCATAAGTGGACCTGAAGTGCACTGCGGGCGAACTACAATGCTCAGAAGAGAAGGCATCATATTTGGCTTTTTGAGAGCAAATTTTGCTCGGGGGCATGTCGCATTTAGGAAGCCCCTATGGTGCCAGAACAGCAAAATAACCCCCACCTGGCATACCATTTTGGAAACTAGACCCCTCGCAGAATATAATGAGGGGTACAGTGAGCATTTACCCCCCCCCCCCCACTGGTGTCTGACAGATCTTTGGAACAGCGGGCTGTGCAAAATTTTTCATTTTCACGGACCACTGTTCCAAAGATCCGTCAGACACCTGTGGGGTGTAAATTCTCGCTGCACCCCTTATTACATTCCGTGAGGGGTGTAGTTTCCAAAATGGGGTCACATGTGGGTGTGTTTTTTTTTTGCGTTTGTCAGAACCGATGTAACAATCAGCCACCCCTGTGCAAATCACCTCAAATGTACATGGTGCACTCTCCCTTCTGGGCCTTGTTGTGCGCCCCCAGAGCACTTTGCGCCCACTTATGGGGTATCTCCGTACTCGGGAGAAATTGCATTACAAATTTTGGGGGGCGTTTTTCCCTTTTACCTCTTGTGAAAATGAAAAGTATAGGGCAACACCAGCATGTTAGTGTAAAAATAATTTTTTTACACTAACATGCTGGTGTAGACCCCAACTGTTCCTTTTCATAAGGGGTAAAAGGAGAAAAAGCCCCCCAAAATTTGTTAGGCAATTTCTCCCGAGTACGGCGATACCCCATATGTGACCCTATTATGTTGCCTTGAAATACGACAGGGCTCCAAAGTGAGAGCGCCATGCACATTTGCATAGGGGTGGACATAGGGGTATTCTATGCCAGTGATTCCCAAACAGGGTGCCTCCAGCTGTTGCTAAACTCCCAGCATGCTTGGACAGTCAATTGCTGTCCAGAAATGCTGGGAGTTTTTGTTTTGCAACAGCTGGAGGCTCCATCTTAGAAACACTGCCATACAATACGCTTTTCATTTTTATTGGGGAAGGGGGGTGGTGGGGGGGGGGGCAGTGTACGTGTGTATATGTAGTGTTTTACTCTTTATTTTATGTTAGTGTAGTGTAGTGTTTTTAGGTTACATTCACACTGATTACACTGAGTCTCCCGCTAGGAGTTTCGAACTGCGGCGAAAAATTTCCCGCAGCTCAAATTTGTAGCTGGGAACTCGCTGTAATCTGCCGCCAGTGTGAATGTAGCCTGTACATTCACACGGGAGGGGGGGTAAAAACTACAACTCCCAGCATGCACTGACAGACCATGCATGCTGGGAGTTCTATGGGAGTTCTATCACCTAACTCAGTATTTTCCAACCAGTGTGCCTCCAGCTGTTGCAAAACTACAACTCCCAGCATGTACTGATTGTGGAAGGGCATGCTGGGAGATGTAGTTATGCAATGGCTGGAGGCACGCAAGTACAACTCCCAAGACATGCCAAGACAGCCTTATGCTGTTCCTGAATGCTGAGAGTTGTAGTTTTGCAAGATTTAGAGGGGTTCAAGTTGTAAATCACTGTCCAGTGGTCTCAAAACTGTGGCCCTCCAGATGTTGCAAAACTACAACTCGCAGCATGCCCAGACAGCAAACTGCTCCGGGATCCAGGTAGGGACCTTCGGCTCCGACCTTCCCTGGACGGTTCCCCAGTTTTGCCCGGACACAGATAGGTGGGCAAAGCGGGGGAACCGAACTTTAACCTCCCCTCCCCCGGTCTGCTATCGGTCGGTCGCTCGGCCGACCAATAGCAGGGATAGGAGGGGTGGCACCCCTGCCACCAAACTCCCATCCCTTTAGGGGGATCGAGGGTGTCTCGGACACCCCCGATCCCTCTTATTTTCCGGGTCACCAGTGACCCGTATGACCCGGAATCGCGCAGATCGCAGGTCTGAATTGACCTGCGATTTGCGCGCATCGCAATTATGGGGGGGGTCTCAGGACCCCCCCTCGGCGATGTGCCGGGATGCCTGCTGTTAGATAACAGCAGTCATCCCGGTCCGATCACCGCTACCGGTGACGCGGTGCTCCCGAAGCCCCGCGACGTACATGTACGTCGCCGCGGGCCAAGTGACACTTCGCGGCGCCGTACATGTACGTCGCTCGTCGTGAAGGGGTTAAATATTTTCCAATTCATTTTCACACTGCTATCATTACTGATTTTCTGAACCGTCACAATATAGGAGTATTTACATTTAAGTCATTTTAGGACATATCTTATAAAAGTTACGTCTTATCATTAGGGGTATACCAGCTTTTTTGTGCCTGGATGGCACTTGTTCTTTGCATCTCTCCCATAGGGCCCTGGCCAAGAAGCCGTTTAAACTTTTCCTCCATATAGTACTAGCGGCCAAGACCCTTATTGCCAAGTACTGGAAGAAGACACTCCCTCCCCCCCCCCCCCCCCCCTCAGAGCATGACCTTATTGCCAGGATTCATGAGATCCGCTATATAGAGTATCTCACTGCATCCCTGAATAACTCCATTCCAGTATACTTTTCTATCTGGGACCCTTGGGACAGTTTCCTTGACAGGCAGCCCCCGTGATACTTGACTTCATCTCCTTTTCTTGTTTCCCTCCTTCATTTTCTTCCCGTTTTTTCTTTTCTTTTTCTTTCTCCTATCTACTTCCTTTTCTACGTGTTGGACTGGGCTATTGGATAGTGTACATTCACATTATTTCTTTGTTTGGTGTCAGTGGAGTATGTTCTACCCTCCACTGACATTGTGCCTTGTTTTCCTTGTCATTGTAACAAAAATGTATAAAAATTTACAGTAAAAAAAATAAAAATTAAAATAAGTTGGATGTGTAAATGAATTTTTTCTTTCACAAAAAAGCTGGTTTCCCCCCAAATTTTACATTTTTACAAAGGGTAATAGGAGAAAATGCCACCCAAAATTTGTAATCCCATCTCTTGTGAGTATGGAAATACCCCATGTGTGGACGTCAAGTGCACTTCGGGTGCACTACAATGCTCAGAAGAGGAGTCACATTTGGCTTTTGGAAAGCAAATTTTGCTGAAATGGTTTTTGTGGGGCATGTCCCATTTAGGAAGTCCCTATAGTGCCAGAACAGCAAAAAAACCAAACAAAAAAAACAAAAAAAAAACAGATGGCATACTATTTTGGAAACTACACCCTCAAGGAATGTAACAGGGAGCCTTAAAGGGGTACTCCCGTGGAAAACTTTTTTTTAAATCCACTGGTGCTAGAAAGTTAAACAGATTTGTAGATTAGGACAAAGGAAATCTGGATACCGCTCACACCAGCGCTGGATATCCCTCACACCTGTGCAACGGACTGCCGGCACCACCCTCGGCAACTTAGACCATCTTTTCTGTATGTGACCTGCTGTGGATTTAATAAAGACAAGCCTTTTAAACCCATACCTTGGTGCTGGACGAAGTTATTTTTCCAGATTTGTAAATAACTTCTATAAAAAAAAAATCTTAATCCTTCCAGTACTTATTAGCTGCTGAATACTACAGAGGAAATTATTTTATTTTTGGAACACAGAGCTCTCTGCTGACATCATGACCACAGTGCTCTCTGCTGACATCTCTGTCCATTTTAAGAACTGTCCAGAGTAGGAGAAAATCCCCATAGCAAATATATGCTGCTCTGGACAGTCCCTAAAATGGACAGAGATGTCAGCAGAGAACACTGTGGTCATGATGTCAGCAGAGAGCTCTGAGTTCCAAAAAGAAAACCATTTCCTCTGTAGTATTCAGCAGCTAATAAGTACTGGAAGGATTAAGATTTTTTAATAGAATTTACAAATCTGTTTAACTTTCTGGCACCGGTTGATTAAAAAAAAAAAAAAAAAAAAGGTTTCCATGGGAGTACCCTTTTAACTACCCACATGTGTTTGATGACTTTTCTTTAAAGTCGAATGTGTAAATGAATTTTTTTCTCACTAAAATGCTGGTTTTTCCCCAAATTTTACATTTTTACAAGGGGTAATAGGAGAAAATGCCCCCCCAAATTTGTAACCCCATTTCTTGTATGGAAATACCCCATATGTGGATGTAAAGTGCTCTGCAGGCAAACTACAATGCTCAGAAGAGAAGGCGTGCCATTGAGCTTTTGGAGAGAGAATTTGGTTGGAATAGAAGTCGGGGGCCATGTGCGTTTACAAAGCCCCCGTGGTGCCAGAACAGTGCCCCCCCCCCCCACATGTGACCCCATTTTGGAAACTACACCCCTTACAGAATTTAATAAGGGGTGCAGTGAGCATTTAAACCCCACTGGCTTTTGACAGATCTTTGGAACAGTGGGCTGTGCATTCTCTCTCCAAAAGCTCCTTCTTTTCTGAGCATTGTAGTTCGCCCGCAGAGCACTTTATATCCACATATGGGGCTACAAATTTTTGGGGGAAAACAGGGTAGCGTTAGCATTTTAGTGATAAACTTTTTTTTTTTCATTTTCACATCCAACTTTGACGAAAATTTATCAAACACTATACCCCTTGTTACATTCCGTGAGGGGTGTCGTTTCCAAAATGGGGTCACATGTGGGTATTTATTGTTTTGCATTTATGTCAGAACCACTGTAAAATCAGCCACCCCTGTGCAAATCACAAATTTAGACCTCAAATGTACATGGTGCGCTCTCACTTCTGAGCCATGTTGTGCGCCTGCAGAGCACTTTGTGTCCACATATGGGGTATTTCTTTACTCAGGAGAAATTGCGTTACACATTTTATGTAAAACATTTTTAAAAAAAATACACTAACATGCTGGTGTAGACCCCAACTTAAGCTTTTCAAAAGGGGTAAAAGGAGAAAAAGCCCCCAAAATTTGTAACGCAATTTCTCCCCAGTACGGAAATATCCCATATGTGGCACTAAACTGTTGACTTGAAATACGACAGGGCTCCAAAGCGAGAGAGCGCCATGCGCATTTGAGTCCTAAATTGGGGATTTGCATCCGCCACCAAAAATACCCAACGGCAGTGTTTCCCAAACAGGGTGTCTCCAGCTTTTTCAAAACTCCCAGCATGCCTTGACAGTCAGTGGCTGTCCGGCAATACTGGGAGTTGTTGTTTTGCAACAGCTGGAGGCTCCGTTTCGGAAACAGTGCCGCACAAGACGTTTTTTATTTTTATTGGGGGGGGGGGGGGGGGGGAATGACTGTGTATATGTAGTGTTTTACTTTTAATTTTGTGTAGTGTAATGTAGTGTTTTTAGGGTATATTCACACCGGCAGGGGTTTACATATTGGGGGGGTTGCCAAATCTTCAGCTGTTGCAAAACTACAACTGCCAGCATGCTCTGACAGACCGTAGCTGGAGGCACATTGGTGTTTCGCAACCAGTGTGCCTCCAGCTGTTGCAAAACTAGAACTCCCAGCATGTATGGTCTCTTCGTGCATGCTGGGAGTTGTACTTTTGCAACAGCTGGAGGCACACTGGTTGCAAAACACTGAGTTAGGACACAAATTCTGTTTCACAACCAGTGTGCCTTCCGCTGTTGCAAAACTGCAACTTTCAGCATGCATAAACAGCCGAAGGGCATGTTGAAAGTTGTAGTTTTGCAACAGCTGGAAGCACACTGCTACAACTCCCAGCATGCCCTTTGGCTGTCCATGCATGCTGGAAGTTGTAGTTATGCAACAACTGGATGCACACTTTTTCATAGAACAAATGTGCCTCAAGATGTTGCATAACTACAACCCCCAGCATGCACAGACTACCAAAGGGCATGTTGGGAGTTGTAGTTGGAATGCCAGCTGTTGCAAAACTACAACTCCCAGGATGCCCTTTGGCTGTGCATGCTGAGAGTTGTTGCTAAGCACAGCAGGAGGTGATTTCAGGTACGCCCTTGGTCCTAAAGTACCAGTACGTTAGGTTGTACCCGTACGCCCGTGGTCCTTAAGGGGTTAAAGAATTTATTAGCAAATTATGGTGGAAAATAATTATTTGGTCAATAACAAAAGTTAATTTCAATACTTTGTTATATACCCATTGTTGGCAATGACAGAGGTCAAACGTTTTCTGTAAGTCTTCACAAGGTTTTCACACACTGTTGCTGGTATTTTGGCCCATTCCTCCATGCAGATCTCCTCTAGAGCAGTGCTGTTTTGGGGCTGGCGCTGGGCAACATGGACTTTAGACTCCCTCCAAAGGTTTTCTATGGGATTGAGAACTGCAGACTGGCTAGGCCACTACAAGACCTTGAAATGCTTCTTTTTTTTTTTACTGTTTATTTATCATATTTTTTTTCAATAAAACATTAATTTTAACAAGAAACAAAGAGTTATAGAAAGAAAAAAAAAATTATTGCGTCAGCAAGAGTGTGGAATAACACAAAATATCCAAGCAAAACTGTCAGAATATGATAAGAATCCCATATATATGTAGCTTTAAGTTTTTACCTTGTCTCTATAAGTTAGAGTAACGGGTACTCAAATTATCAATCTATTAATATCTGCAAGTGTAATTTAGTCATAGACATAGCATTCTATAAAATTTCTTATGAAACCACTCCTTCATTGCCCGGTCATGCTGAAAGACCCAACCACGTTTCATCTTCAATGCCCTTGCTGATGGAAGGAGGTTTTCACTCAAAATCTCACGATACATGGCCCCATTCATTCTTTCCTTTACATGGATCAGTTGTCCTGGTTCCTTAGCAGAAAAACAATTATACAATTTTGTTTCTGGTGTCCTTCAACAGCTCTTTGGTCTTGGCCATAGTGGAGTTTGGAGTGTGACTGTTTGAGGTTGTGGACAAGTTTCTTTTATACTGATAACAAGTTCAAACAGAAACAGGTGCCATTAATACAGGTGACGAGTGGAGGACAGAGGAGACTCTTGAAGGAAAACTGTCACGCTGATCAGTTTGATGCTTACCGTGCCCCGATCTGCCGCGCCGTTCGGCCATAATCTTCTATTTTCTGTATATGCTAATGAGGTGCCAACTGGCACCGGCAGGGCTAACTGGCACTATGATGTCAATGCCGCCTGCCGCAGTGCCGCCCAGGTCATCAATATTCCTCCCCTTCATTACAGGGTGGGGAGAAGAGGGAGAGGCGGAGGGAGGGGAGGAATATTGATGAGCTGGGCGGTGCTGCGGCAGGGGGCACTGACTAAGCATATACCGAAAATAGAAGATTACATCCAAACAGTGCGGCGTATGCGGGCAAGGTAAGCATCAAACTGATCAGCGTCCCCGGCACTACCAGCCAGTACCGCTGGTTAGTGCGGGGGGAGAAAGCTGACAGTTTTTCTTTAAAGAAGAAGGTGCAGGTCTGTGAGAGCCAGAAATCTTGCATGTTTGTAGGTGACCAAATACTTATTTTCCACCATAATTTGCAAATAAATTCTTTAAAAATCAGACAATATGATTTTATGGATTTTTTTTCTCATTATGTCTCTCATAGTTGAGGTATACCTATGATGAAAATTACAGGCCTCTCTCAACTTTTTAAGTGGGAGAACTTGCACAATTGGTGGCTTACTAAATACTGTTTTGCCCCACTCTATGTTCACATAGGCAAATACTGCACCAAAATACACACCAAAATTTATTTCAATGGATAATGTTAAAGAAATGCTGATTATATATAAAAAAAATCACTAAAAAAAGAAGTAGCATGCCAGTTCTATATTTGAAATCTCACATTGAAAAAAATAAGAGCTTTAAAGCTAGACTATCTGAAAAGGCACATCAAAATCTACATCACAATAAGCACCGACTCAACAAATTCCATGTGATATTTTTTTTTTATATATAAACATGAGCCACAAGTGCCCTCAGGGTGGGGGCAGTCACAAGTAATCAGCTATTCCATCCTTAAAAGCACACATGTACAGAGGCTCAGTCAATCAAATGCAGAAGGCGGAGGTAAGCAGCGAATAGGGGACAGAAATGCTGGGCACTTGAAGTGATCGGCACACCTTGTGGGCACTTGTTGCTTATCAAACACATACTGCATGGTTCAAAAGCAGAAGTTTGCAAATCTAAATGTATGCTGGTGAAGGTGCTTTTAACCCCTACCCGGGGGTGGGATTTAGTATAATACAATATAATTTATATAGTATATGAAATTGCTATGTCAGTAATTTTCTTTAAGAAGTGTTTTAAAATGGTTCTAGGTCTATTAGGAGACTAATGTCAAATACCTGATTTCAGTAATCACTGTACATCTGCTGGTTACCCCCAGAAAGTTGGTATTATTTGCTCTCTGTCTGGCCTCAAATCGGATGCAGAACCACTTTCCTGGATAAGTGCAGCTTTCAGGGCAGACAGGGTAAAAGCTCAGCTGAGAATTGAGATTATCCATCCGACTGTGACCTGCACTGTCCTTTCTTGCAGTCTGATTGATGACTTAGGTTTAATTCAGAGGTTGGTATTGATCTGCATGCAGCCTGGTCACCATGTGTGACAAAGGTATCCTCTGCCTTATGGCAGTAGTGTAGACTACCTTTCCAAGTCTCAATACCATCAACCAGTTTTATCGACTGTTTTATTGACAATGCTGTAGCCTAATGAGGAGTAGAAAAGCACACTTCATTAAGTGCATACAAGTGACATTCAGTATGAACAAGAGAAGATTGTCATATACACTCATGGCTGTAAATGTGAGCACCCCTGAAATTGTTCTAGAAAATGAAGTATTTCTCACAGAAAAGGATTGCAGTGACACATGTTTTGCAATACACATTTATTCCCTTTGTGTGTATTGGAACTAAACCAAAAAAAGGGAGGAAAAAAAGCAAATTGGACATAATGTCACACCAAACTCCAAAAATGGGCTGGACAAAATTATTGGCACCCTTTAAAAATTGTGGAAAAATATGATTGTTTCAAGCAAGTGATGCTCCTTTAAACTCACCTGGGGGCAAGTAACAGGTGTGGACAATATGAAAATCATACTTGAAAGCAGATAAAAAGGAGAGAAGTTCACTTAATCTTTACATTGTGTGTCTGTGTGTGCCACATTAAGCATGGACAACAGAAAGAGAAAAGAACTGTCTGATGACTTGAGAATTAAATTGTGCAAAAATATCAACAATCTCAAGGTTACAAGTCCATCTCCAGAGATCTACATTTGCCTTTGTCCACAGTGCGCAACATTATCAAGCTAATCTCCCTGTGTGTGGACGGAAGAGAAAAATTGATGAAAGGTGTAAACGCAGGATAGTCCGGATGGTGGATAAGCAGCCCCAAACAAGTTCCAAAGATATTCAAGCTGTCCTGCAGGATCAGGGAGCATCAGTGTCAGCGCAAACTATCCGTCGACATTTAAATGAAATGAAACACTATGGCAGGAGACACAGGAGGACCCCACTGCTGACACAGAGATATAAAAATGCAAGACTACATTTTGCAAAAATAAACTCAAGTAAGCCAAAATCCTTCTGGGAAAAAGTCTTGTGGACAGATGAGACCAAGATAGAGCTTTTTGGAAAAGACCATCATTCTACTGTTTACTGAAAACAGAATAAGGCCTGCAAAGAAAATAACAGTACGTACAGTGAAATATGGTGGAGGTCAATGATGTTTTGGGGTTGTTTTGCTGCCTCTGGCACTCGGTGCCTTGAATGTGTGCAAGGATTAACAATGGATTTTGGGTCGCACTGTACAGCCCAGTGTCAGAAAGCTGGGTTTGTGTCTGAGATCTTGGGTCTTTCAGCAGGACAATGACCCCAAACATAAGTCAAAAAGCACCCAGAAATGGATGGCAACAAACCGCTGGAGAGTTATGAAGTGGCAGTAATGAGTCCAGATCTAAATACCATTGAATACCTGCAGAGATGTTACAATTGCTAATTGCTAAAATTTGCAAAGGAAGAGTGGTCCAACATTCCGGCTGAGAGGTGTAAGAAGCTTATTGATGGTTATAGGAAACGACTGATTTCAGTTATTTTTTCCAAAGGTTGTGCAATTAAATTTTAAGTTAAGGGTGCCAATAATTTTGTCCAGCCCATTTTTGGAGTTTGGTGTGACAGTATGTCCAATTAGCTTTTTTTACTCCCTTTTTTTGGTTTAGTTCCAATACAGTGGTCCCTCAACATAAGATATTAATTGGTTCCAGGAGAACCATCATATGTTGAAACCATCATATGTCGAGTACATATGTCTATGTAAAAATGGTAATTGGTTCTGGGGCCTCGGAACCATTGTATGTTGAATACATATCTCTATGGGAAACTGCTAATTGGTTCTGGGATGACCATTGTATGTGGAGTGTATGGGGAGTGTTTAACAAACCAGGGTGCCTCCAGCTGTTGCACAACTACAACTCCCAGCATGCATGTACAGCCATTGACTGTCTGGGCATGCTGGGAGTTTTGCAACAGCTGGAGGCACACTGATAGGGAAGCATCGATGTATGGGGTGTATAGTGTGTATATGTATTGTATGTGATGTGTGACATCGCATACAGTACTGTACAGCTCTTTAAATACCTTCAGGGGGGACAGAATGTCCTCCATTACGATCCTGCCGACTACAGCTCTATAGGAAAGGAAGGGGAGGGCAGCCAGCAGCTCATTGGATGCCTGCAGCAAGATGCTGCAGGCTATTGGCTATGGCTGCACTGGGGGGGCGGGGCTTACACGGAGCTCACAGTGGAAGCCTGCGTGAGTTAGCAGGACAGCATGTGAGTAACAGGAAGCAGAACGGGGCACATTAAACAACTATCTGTCAGTTGTCAGGGCTCTCAGATAGCTGTTTGTACGATGGCCCCGACACACAGCAGCATCATATGTCGATGCTGCCTTCAACATACGATGGGCTCTGAGAGGCCATCATATGTTGAAATGATCATATGTCGGGGCCATCATAAGTCGGGGGGTCACTGTACACACAAAGGGAATAAACATGTGTATAGCAAATCATGTGTTATTGCAATCCTTTATGTGAGAAATGCTTCATGCTCAAGAAAAATTTCAGGGGTGCCAACATTTACGGCCATGACTGTAAAACAAATAATAAGATAAAAAGGAAATGAGCAGATTATTGCTCCAGGCTGCAGGTGATTTGATCCACAGTGTAATTAGTAAACAGAAACAACACACTGCAAGACAATCAATATGCATAAATAAAAGTAATCTTAAAATGGAATTTAAATTAACATTAACAAATTTTAGGCAGAGCTATATCTGTATGTTTTCACACAAACTTGGGGAGATTTATCAAAACCTTTGCAAAAGAAAAGTTGACCAGTTGCCAATAGCAATCAGTCAGATTGCTTCTTTGATTATTAAAAAAAAATTCTACAAAAAATGAAAAGAAGCAATCTGATTGGTTGTTATGGGTCACTGCTCAGCATTTACACTGCACAGGTTATAATAAATATTCCCACATGGCTTTAAATATTGTCTCCAATTAAAGTTGGCAAAGCAAACCACCTGAATAGAACAGATGATGTCATTGTTTTGGTTCATTTCACAATTTTAAAGGGGTATTCCAGGGAAAAACTTTTTTTTTTATATCAACTGGCTCCAGAAAGTTAAACAGATTTGTAAATTACTTCTATTAAAAAATCTTAATCCTTTCAGTACTTATGAGCTTCTGAAGTTAAGGTTGTTCTTTTCTGTCTAAGTGCTCTCTGATGACACATGTCTCGGGAACCGCCCAGTTTAGAAGAGGTTTGCTATGGGGATTTGCTTCTAAACTGGGCGGTTCCCGAGACACGTGTCATCAGAGAGCACTTAGACAGAAAAGAACAACCTTAACTTCAGAAGCTCATAACTACTGAAAGGAATACAATGTTTTAATAGAATTAATTTACAAATCTGTTTAACTTTCTGGAGCCAGTTGATATATAAAATTTTTTTTTTTCCTGGATAACCCCTTTAAGTATTGATAAAACACCCAGGAGAAGTTGGTGGTCTCCGTTCTGCGTGTTTGCTTATACACTAATATCAATAATGTCGCCATTTAAACATGTCACTTGTATGTGCTAAGGTGACATCACCAAAACTGAACAGTTCCAAGAAGAGATGTCAATGTTCACATTTTGAAAATAAATTATCTTCTTCCTTACAGCAGCCAACAGTATTTATCTTGCATTAATATTTGACCCGGTCAGGAAACTGGAGAGACATGCCCTACAGATATCTGCATGGTGGGTCGATCTTTTTGAGTATTGTATTTGTTACTAGCTTGATGTGGAGGAAAATCAGCAGAGGAAGCTTTTGACTTCATATCCCTTCCTCATAGATTGTTGTCATATGCCAACCCCATATCTCGTCCTCATATCCCGACCTCCTATCCCGACCTCCTATCTGTCCTTCTATCCTGTCTTCCTATCTGGTCCTCCTATCTCGACCTCCTATTCTGACTTCCTATCCCATCCTCCTATCCCGTCCTTCTATCTCGACCTCCTATCCCAACTTCCTATCCCGTCCTCCTATCCCGTCCTCCTATCTCGACCTCCTATCCCAACCTTCTATCCCGATCTCCTATCCCGTCCTCCTATCCCGACCTTCTATCCCATCATCCTATCCTGTCCTCCTATCACGTCCTCCTATCTCGACCTCCTATCTCAACCTCCTATCGCGACCTCCTATCCCGCCCTCCTATCTCGACCTCTTATTCCGACCACCTATCGCGACCTCCTATCCCGTCCTCCTATCTTGACCTCCTATCCCTACCTCCTATCCCATTCTCGTATACCATCCTCCTATCCCGACCTCCTATCCCGACCTCCTATCCCATCCTCATATCCCATCCTTATATCTCAACCTCCTATCCCAACCTCCTATTCCGACCCGTAATATGTGTACCAGGTATTGAAATATCTCCAGCCATACGGAAGTTATGTGGAACATACATTTCCCATTGATTTGCATGGGACTTCAAACGAAAACCCCGACCCTCACAAATGGGGGTAGTTAATGGTTAAATTAACTATCTTATATTTTAAGCAGACATATAAGTAACATGTGACAAAGTATTATCGAAATATCTCAAGCAGTTTGGAAGTTATGCAGTAACATATATTTCCCATAGACTTGTATGGGACTTTAACCCCTTAAGGACCAGGCCCATTTTGGCCTTAACCTCTTAAGGACCAATGACGTACGCGTACGTCATGAGTCCGCTCCCAATCTATAACGCTTCATAGCGGGTCGGGCCCGGCCTCTACCAACGGCCGGGACCCGTGGCTAATAGCGCGGTATTGATCGCGGTGCCGCACGCAATTAACCCTTTAGACTAAGGTCTAAAGTGAAAGTAAAACCATGCCAGTTGGCTCAGGGAGCTGTTCGGGGTCGCCGCGGCGAAATCGCGGCATCCCAAACAGCTTACATGACAGCTGGAGGATCCCTACCTGCCTCCTCGCTGTCCGATCGCCGAATGACTGCTCAGTGACTGAGGCATGAGCAGTCAAGCGGCAGAATCATCGATCAGTGGTTTCTTATCAGAAACCACTGATCAATGTAAAAGATCAGTGTGTGCAGTGTTATAGCCCCCTATGGGAGCTATAACATTGCAAAAAAAAAGTGAAAAAAAGTGAATAAAGATAATTTAACACCTCCCCTAATAAAAGTTTGAATCACCCCGCTTTTCCCATAAAAAAAACCCCAGTGTAAATAAAAATAGACATATGTTGTATCGCCGCGTGCAGAAATGTCCGAATTATAAAAATATATGTTTAATTAAACCGCACGGTCAATGGCGTACGCGCAAAAAAATTCCAAAGTCCAAAATTGTGTATTTTGGGTCACTTTTTATATCACGATCAATAAGTCCTATCGATGCAAAAATGGTACCGCTAAAAACTTCAGATCACGGCGCCAAAAATGAGCCCTCATACCACCCTATATGCGGAAAAATAAAAAAAGTTATAGGGGTCAGATGACAATTTTAAACGTATACATTTTCCTGCATGTAGTTATGATTTTTTCCAGAAGTACGACAATATCCAACCTATATAAGTAGGGTATCATTTTAATGGTATGGACCTACAGAATAAAGAGAAGGTATAATTTTTACCGAAAAATGTACTGTGTAGAAACAGAAGCCCCCAAAATTTACAAAATGTTTTTTTTTTCAATTTTGTCTCACAATGATTTTTTTCCGTTTCGCCGTAGATTTTTGTGTAATGACGGACGTCATTACAAAGTAGTACTGGTGGCGCAAAAAATAAGCCATCATATGGATTTTTATGTGCAAAATTGAAAGAGTTATGATTTTTTAAAGGTAAGGAGGAAAAAACGAAAATGCAAAAACGGAAATCCCTGGGTCCTTAAGAGGTTAAGGACCAGACCAATTTTATTTTTGCATTTTCGCTTTTCCTCCTCGCCTTCTAAAAATCATAACTCTCTTATATTTCCATCCAAAGACCCATATGAGAGCTTTTGCGTCACCAATTGTACTTTGTAATTACATCACTTATTTTACCATAAAATGTATGGTGCAACCAAATGGTGCAATTTAGCACGTTTTGGAAGGTTTTGTTTTCACGTTGTACACTTTCAGGTAAAAATGACATGTTTTCTTTATTCTGTGGGTCAATACGATTAAATGATACCCATGTCATATGCTTTTCTATAATTGTACCGCTTAAAAAAAAAAATCTCAAACCATTTCAACAAAATTAGTATGTTTGAAATTGCCCTATTTTGACCACCCATCTTTTGCGCCATGATCTGTAGTTTTTATCAGTACCACTTTTGCTTAGGCTTTGCTTTTTAAAAATTTTGTATAAATAGTTTTTGGAATAAAATGTGACAAAAAAAGCAGCAATTTTGGATGTTTTTTTATTTTTTTACATTTACGCGGTTCACTGTACGGGATAATTAACAATATATTTTAATAGTTCAGACATTTACGCACGCGGCAATACCAAATACGTGTATTAATTATTTTTTTTACGCTTTTTGGGGGCTAAAATGGGAAAAACGGACGTTTTACTTTTTTATTGGGGGTGGGGGATTTTTCACATTTTTTTACTTTTTTATTTTACATTTTTTTACTTTTTTTAAAACACTTTTTATGTCCCCATTGGGGACTATTCATAGCAATCATTTG
The DNA here is from genome assembly GCF_029499605.1 of Hyla sarda. Classification (NCBI taxonomy): domain Eukaryota; kingdom Metazoa; phylum Chordata; class Amphibia; order Anura; family Hylidae; genus Hyla; species Hyla sarda. Next base: position 31,405,491 of record NC_079200.1, read on the forward strand.
ATTGCTAATACTGTTATAGGACATAGCACTGATCAGTATTATCGGTCATCTTCTGCTCTGGTCTGCTCGATCTCAGACCAGAGCAGAAGACCCCGGGAGACGGCCGGAGCCAGGTGGGGGGACCTCCGTCCGCCATGCTGGATGATCGGATCGCCTCGGCAGCGCTGCGGGCGATCCGATCATCCATTCTAAGTACCGCACTGCGGCAGATGCCGTGATCTGTATTGATCACGGCATCTGAGGGGTTAATGGCGGACATATACACAATCGCGGATGTCCGCCATTACCGGCGCGTCCCTGGCTGCTGATAGCAGCCGGGACCTGCCGCGCATGAAGCGAGCACCGCTCCGGTGCTAGCCATCATGGCGGCGCGTAAATGTACATCATGGTGCGTTAAGTCATGGTGCGTTAAGTACCACGTCACCATAACGTACATTTACGTCCATTGCCGTTAAGGGGTTAAACAAAAACCCCGACCCTGGCAAATGGGGGTGAGTAAGGGTTAAATTACCTATCCTGTTTGTTCTTGACATATAAGTAACATGTGTGCCAAGTTTCATGTTAATATCTTTAGCCGTTTGGACGTGATGCTGGAACATACACACACATTAGCCCTCATTTACTAATGTCAACCCGACTTTTTTTATCGGGTTGTGCGACCAAATTTGTGTCGCATAGCCCATGCGACACAAATTTGGTCACACAACCCGTCAAAATATGTCATCACTCCGAGTGTTTTTTAAACCCGTCAAAATGGGCGTGGTTATCACAAAAAGGGGCGTGTTCCCGACAAAAAAGAAAAAACATTCGGAGTATGATGAAAAACTCACAGGATGAGTGAATTTTTCTTCACTAAAACCCGACAGCTCTGAGCTGTCGGGAAATTACTGAAAACCGAGTGAATCCTACCCCCATCATGGAACAGGGTCTGTTCCATGTTGGGGGTAGTAGTACAGGGGCTAAGGGGTTGATCGCATCGGGTCTCACTTCTGAGACCCAATCCAATCAAAAGTTATTAAGCAGGGGAGCGGGCGGCATGCTCCACTCCCCAGCGATGTACGATGTATTTCACTTTCATTTTCAAATTCCCCGCCGGGATCCTTGAATGTCCCGTAATGAAGAGCCATTCAGGGATCCCTGCGAGCTGCGGTGGGGAAAGATATATAAAATGATATGTAGAATCGCTGGGGGTTTTGTATATGTCCCCACAGCTTCTATATATCTTGCCCCCTGCTTCGCCATATGTCTTGTCCCCCGCCGCAGCGCATGTGTACATATATATATATATATATATATACCCCCTGCACAGCGCTATCATATACCCCCTGCAGCGCATGTAGATATATATTATATATGCCCCCCGCACAGCGCATCTATATATGTATGCCTCTGAAGTGCTATCAATGACTAATGCAGTGGTCTCCTCCAACTTGCGGGCTTCCAGATGTTGCAAAACTACAACTCCCAGCATGCCCGGACAGCCGTTGGCTGTCCGGGCATTCTGGGGGTTGTAGTTTTGCAACATCTGGAGGTCCGCAGGTTGGAGACCACAGGCTAATGCTTGTCAATGATAGCGCTTAAGAGGCATACGTATATAGAAGCGAAGTGGGGAGCAGACATATAGCGTTATCTGGTCCCCACTTCGCTTCTATACACAATCCTTAGAAAACACCACAGCTGCCCCATCTCCTCCCCCATCCCCGGTGTTATAATTACCTGTTCCCGACCCGGGTCCGCGATCATTCTGGCTTCGGCGCTGTTGCTGTGCGCTGTCACTGTGCGCACTGACGGTGATGTTACGACGTGCGTTGGGGACGTCACTCGTCAGTGCACACAGTGACAGCGCACAGCAACAGCGCTGAAGCCAGAATGATCGCGGACTCGGGTCGGGAACAGGTAATTATAACACCGGCGATGGGGGAACTGTGGTGTTTGCTGAGGATTGTGTATAGAAGCGAAGTGGGGACCAGATAACGCTATATATGTCTGCTCCCCACTTCGCTTCTATATACGTATGCCTTTTAAGCGCTATCATTGACAAGCATTAGCCAGTGGTCTCCAACCTGTGGACCTCCAGATGTTGCAAAACTACAACTCCCAGAATGCTTGCTGGGAGTTGTAGTTTTGCAACATCTGGAAGCCCGCAAGTTGGAGGAGACCACTGCATTAGTCATTGATAGCACTTCAGAGGCATATGTATATAGATGCGCTGTGTGGGGGCATATATAATATATATCTACATGCGCTGCAGGGGTTATATGATAGCGCTGTGCGGGGGTATATATATATACACGGGTATATGATAGCGCTGTGCGGGGGGTATATATATATATATATATACACACATACGCTGTGGGGGGTATATAATAGCGCTGTGCGGGGGGTATATATACACATGCGCTGCAGGGGGTATATGATAGCGCTGTGCAGGGGACATATATACAATTTACCTTGCAACACAATTTCCAACCCGTGCGACACAATTTTTTTTCCTGTGTGACACATTAGTAAATCAGGGAGAAAAATACACAGAGTAAATGAGGAAACACTCAGAGATAAACCCGACACTCTTAGTAAATGAGGGCCATTGAGTTTTATATATAGATGTTTAAGTTTATCACAACCAATCTGAAAGTGCTAAAACAATCACAAAAACAATTTAATTCACATTGATTTGGCCATTATTTACCAAAAATAAATTACATTCTACACATTTTTTTGCATAGTATTTCATTTTGTTTTAAACTTGGGATATAAAACACTTTTCTGGGAAAAAAATCATACAAAATCCTTCTTTCAGCTTTGATTCTTTACTTTTGTTGAGTTCAGAGGTGCAATTTAAGGTGACTAGACTCTATTGCGAGTACCGTATGTGGTTCAGCCAATATTTATAGGCTTTTTACAGAAATGCCAATAAGTGTTTTGGAAAAGGATAAATGGGCCCCCAAGGCACCAGAGCCATAATGCAACCTCTACTGTTGCATTAGAGCATTATTAAAAACTTGGTAAAATTATTTGGTAAGTAATAAGCTCACTTGAAACACACATTGAAAAACACTTCATCATAATTTGTTAAGAGCATATACATATAAAAAAAACATATTTTCATACAATTTTCAACACAGGCAACAATCTGAACAACATTGTTTTATATCTAGGCATTATCGGGGTTGTCTAGCCTTTGTCCAGGGATTTGCAAATAAATAAATAATAATAATTAAAATTGGTACAGGGTTAAATAAAAATAAAAAGAAAGTCATACTCACCTGCCCCAATACCCTGCACCTACTGTTCTTATGCTCCTGGCATAGTTGTTCCTGGTTGCTGCTATGCGTAACCCCACAGGGACTGCCCACTCATAAAGTCACTTTGCATTTTTTTTCTGTGGATAGACAACCACTGTAAGGGGCAGTACATGACAAAGGGATTCTTTGGCGCTCTTTGCACCACTCCTGAGACTTAAATAAGGAACCACAATTTTTTCTTTAAAACAAACAGTGGAATTTTTCAACTGCACCACTTTTCTACAAGGCTATGTATAAATTTGTGCATTTATATTATATTTTATGTTACATATGTATATATAAACTTTCAGTGGGGAACTGCAAGACAGCGATACAGGTCTTCCTCCAATGAAATGCAGTGCCACATTGAGCCTCTGTGCTTGCCCCCAGCAAGTGCTCTCTGCAGTCTGATAGACAGGACAGGAGTGAGCACATAGGAGTTCTAGTCGTGTAATCACTTCCTGGACTTTGTCCCAGCCTGTGCTTTAGCTTGGTTAAAGATAATGTTGTAGCCAGACAGGACCCTGTTCTGAATGGTATGGGGACCTCTAGTGGTCTTTTTTTTATAAGCCATGGTTTCTATAAAAAGAAGAGACTTTTGCTTTTTTGCATTTCTTTTATATATGATTACGCTCTGCCCCATTCACACCTTGTGTCTTTCGTTCAGTTTCTGTATTCATTCTATATACCTGTCACGATTCGGCTTCCAGGTAGTGGATCCTCTGTGTCAGCGAGGGATTGGCGTGGACCGTGCTAGTGGACCGGTTCTAAGAGGCTACTGGTTTTCACCAGAGCCCGCCGCAAAGCGGGATGGTCTTGCTGCGGCAGTAGCAACCAGGTCGTATCCACTAGCAACGGCTCAACCTCACTGACTGCTGAGAAGGCGTGGGACAGAAGGACTAGGCAGAGGCAAGGTCAGACGTAGCAGAAGGTCGGGGGCAGGCGGCAAGGTTCGTAGTCAGGATGGATAGCAGAAGTTCAGGTACACAGGCTTTGGACACACTAAACGCTTTCACTGGCACAAGGCAACAAGATCCGGCAAGGGAGTGCATGGGAGGAGATCAGATATAGCCAGGGAGCAGGTGGAAGCCAATTAAGCTAATTGGGCCAGGCACCAATCATTGGTGCACTGGCCCTTTAAGTCTCAGAGAGCTGGCGCGCGCGCGCCCTAGAGAGCGGAGCCGCGCGCGCCAGCACATGACAGCAGGGGACCGGGACGGGTAAGTGACCTGGGATGCGAATCGCATCCCCGACGGCCATGACAGTGCAGCGCTCCCGGTCAGCGGGACTGACCGGGGAGCTGCAGGGAGAAAGACGCCGTGAGCGCTCCGGGGAGGAGCGGGGACCCGGAGCGCTAGGCGTAACAGTACCCCCCCCCCCTTAGGTCTCCCCTTTTTTTTGTCCGGTGACTGCCTCCCCTGGGATGAGGACACCGGGAAGGAATGGATGGTTTCCTCAATGGCAGGCAGTACAGCAGGAGTAGGAATGGGGAGGGGGGGCAGAGGGTGAAGCTTGGCACGGGGCAGGGAGACACAAGGACGGGAGCCATGAGGGGACACAGAGGCTTGCCTGATGGGACTGGGAGGGGGGGGAGAGGCACTTCCTGTGGCAGGCAGAGTCCCAGTACTTGATCTCCCCGGTGGTCCAATCAAGGGTGGGCGAATGAAGCCGGAGCCATGGCAGACCGAGGAGGACCTCAGAGGTACAGTTGGGGAGAATGAAGAACTCAATCCTTTCGTGGTGGGGTCCGATAGACATCAGGAGGGGTTCTGTGCGGTAATGCACGGTGCAATCCAATCTGGCTCCGTTGACCGCGGAGATGTAGAGCGGCTTGACGAGACGGGTCACCGGGATGCGGAACTTATTAACAAAGGACTCCAAAATAAAATTCCCAGAGGCACCAGAGTCCAAGCAGGCCACGGCTGAGAAGGAGGAGTTGGCTGAAGAAGAAATCCGCACGGGCACCGTGAGACGTGGAGGAGCAGACTTGGAACCAAGAGACGCCACACCGACGTGAGCTGGGTGCGTGCGTGGAGGACGGATAGGGCAATCCACCAAGAAATGCTCGGCACTGGCACAGTAAAGACAGAGATTTTCTTCCCTACGGCGATTCCTCTCTTCCTGGGTCAGGCGAGACCTATCCACTTGCATGGCCTCCTCGGCGGGAGGCCCAGGCGTAGATTGCAACGGATACTGTGGGAGAGGTGCCCAGAGATCTAAGTCTTTTTCCTGGCGGAGCTCTTGGTGTCGCTCAAAAAAACGCATGTCAATGCGGGTAGCCAAATGGATGAGTTCTTGTAGGTTGGCAGGAATCTCTCGTGCGGCCAGCACATCCTTGATGCGACTGGATAGGCCTTTTTTAAAGGTCGCGCAGAGAGCCTCGTTATTCCATGATAACTCGGAAGCAAGGGTACGAAATTGGATGGCGTACTCGCCCACTGAAGAATCACCCTGGACCAGGTTCAACAGGGCAGTCTCGGCAGAAGAAGCTCGGGCTGGCTCCTCGAAGACACTCCGGAGTTCAGCGAAGAAGGCCTGGACTGAGGCTGTGGCAGGATCATTGCGGTCCCAGAGCGGTGTGGCCCAAGACAAGGCCTTTCCTGAGAGAAGGCTTACTACGAACGCCACCTTAGACCGTTCTGAAGGAAACAAGTCCGACAACATCTCCATATGCAGGGAACACTGAGACAAAAATCCACGGCAGAGTTTAGAGTCCCCATCAAATTTGTCCGGCAGGGACAAGCGGAGGCTAGGAGCGGCCACTCGCTGAGGAGGAGGTGCAGGAGCTGGCGGAGGAGATGGTTGCTGCTGTAGCAGGGGCAGAAGTTGCTGTAACGTGGCGGTCAACTGCGACAGCTGCTGTCCTTGTTGGGCAATTTGCTGCGATTGCTGAGCGACCACCGTGGTAAGGTCAGCGAGACTTGGCAGCGGCACCTCAGCGGGATCCATGGCCGGATCTACTGTCACGATTCGGCTTCCAGGTAGTGGATCCTCTGTGTCAGCGAGGGATTGGCGTGGACCGTGCTAGTGGACCGGTTCTAAGAGGCTACTGGTTTTCACCAGAGCCCGCCGCAAAGCGGGATGGTCTTGCTGCGGCAGTAGCAACCAGGTCGTATCCACTAGCAACGGCTCAACCTCACTGACTGCTGAGAAGGCGTGGGACAGAAGGACTAGGCAGAGGCAAGGTCAGACGTAGCAGAAGGTCGGGGGCAGGCGGCAAGGTTCGTAGTCAGGATGGATAGCAGAAGTTCAGGTACACAGGCTTTGGACACACTAAACGCTTTCACTGGCACAAGGCAACAAGATCCGGCAAGGGAGTGCATGGGAGGAGATCAGATATAGCCAGGGAGCAGGTGGAAGCCAATTAAGCTAATTGGGCCAGGCACCAATCATTGGTGCACTGGCCCTTTAAGTCTCAGAGAGCTGGCGCGCGCGCGCCCTAGAGAGCGGAGCCGCGCGCGCCAGCACATGACAGCAGGGGACCGGGACGGGTAAGTGACCTGGGATGCGATTCGCGAGCGGGCGCGTCCCGCTGTGCGAATCGCATCCCCGACGGCCATGACAGTGCAGCGCTCCCGGTCAGCGGGACTGACCGGGGAGCTGCAGGGAGAAAGACGCCGTTAGCGCTCCGCGGAGTAGCGGGGACCTGGAGCGCTAGGCGTTCAATACCCATATGAAGTGGACAGCTTTCATTTATTGTTCATTTATTTCTTTGCTATGCAGCTGTCTATACTTTATGGGAATACATTTTCCAATGAGGCTACCTTTACTATAAAGTGTGTATTTAGTCAGTGTGCAGCGTCTATATTTAGGATTTTCTCATAGCGGTTATCATAAGTATTTATTGTTATATATGTGTTGCTGCACACTTTGTATATTAAAAGGAGATTTTTTTTACTTACCGTAAAATCTCTTTCTCGAAGGATCCATTGGGGGACACAGACCGTGGGTGTATGCTGCTGTCTCTAGGAGGTGTGACACTATGGTAATAAAAAAAGTCGGCTCCTCCCAGCAGGATATACCCGCCTTCAGGCTCTGAGCTAATCAGTTTAAGTTCCAGAGCAATAGGAGGAGACCAACAGGTCAAAGAAAAACCCCAAACTGTCCAAGAACCAGAAGAAAAAACAGAACTGAACACACCCTTGGACAGAGAACCAAGGGAAAATCCCAAAAAAGGCAGGAGCTGTGTCCCCCAATTGATCCTTCGAGAAAGAGATTTTACGGTAAGTAAACAAAAATCTCCTTTTCCCTATCAGCTCCATTGGGGGACACAGACAGTGGGACGTACCAAAGCCGTCCCTTGGGTGGGCAGATAAGCAGTCAGGCAGACGGCCGATCCCCTGCCGCTTGCAACACTTTACAACCCAGACTAGCATCAGCCGATGCGAAAGTATGAACTCGGTAAAACCTCGAGAAAGTGTGCAAAGATGACCAGGTAGCCGCCTTACAAATCTGCGAGGCCGAGGCTCTATTCTGGAGAGCCCAGGATGCCCCAACAGTACGGGTAGAATGAGCCACAACCCTGAGAGGAGGAATTTTCCCCTTACAGTGATAGGCTTCCGAAATGGCAGACCGAATCCACCGAGAAATGGTGGCCTTGGAAGCAGGTTGTCCCTTGCGACGGCCTACTGTAAGGACGAAAAAGGAATCACACTGACGAAACAAAGAAGTGATGGAGAGATAAGACCGAACAACCCGAACTACATCCAGCTTGTGTAGTAAGCGCTCCTTAGGATGAGAAGGAGCAGGACAAAAGGACGGGAGGACAATGTCCTCATTGAGATGAAAAGCCGAGACCACCTTAGGCAAAAAGGAAGGATCTGGCCGGAAAACAACCTTGTCCTGGTGGATCACCAGAAACGGAGAACGGCAGGAAAGAGCTGCCAATTCAGACACCCTCCAGATGGAGGTGATAGCAACAAGAAACGCCACTTTCCAAGAAAGGAGGCGGAGAGACACCTATCTAAGGGGCTAAAAGGGTGCACCCTGGAGGGCACACAGAACCAAATTCAAGTGCCAAGGGGGAGAGGGTGACCGATAAGGAGGAACAGCGTGCGCCACTCCTTGAAGGAAGGTCCGGACATGAGAATTAGAAGCCAGGGGCCGCTGGAAAAGAACAGCAAAGGCCGAAACCTGACCTTTAATCGAACTGAGAGATAACCCCAGTTCCAACCCTGACTGCAAAAAGGAGAGAAGACGGGGAACCGAGAAGGTTACCGGGGAGAAGTCCTGAGCTTCACACCAACGAAAATAAGACCGCCAAGTACGGTGGTAAATTCTTGCGGAGGAGGGCTTACGAGCCTTGAGCATGGTGTGAATGACTTGGGAAGAGAACCCGCAGGCCCTCAAAACCGTGGTCTCAACCGGTGGTCTCATCAAATGCAGCGACTGTAAATTGGGGTGGCAAAGAGGACCCTGAGAGAGCAGGTCCGGGCGGAGCGGAAGGCGCAGTGGAGCGTCGTCCAGGAGCCTGACTACGTCGGCGTACCATGACCTTCGGGGCCAATCTGGAGCTACCAGAATGGCGGGGACGTCCTCTGCCTTGAGCTTCCTCAGCACCCTGGGAAGGAGCGGAAGAGGAGGGAACAGATAGGGTAGGGCAAACCCCGCCCAAGGAATCACTAGGGCGTCCACGGCCAGAGCCTGAGGGTCCCGGGTCTTGGACACAAAAGGAAGGTCCACGTCCGGAATGCCCCAGAGGTCGCAGAGCTGCGCGAAGACCTCCGGATGTAGAGAGGTCGGGTGAGGACCGACTGAGGAAGTCCGCTTCCCAGTTGAGCACTCCTGGAATGTGAATTGCCGAAATGGCCGGAACCTTGCTCTCCACCCAGGTGAGAATCTTGGTCACCTCGGCCATGGCTGCCGAGCTGCGAGTGCCGCCCTGTCGATTTATGTACGCCACGATGTTGCCCGACTGGACGCGGACAGGACGGGACTGAGGACGGGACTCCCAATGAAGAAGACAAAGAAGAATCGCCCGTAATTCCAATATGTTTATCGAAAGAAAGGTCTCCTGAGGTGACCAGAATCCCTGAACCGTCCATTCCCTGAACACACCGCCTCAGCCCGACAGGCTGGCATCCGTTGTAACAACCTGCCAGTGAAGGGGAAGAAACAACCTCCCTTGGAGAAGAAGGGGGGAGTGGAGCCACAAGAGCAGAGACTGACGGACCCTGCGAGGGAGAACAATCTGACGATCGAGGGACAGAGTCCAAGGCTGCAGCGCTGCGGGGAGCTCCCAGAGGTCGGTGCTGCATGAGAGATAGCGGGGGTCCCCAGTGGCGGGACCCCCGCGATCAGACATCTTATCCCCTAACCTTTGGATAGGGGATAAGATGTCTTAGGGCCGGAGTACCCCTTTAAACTGAAAAACAAGATATTTAATCTTTGTGACACTTAAATAGAATTTGCATAATAATTTGGTGTATTTAGGGTAGGGTCAAACATGCCGTATTTTGCTGCAGCTGATTTGTGACCCTACCCTGGGAAAAATGGGGACATGATCAATACTCCTTTCATGTAGGTGCAACCTTGTACTGATATGTTTCAGAGGCAAGTAAACAGCCTATTGTAAGTGCTCATTATATATTATAAAAAATGATGTCCCAGATTTATCAATCTGTCTGATTTTCCCATAACAACCAATCACATGTCATCTTTCATTTGACCAGAGCTGTGATTGGTTGCAATGGAAAAATAAGGCAGGTTTTGTCACACATTAAAGGGGTACTCAGGTGAAAAACTATTTTATTTATTTTTTTCAAATCAACTGGTGCCAGATAGTTAAACAGATTTGTAAATAATTTCTATTTAAAAATCTTAATCCTTCCAGTACTTATCAGCTGCTGTATTCTCCACAGGAAGTTCTTTTATTTTTGAATTTATTTTCTGTCTGACCACAGTGCTCTCTGCTTACACATTTGTCCATGTCAGGAACTGTCCAGAGCAGGATAGGTTTGCTATGGGGATTTGTTCCTGCTCTGGAGCATACAGCAGCTGATGAGTACTGGAAGGATTAGGATTTTTAAATAGAAGTAATTTACATATCTGTTTAACTTTCTGGCACCAGTTGATTTGAAAAAAAAAAAATGTTTTCCACCAGAGTACTCCTTTAATAAATCTGTGTCCGTGTTTTTAGGCTGGGCTGCCAAGTTGCAGATGAAATGCAACTAAGGTGTCCCTGTAAACCACACAGATAAGCAAGGCAGTGCGGTTTTCAACTTGTCTTTGGCTGGAAGCTTTTTGTACATGTCTTAGCAGTTCTGCAGCACGATAGCGGTTTGTAGTTAAAATCACATATAGTCTGTGCAGTTTACAGTCTTTCAAAAACATGTGGGAAAAATGCATGTGGTACCACTACAGTACCATTTAAAATGTGTCAGGAACACAGCCTGAGCCATATTTGAACCATAAACCTGTATTAGGCCTCTAAAGAATGCAATAATAATAACAACTCAGAAACTCAAAACATATGATTTGCATTATCCCGCCTGAATTTTTCAGGATTTTAATTTCACGTAAAATCTTTTGATTTTGGTGCGAAATGTATAGAGTGTTGTAAAACCGAAACCTCACATACAGTCATGGCCGTAAATGTTGGCACCCCTGAATTTTTTCAAGAAAATTAAGTATTTCTCACAGAAAAGGATTGCAGTAACACATGTTTTGCTATACACATGTTTATTCCCTTTGTGTGTATTGGAACTAAACGAAAAAATGGAGGAAAAAAATTGGACATAATGTCACAACAAACTCCAAAAATGGGCTGGACAAAATTATTGGCACCCTTTCAAAATTGTGAAAAAATAAGATTGTCTCAAGCATTTGATGCACCTTTAAACTCACCTGGGGCAAGTAACAGGTGTGGGCAATATAAAAATCACACCTGAAAGCAGATAAAAAGGAGAGAAGTTCACTTAGTCTTTGCATTGTGTGCCTCTGTGTGCCACACTAACCATGAACAACAGAAAGAGGAGAAGAGAACTGTCTAAGGACTTGAGAACCAAAATTGTGGAAAAAAGGAGATTTTTTAACACTTACCGTAAAATCTCTTTCTCAAAGGATCCATTGGGGGACACAGACCGTGGGTGTATCTTGCTGTCTCTAGGAGGTGTGACACTATGGTAATAAAAAAGTTGACTCCTCCCAGCAGGATATACCCTCCTCCAGGCTCTGAGGTAATCAGTTTAAGTTCTAGAGCAATAGGAGGAGACCGTCAGGTCAAGAAGACCCAAAACTGTCCGAGAAGCAGAGGAAAAACCATAACTGAACACACCCTCGGACAGAGAACCAAAGCAAAAATCCCAAAAAGGGCGGAAGCTGTGTCCCCCAATGGATCCTTCGAGAAAGAGATTTTACGGTAAGTGTTAAAAAAATCTCCTTTTCTCTATCGGCTCCATTGGGGGACACAGACCGTGGGACGTACCAAAGCCGTCCCTTGGGTGGGCAGATAAGTAATCAGGCAGACGGCCGATCCACTGCCGCCTGCCACACTTTACGCCCCAGACTAGCATCAGTAGATGCGAAAGTATGAACTCGGTAAAAACCTCGAGAAAGTGTGCAAAGACTACCAGGTAGCCGCCTGCAAATCTGCGAGGCCAAGGCTCTATTCTGGAGAGCCCAGGATGCCCTGACAGAACGAGTGGAATGAACCACAACCTTGAAATGAGGAATCCTCTCCTTGCAGCGATAGGCTTCCGAAATGGCGGACCCTGCCGACGACCTTCCATAAGGACAAAAAAGGAATCACACTGACGAAATGAAGAGAGATGGAAGGATAAGCCCGAACAGCCCGGACTATATCCAGCTTGTGTAGTAAGTGCTCCTTAGGATGAGAGGGAGCAGGACAAAAGGACAGGAGGACAATGTCCTCATTGAGATGAAAGGCCGAGACCACCTTGGGAAAAAGGAAGGATCTGGCCGGAAAACGACCTTGTCCTGATGGATCACCAGAAACGGAGAACGGCAGGAAGAGCTGCCAGTTCAGACACCCTTCGGATGGAGGTGATAGCCACAAGAATCGCCACTTTCCAAGAAAGGAGGCGGAGAGACACCTCTCTAAGGGGCTCCAAGGGTGCACCCTGGAGGGCACTCAGAACCAATTTCAAGTCCCAAGGGGGAGAGGAGGACCGATAAGGAGGAACACTGTGCGCTACTCCTTGAAGGAAGGTCTGGACATGAGAATTAGAAGGCAGAGGCCGCAGGAAAAGAATAGCAAGGCCGAAACCTGAGCTTTAAAGGGAACTGAGAGACAACCCCAGTTCCAACCCCAACTGCAAAAAGGAGAGAAGACGGGAAACCGAGAAGGTTACCGGAGAGAAGCCCTGAACCGCACCCCAACGAAGATAAGACCGCCAAGAAACGGTGGAGGGCTTACGAGCCTTGAGCAAGGTGTGAATGACTGGGAAGAGAACCCGCGGCCCTCAGAACCGCGGTCTCGACCGCCACACCATCGAATGTAGCGACTGAAAAATAGGGTGGCAAAGAGGACCCTAAGCAAGTAGGTCCGGGTGGAGCGTAAGGCGCAGGGGAGTGTCATCCAGGAGCCTGACTACGTCGGCGCACCCCGACCTTCGGGGTCAATCTGGAGCTACCAGAATGGCAGGGACGTCCTCTGCTTTGATCTTCCTCAGCACCCTGGGAAGGAGCGGAAGAGGAGGGAACAAATAGGGTAGGGCGAACCCCGCCCAAGAAACCACTAGGGCGTCCACGGCAGATCCTGAGGGTCCCGGGACTTGGACATCAACGGAGGGATCAAGCGATTGAGCCGGAACGCGAAGAGGTCCACGTCCGGAATGCCCCAGAGGTCGCAGAGCTGCACGAAGACCTCCGGATGAAGGGACCACTCGCCAGGGTCGGGTGAGGACCGAATGAGGAAGTCCGCTTCCCAGTGGAGCACTCCCGGAATGTGAATCGCGGAGATGGCCGGAACCTTTGTTCCCCGTCCACGTGAGAATCTTGGTCACCTCGGCCATGGCTGCCGAGCTGCGAGAGCCGTGATGTCGATTTATGTACGCCACGGATGTGGCGTTATCTGACAGAACGCGGACAGGACGGGACTGAAGACTGAACCCAATGAATAAGAAAAGAAGAATCGCCCGCAATTCCAATATGTTTATCGGAAGAAGGGTCTCCAGGGGAGACCAGAGTCCCTGAACCATCCAATCCCGGAACACGCCGCCCCAGCCCGACAGGCTGGCATCCGTTGTAACCACCAACCAGAAAAGGGGAAGAAACGACCGCCTTTGGAGGAGAAGGGGGGAGCGGAGCCCCCAGAGCAAAGACTGACGGACCCTGCGAGGAGAACACTCTGACGATCTATGGATAGAGGAGACGTGTCCCCTCGAGAGAGAATCGCCAGATGAAGGGGGCGGTAATGAAACTGGGCAAAGGGTATGGCCTCCATAGTTGCCACCATCCGACCCAGGACCTCCATACAAGTACGGATGGAGACTGATACCTGGGACCGAAGGGAGCGGATCCCCGACCGGAGCGCCAGACGTCTGTCCCGGAAGACAAATTCGGGCAGAGGCCGTGAAGAATCGAAGTCCCAGAAAGGTTAGAGACTGGGTAGGACGGAGGACTGACCTGTCCCGGTTGATCATCCACCCAAAGCGAGTCAGAGTGTGGAGAGTGACGTCCAGATTCTCCAGAGTCTGGGCTCCGGTTGGAGCCTGATGAGAAGGTCGTCAGGTAGGTGTCACCGAAATTCCCCTTGATCGAAACAGGCCCATCACTGGTGTCAGGAGCCTTATTTTGAGGTAACAAGGAACTCTTACCTCCCGACGCCTCGGAGATAATCTCATCAAGGCGTTTGTCAAAAAAGACGGCCACCCGTAAAGGGAAGCTCAGTGAAAATCCCCAACTTTAGCGCTTGGAAAGCCAGACCAGGAAGATCCTCTGGGGGGGAATCCCGCTAAGATATACTGATGGGGATTTTGGCACCACTCCGACAGGGCCTTGGACACCCATGTCGAGGCGAAGATGGGAAGAAGAGAAAAGCCAGTTGCTTCCGAAGCGAACTTCGCTAAGATTCTACCTTCTTGTCCGTGGAACCCTTGAAGGCGGTGGCATCTGCCAGAGGCAGTGTAGTCGCCTTAGAGATCCGGGAGATTGGTGGATCCACAGAGGGAGGAGAAACCACCTAAGCGACAAATCCTTGTCAAAAGAATAACGTAGTCGCCTTCTTGAATTGTCTTAAGTCCCGGGAACCTCTTGTCTGGACGTTTCCCTGCGGATACCAGAATGTCGTCAAAGTCAGCGTGAGAGCTGAACTATTGAGGTGCTGGCTTAGCACGATGAAAGGATACTTCTGGATGACATCCGAAGATCCTGGGTCCTCCAAGTGAAAGATGTCTCTTATGGCTGTCACCAAAGAGTTCACCATTGCAATGAGTCCGAGCGGTCCTCTGAGTCAGATGCCGGCTCGGAAGCCTCGTCCACCAGTTCACCAGGGGAATGAATGAGCAGAGGTAGCCCTGGAAGTGGGTGACCCAGACTGGGTACGCGGCTCTGGAAGGCAGAGCGGCAACCCGAGAACGTCCTCTGGAGGAGCGACGTTTGTGCCCAGATGACAGGGGGGGGGGGGGGCGTCGGGCCCGCCAGGGGAACGCTCTCGTCTATCTGAAGACTCAATGCAGAAGAGGCACCCCTAGCACGCTTTTGAGAGCGTGAAGTACCAGGAGACGAGAAGCGGCCCTCCCAGGGGTCCGGCAAGAGAAGACCCCTTAAATGCGGAAACCACCTCCAGTGAGGCCTCAGCCACTGAAGAGAAGAATTGAGTCAAGTCAGCCATATACCGGGTCAGGGAAGAAACCCGGGCTGGAGGAGCGGCTGAACCCACCAGGACCGGGGGGGGGGCATCAGGGAGCACCTGGGGGTCTGGGGGAGCAGTGGAGCAGACAGGGCAAGAGGTCTAGGCAGAGCCAGACATTTTAGTATCACAGTGCTACAGATATAATAAGGCACTGAAATTCCAGGTTTCTGCGTAGAGGGAGAATAGCCCTAGAGAGGAGACCTGTCCCATGAACTTTCTCCCCTAAACTGCGTCCCCTGTTAGCTGCAGAGAAAACCCGCTCCCTGCAGTCAGAGATACTGAACAGGCCAGCCAATAGGAAGGGAGGGGCGTGCCAGAAGCAAGGCACACGGTAACGGGCCCCTTCACATAGAAAAATCGCGCCCTACAGACGGAGCTACAGAAGTCCGAAGAAGAACCGTCATGGCACCCGCTCCTTGTTCAGAGCGCCATGTCAAGTCCGCATAGCGCTCGGGGGAATAGGCCGGGCGGCCTAACGCCCGTCGAGACGGCCTGCAAAAGTGAAAGTAAGCCAGCGCTGAAGCGTCCGGCTCGTAGCAGCACCACGGCTGTCAGCTGCGAATAAGGTGCTGAGGGAAAATGAAAATAAGCCGGCGCTGAGAGCGCCCGGCCTGAAACAGCCCCGCGGCTGACAGCCGCAGATAAGGCGCTGGGGTAGTAGAACCAAGCACCCACACACACAACATAGTAAAGTGCCCCAAAACACATGCCCTACATATATGCCCCCTTAGGTGCCACTGCTCCCCCAATAAAAAATGCAGCCCCTGTATAAACCCGCCCCATAAACTGAAGGTGGGCCAAAAACAGGGGGTCTCCAGAGGTTGCGAGCTCCGTACCTATGGAGAAATAGGGGGGGAACGTACTTACCTCAGTCAGAAGAACTTACCTAATGGAGTCTTCAGTGAAGTCTTCAGCCAGCTTATGGTCCCTGCATCACGCCTAGCTGCTATAGCGCGAGCGAGGCGAGCAGAGACATAGGGAGACCCGGACCCATGAGGTACCACCCAGGCGCTGACCGTTGGCGATAGGGGTTAACAGCGCATATACACAATGTCTGCGCCCCCTCACTCGCAATGGGGAAACTGAAAACAAAAAAGATAAAGGAATAAAAACTAACACGTCCCTATACTAGGAAAACAAAAAACAGAAGACCTGGTCTGGAGCAAACCAGACCACATCCACCTCCTTAGACACTAAGCTTAAACTGATTACCTCAGAGCCTGGAGGCGGGTATATCCTGCTGGGAGGAGCCGACTTTTTTTTATTACCATAGTGCCACACCTCCTAGAGACAGCAAGATACACCTACGGTCTGTGTCCCCCAATGGAGCCGATAGAGAAATATCAACAATCTCAAGGTTACAAGTCCATCTCCTGAGATCTAGATTTGCCTTTGTCGACAGTGCGCAACATTATCAAGAAGTTTGCAACCCATGGAACTGTAGCTAATCTCCCTGGGCGTGGACAGAAGAGAAAAATTTATGAAAGGTGTCAACGCAGGATAGTCCGGATGGTGGAAAAGCAGCCCCAAACAAGTTCCAAAGATTTTCAAGCTGTTCTGCAGGCTCAGGGAGCATCAGTGTCAGCGCGAAATATCCATGGACATTTAAATGAAATGAAACGCTATGGCAGGAAATCCAGGAGGACCCACTGCTGATACAGAAACATAAAAAAGCAAGATTACATTTTGCCAAAATGAACTTGAGTAAGCCAAATCCTTCTGGAAAAACATCTTGTGGACAGATGAGACTAAGATAGAGCTTTTTGGTAAAGCACATCATCCTGCTGTTTACCGAAAATGGAATGAGGCCAGGGTTTGCATCCGAGATCTTGGGTCTTTCAGAAGGACAATGGCCCCAAACATACGTCAAAAAGCACCCAGAAATGGATGGCAACAAAGCGCTGGAGAGCTCTGAAGTGGCCAGCAATGAGTCCAGATGTAAATCCCATTGAACACCTGTGGAGAGATCTTAAAATTGCTGTTAGGAAAAGGCGACCTTCCAATAAAGAGACCTGGAGCAGTTTACAAAGGAAGAGTGGTCAGACATTTTGGTTGAGATGTGTAAGAAGCTTTTTGATGGTTATAGGAAGTGACTGATTTCAGTTATTTTTCCAAAGGGTGTGCAACCAAATATTAACCTCCTTTTTTCCTCCTTACCTTTTAAAAATCATAACCCTTTCAATTTTGCAAAATTCCATATTATGGCTTATGTTTTGCACCACCAATTCCACTTTGCAGTGACATTAGTCATCTTACCAAACAAATCCACAGAGAAACAAATTTTTTTTTTAACTTTTTGTAACGTTTTGTAACTTTTGGGGGCTTCTGTTTCTACAAAGTGCATTTTTCGGTAACAATTACACCTTTTCTATATTCTGTAGGTCCATACGATTAAAATGATACCTTACTTATATAGGTTTGATTTTGTCTTACTTCTGGAAAAAATCATAACTACATGCACAAAAATGAATGCGTTTAAAATTGTCATATTTTGACCCCTATAACTTTCTAATTTTTTCACGTACGGAGCGGTATGAGAGCTAATTTTTTGCGCCGTGATCTGAAGTTTTTAGCAGCACCATTGTTGTATTGATCAAACTTTTTGATCGCTTTTTCTAAAATTTTTGGAACTTTTATTTGCGTGTACACAATTTGCCGTGCGCTTTAATTAACAATATATTTTGATATAAAGAGATTGGGGCTCAGGGTCATGAATATTGAATCAATATAAATGTATTAAAATATTCAGCGTTATGTGTTTGTGACTCACAGGGCCCTTGTGAGCCAACAGATACACATGATAACAATAGTGCAGTATATACATGTTGGCAAATATATTATTAATAATAAAAATGAATAAAACAAAGGTAAAATAACATTAAAAAGTATGTGGCCACACACTAAAATAGATCCGACCTGGAAAAAATATTGCACAAAAAAGTACTTTGGCTTTAAATTGGATATGATAGTGCGCGATATAGTACTTGTGCTCTATATGACTTTAACTCTATATGAGAAGCCACTTGATTTTGTCAGTATTGTTCGGGTACAAGTCATTATACTGAGCTGTTGAAGAAAGGACCTACAGAGGTCATGAAATGCGTTCAGCCATACTATTATATACCAGTGACCCCCACTATCTCTAATATTGAGATACATCTACAGTCTGAATTTTATTTCTCCAACTTTGTTACCTGATCTGCCAATCAATCTATGTCATCGTGCACTACCTCAAATATGAGGACGCCACTGCGATCTGCTACTGCTGTACCCATTGAAGCGCTGTAGTCCACCTCACTGGAGCCCACTGGAGACTTTGCAATACTTTATCCCCGAATTGGGGACTTTCAGACTTGTACCTGGACAATACTGATGTAACCAAGTGGCTTCTCATATAAAGCACAAGTACTATATCGCGCACCATCATATCCTATTTAAAGCCAAAGTACTTTTTTGCGCAACATTTTTTCCAGGTCGGACCTATTTAAGTGTGTGGCCACATACTTTTTAATGTTATTTTACCTTTGTTTTATTCATTTTTATTATTAATAATATATTTGCCAATATATATAATGCACTGTTGTTATCATGTGTATCTGTTGGCTCACAAGGGCCCTGTGAGTCACAAACACATAACGCTGAATATTTTAATACATTTATATTGATTCAATATTCATGACTCTGAGCCCCAATCTCTTTATTTAAATTGTTTACCCTCCTGACACCGTGGGTGTAGGTGCCATTTGGGTAGCTCGGGTCTATAGGTTCCTAGTCTAGCAGGAGCCTCTCCAATATCCTATCAATATACTTTTATAGTTCGAACATTTCCGCACGCAGCAATACCACATATGTTAATTTTTATTTACACTTTTTTTTTTTTATGGGAAAAGGGGGGTGATTCTTACTTTTATTATGGAAGGGGTTAAATGATCTTTATTAACTTTTTTTTTCACACTTTTTTTTGTTGTTATGTTATAGCCCCCTCTAGGGGCTATAACACTGCACATACTGATCTTCTACACAGATCACTGGCATGCATTAACATGGCAATGATCAGTGTTCTCAGAGGTCGATTGCTCAAGCCTGGATTTGGAGATGCGCCGGAGGCAGGTAACGGACCCTCCGCTCACTTTCTAGCTGATCAGGACATCGCGATTTCGCCACAATGGTCCTGATCAGCCCGACTGAGCTGCCAGGAGTGTATTTTTGTAACTTTAGATGCGGCGATCAACTTTGAACTTTGTCTATAGGGTTATTAGCACGCGGTACACGCTATTAGCCCAGGTCCCGGCTTTCATTAGCCGCCGGGACCAACCCGATATGACGTGGGGTCATGGCGTGACCCCGCGTTGTAGACCGAGAACGGGCACCGGGCGTTCAGATACACCCTGCCTCCTTAAGAGGTTAAAGGGGTACTCTGCCCCTAGACATCTTATCCCCTATCCAAAGGGGGGATAAGGCCCCCGGGATCTCGGCTGCAGAAGCCCGCTTTCAATACTGCACAGAGCAAAATCGCTCTGTGCTTAATGACAGGCGATATAGGGGCCTCTCATGACGTCACAGCCCGCCCCCTTAATGCAAGTCTATGGGGGTGTGACGGCCACAACGCCCCTTCCCATAAACTTGTAGAGGGGGCGTGCCGTGACGTCACAAGGAGGTGGAGCCGTGACGTAACGATGCTTCGACCCCTATATTGCCTGTCATTACGCACCGAGTGAGTTTGCTCTGTGCAGTAATGAAAGCGGGCTACTGCAGCCGAGATCCCGGGGGTCCCCAGCGGCGCGACCCCCGCGATCTGACATCTTATCCCCTATGCTTTTGATAGGGGGTACTCCACCCCTAGACCCCAGGATCTCTTCTGCAGCACCTCCATTTCTCAGCTGCACAGAGTGAATATCGCTCTGTGGCTGATGATGGGCGATGCAGGGGACAGAGTATTGTGGCGTCACGCCCCTCCCATTGACTTGCATTGAGGGGGCGGGGCGTGACATCATGATACTCTGTCCCCTGCATCGCCCGTCATCAGCAACACAGCGATCTTCACTCTGTGCAGATTCCAGAGATAGACGCATTATTTGCTGGCATTGCTAATATGTTTATCGCTGGCCTTTGCACAATGGATGCCGTAACCAGTAGACAGCTTAGGGTGGGGGCTGATCACATACCTGTTTACACCATGATGATTGCCCCTCCTATTGCTAAGTTATAGTGCTTTGTAGTCCCCTCTGACTCCTATGATGGAAACACTTGCTGTTTATGGGGGACCATTATCCTACTGAAAAACAAAAGTTGGAAAACATGAGAGGTAACTAACATATGTTGCCGCAGGATGCCCTGCACACATCACCGCGCTGTCACAAGGCCTTCACAGCTGAACCTGGCTATTGCTAGATCCCAAATAGGACCTGGATTTATCACTAAGGATGATACAGTTCCAGTATGTAGCAATCCAGGTTTCTCATTCAGGACATCAATACAAACAAAGGTAACTATGGCTGGCGGTCAATGACAGGACACAGTGAGAACAAATTTCCTTCTGCTTAGCGCCTAGAAATGGTGCGGGCACAGATAGAGGTGTGTAATGAAGATGCCACCTGTGTTTAGATCGCTGACAAGGAAACTGTGGGAGCTACTTGTGCTTTTCAGTGGATCCAATGATCCTCTTGTCCAAAGCATGTTTGCTGTGTGTGCCCTCACCTAACCATTGCTCCTAACACCTCCAAACAGCTTGGTCAGAACAGTCCTTTTGGCAAGCAATTTGTTAAAATGACACAGCCCTTTTTTTGCAAATATGACCACTGTGACTTTAAGCTTTAATAACTCTGGGATGCTTTTACTTTTCATTCTGATTCCGAGACTGTTTTTTCGTGACAATATTCTACTTTATGTCAGTGGTAAATTCCCGTCATTCCAAAATTTGATGAAAAATGTGAAAAGTTTGCTTTTTTTTTTAACTTTGAAACTCTCTGCTTATAAGGAAAATGGACATCCCAAATAAATGATATGATTCACATATACAATATGTCTACTTTATGTTTGCATTATAAAGTTGACATGTTTTTACTTTTGGAAGAGATCAGAGGGCTTCAAAGTTCAGCAGCAATTTTCCAATTTTTCACAACATTTTCTAAATCAGAATTTTTCAGGTACCAGTTCAGTTTTGAAGTGGATTTGAAGGACCTTCATATTAGAAATCCCCTATAAATAAACCCATTATAAAAATTGCACCCCTCAAAGTATTCAAAATGACATTCAGTAAGTGTGTTAACCCTTTAGGTGTTTCACAGGAATAGCAGCAAAGTTAAGGAGAAAATTCAAAATCTTCATTTTTTACACTCGCATGTTCTTGTAGACCCAGCTTTGGAATTTTTACAAGGGTTAAAAGGATATAAATCAGCCTAAAATTTGTAATCCAATTTCTCTTGAGTAAGGAAATATCTCATATGTGTATGTCAAGTGCTCTGTGGGTGCACTAGGGGGCTCAGAAGGGAAGGAGCGACAATGGGATTTTGGAGAGTGAGTTTCTCTGAAATGGGTTTTGGGGGGATTGTCACATTTAGGAAGCCCCTATGGTGCCAGAACAGCAAAAAAAAAAACACTGACATGGCCAGGGCCGTTTGAAGGAATTTGGGGGCCCCAAGCAAAATGGACATGGAGGCCCCCCCCCGATGTTCACGCACGTCACGCTCTAGGGCCGGCGTCAGGACGTAGTAACGCCAGCCCTTGAATTCTGGGAGCGCGACGTGAGCGAACATCGATACGAGGCCCCACATTAGGTGCAGCACAGTTCCCCACACGTTAGGTGCAGCACAGTTCCCCCCACGTTAGGTGCGGCACAGTTCCCCCCACGTTAGGTGTGGCACAGTTCCCCCCACGTTAGGTGCGGCACAGTTACCCCCACGTTAGGTGCAGCAGAGTTCCGCCCACATTAGGTGCAGCAGAGTTCTCCCCACATTAGGCTAGCAGTATTCCCCCACATTAGGTGCAGTATAGTTCCCCCACATTAGGTGCAGTATAGTCCCCACATTATGTGCAGTATAGTTCCCCACATTAGGTGCAGTATAGTCCCCCCCGCATTAGGTGCAGTATAGTCCCCCCACATTAGGTGCAGTATAGTCCCCCCACATTAGGTGTAGTATAGTCCCCCCACATTAGGTGCAGTATAGTCCCCCCACATTAAGTGCAGTATAGTCCCCCCACATTAGGTGCAGTATAGTTCCCCCACATTAGGTGCAGTATAGTTCCGCCACATTAGGTGCAGTATAGTTCCACCACATTAGGTGCAGTATAGTTCCCCACATTAGGTGCAGTATGTTCCCCCCACATTAGGTGCAGTATAGTTCCCCCACATTAGGTGCAGGATAGTCCCCCTACATTAGGTGTAGTATGTTCCCCCACAGACATACAGCCTCCAGCCATACAGTGTATGGCTGGAGGCTGTATGCCTGATTACTGCCCTACTTCAGTGCTCCGACCACTGCTCCTCTGGTCCAGCCACCATAGCAGTAGGTCCCGGGACTGGAGGAGCGGTGGTCGGAGCACTGAAGCTGATGGTCACTTACCATGCTGGCCAGCGCATGTCCTGTTCGCTGCTCCGCTCCTCCGCGTTGCTTTCCAATGGGCGCAAGCACGGGATGTCAGTGGGCTAACAGGGGCATGGGATGCCCTTAAAAGTGATGGGGAAATTAATCGGGGGGGGGGGGGGCAATTTCCCTGTTTCACCTCCCCCCCCCCACCCTGGATCCGCCACTGCATGCATTATATACACACACACAACACACTGTACACATTACATACTGTACATGCATGCTTCATACACATGCAACACACTGTACATATTACATACTGTACATACATCATATACACACACATACTGTACACATTACATACTGTACATGCATGCTTCATACACACACAACACACTGCACATATTACATACTGTACATACATCATATACACACACATACTGTACACATTACATACTGTACATGCATGCTTCATACACACACACACATTGTACACATTACATACTGTACATGCATCATACACACAACACACACATTGTACACATTACATACTGTACATGCATCATACACACAACACACATACTGTACACATTACATACTGTACATGCTTCATAGACACAACACACATACTGTACACATTACATACTGTACATTCATCATACACACATATACTGTACACATTACATACTGTACATGCATTATATACACACAGCACACATACTGCACACATTACATACTGTACATGCATTATACACACACAGAACACATACTGCACACATTACATACTGTACATGCATCATACACACAACACACATACTGTACACATTACATACTGTACATGCATCATACACACAACACACATACTGTACACATTACATACTGTACATGCAACATACACACAACACACATACTGTACACATTATATACTGTACATGCATTATATACACACACACATTACATACTGTACATGCATTATACACACATACTATACACATTACATACTGTACATGCATCATACACACACAGATAGAATAGATCAGTGTTTCCCAACCAGGATGCCTACAGAGGTTGCAAAACTACAACTACAGCCTTTGGCTGTCCGGGCATGCTGGGAGTTGTAGTTTTGCAACAACTGGAGGCACACTGGTTGGGAAACACTAATATAGATACACACATGCACTTTACATATAGTCATTTACAGTAGTAACACACACACAGGCACAGTACATATACATACACATTTGTACACACATATATATATCCACACACACGCTTATACACATATAGATGCAGGGACACCTACTATAGTCAGGCCCCATGTTATACAGCCTCTGCAGTCTCCTTTCCTCACAGCTCTGTGCTCTCTCCTCCCCCCTCCTTCTGCTCAGACGGCTGAGAGAAGAGTCCGGGCTGACGGAAGATACCAAGTGCAGCGGGGGTGGGGGGAGCGTGATTGTGGTGAGGTGAGAAGAACTCCAAAGCTGCAAATGAGTTTATTTTAAAAAAATGTCAGACATTTGGGGGCCCTCTTGTTTGACTGGGTGTCTGGGGCTGGGAGCACAAGCTCCAAGAGCATGATTGTTAATCCGGCCCTGGTGATGGGGGGAATTGCCCCGCCGCTACAGAACGGGCAAGCGCTGGCTCTGCTCGGGGCACCTCAGCCAGCTCGGGGCCCCAAGCAAATGCTTGGTTTGCCTGCCCTGTAGCGACGGGCCTGGACATGGCATACTATTTTGGAAACTACACCCCTCAAGGAACGTAACAAGGGGTACAGTGAGCCTTAACATCACACAGGTGTTTGACGACTTTTTGTTAAAGTCGGATGTGTAAATGAAATATTTTTTTTTCACAAAAATGCTGGTTTTTGCCTGAATTTTACAAGGGGTACAGTGAGCATTTACGCCCCACAGGTGTCTGACAGATCTTTGGAACAGTAGGCTGTGCAAATGAAAAATTTTTTTTTTCATTTTCATGGACCACTGTTCCAAAAATCTGACCGACACCTGTGGGGCGTAAATGCTCACTGTACCCCTTATAACATTCTGTGAGGGGTGTAGTTTCCAAAATGTAATCACATGGGGGGGGGGGGGGGGCATTGTTCTGGCACTATGGGGGCTTTGTAAACACACGTGGCCTTCAATTCCGGACAAATTTTCTCTCCAAAAGCCCAATGACGCTCCTTCTCTTCTGAGGATTGTAGTTTTCCCGCAGAGCATTTTACATCCACATATGGGGTATGTTCTTATTTTACATCCACATATGGGGTTACAAATTTTGGTGAAAATCAAACATTTAGGGTAACACTAGCATTTTAGTAAAAGATTTTTTTTTTTCATTTTCACATCCAACTTTAACGAAAATTCGTCAAACACCTGTGGGGTTTTAAAGCTCACTATACCCCTTGTTACATGTGGGTATTAATTTTTTTTGCATTTATGTCCGAATTGCTTTAAAATCAGCCACCCCTGTGCAAATCACCAATTTAGGCCTCAAATGTACATAGTGCCCTCTCACTCCTGAACCTTGATATGCATCCATAGAGCATTTTACGCCCACATATGGGGCATTTCCGTACTCAGGAGAAATTGTGTTACAAATTTTGGGGGTCTTTTTTCCTTTTACCTATTGTGAAAATAAAAAGTATGAGGCAACACCAGCATGTTAGTGTAACATTTTTTCTTTTTTAACAATAACAGGCTGGTGTAGACCTCAACTTTTCCTTTTCATAAGGGGTAAAAGGATAAATTTTAAATGCAATTTCTCCCGAGTACGGAAATACCACATATGTGGCCCTAAACTGTTTCCTTGAAATACGACAGGGCTCCGAAGTAAGAGAGCACCATGCGCATTTGAGGACAAATTAGGGATTGCATAGGGGTGGACATAGGGGTATTCTACGCCAGTAATTCCTAAAGAGGGTGCCTCCAGCTGTTGCTAAACTCCCAGCATGCCTGGGACAGTCAGTGGCTGTCCGGAAATGCTGGGAGTTGTTGTTTTGCAACAGCTGGAGGCTCCGTTTTGGAAACACTACCGTACGATACGTTTTTCATTTTTATTTGGGGGGACAGTGCAAGGGGGTGTATATGTAGTGTTTTACCCTTAATTATGTGTTAGTGTAGTGTAGTGTTTTTAGGGTACAATCACACAGGCGGGGGTTTATGGTGAGTTTCCCGCTAGGAGTTTGCGGCATAAATTTGCCGCAGATCAAACTTGAAGCAGGAAACTCACTGTAAACCCACCCGTGTGAATGTACCCTGTTGTTGCATAACTACAGCTGTTGCATAACTACAACTCCCAGCATGCACTGACAGACCGTGCATGCTGGGAGTTGTACTTTTGCAACTGCTGGAGGCACACTGGTTGGAAAACCTTCAGTTTGGTTCTGTTAGCTGACTCCAACCAGTGTGCCTCCAGTTGTTGCAAAACTACAACTCCCAGCATGTACTGATTGCCGAAGAGCACACTGGGAGATGTAGTTATACAACAGCTGGAGGTACGCAACTACAGCTCTTAGCATGGTGAGAAAGCCTTTTGCTGTTCGTGCATGCTGGGAGTTGCAGTTTTGCCAGATTTAGAGGGCCACGGTTTAGAAACCACTGCACAGTGATCTCCAAACTGTGACCCTCCAGATATTGCAAAACTACAAATACCAGCATGCCTAGACAGCAAACTGCTGTTTGAGGACCCCCCTGGGCATTGTCATGGGATGTCCGCTGAATGATGTCAGCAGGCATCCCCGTCCGGTCCCCAACCAGCTAGCGGCAGGGACCGGAATTCCCATGGGCGTACCCATACGACCTACGTCCTTAAGGACTCAGGATGCAGTGTTACGAAACACTGGGTTAAGTAACAAACTCTCAGTGTTTTGCAACCAGTGTGCCTCCAGCTGTTGCATAACTACAACCCCCAGCATGCACGGACAGCCAAAGGGCATGCTGGGAGTTGTAGTTTTGTAACAGCTGGAGGTTTACAGTGAGTTTCTCGCTGCAAGTTTGAGATGCAGCAAATTTTCTGCTGCAGCTCAAACTCCCAGTGGGAAACTTGCTGTAAACTCCTGCCCACGTGAATGTATACTAAAAACACTACACTGCACAAGGCAGTGGGCATTGTGGGAGTTTTGCAACAGCTAGAGGCACCCTGTTTGGGAAACACTGCTGTAGCGTAATTTTGGAGTCGGAGGCAAGTGTAATTCTTGCATCCAGATCCGTCCCTCTGCAAATCCCTAATTTAGGCCTCAAATGCACATGGCGCTCTCCCACTTCGGAGCCCTGACGTTATTCAAGGCAACAGTTTAGGGTCACATATGGGGTATTTCCGTACTCGGGAGAAATTGCCTAACAAATTTTGGGGGGCTTTTTCTCCTTTCACCCCTTATGAAAAGGTAAAGTTGGGGTCTACTCTAGCATGTTATTGTAAAAAAATAAAAAAATTTACACTAACATGTTGGTGTTGGCCCATACTTTTCATTTTCACAAGAGTATAAAACCGAAAAGAAAATAACCCACTTAAAGATGGACCATTTGTAAAAAAGAATACATTTTATTTATGGAAAGTTCCAATAATACATAAAACAAACACAGCGTGGACAAACATACGTGGGAACTAGGGAGCAGGGGGAGACCAGAAATAAAGAAATAATCCGGGTGCACTAGCCTATGGCATGTAAAAACAGGTAAGTCACAAGATAAATATATAGATGTGTAAACATGAGATATGTACAAAGGCAGAAAGCGCCTCAATGAAAGGGGTAAATATTTATACAGGTCTCATATCAAGAGTACCAACATATAAAAAATGAACTGAAATGCCATAGGAAGTGATAAACATGCTAACCGGACTAAAGAAGGAACCACATGCAATGATGATACGCAACAGTAAAACCCCCCCACTCCCCAGCTACCCACCAAACCTCCGACGCGTTTCACCCAACGGGGCTTTATCCAGGAGTGGTGGGCAACTGGGGTGGGGTACACTATATGCAGACGGCCGGCCAATCACAGTCATTTGTAAAAAGATCTCACCTAAACGTCATTATACACTCCGGCGCCATTGCTATCCTCCAGCGCCGCCACACTGCGCCACTTCCGGGCATACTATGTAATGTGTTGAAAAGGCCAAGGTAAAATGGCCGATTGTAGACCCTAGAGCAACAGAGCATAATGCTCGGCGGCTCCAGAAATATGGCCGCCGCGCATGGGCAGTAGTAAGATTCCGTATCTATGAAGTGGGCCACAAAAACATGGCCGCACCCATGCGACAGGAAGGGGCCACATAAATATGGACGCATCCATAAAGGTACACTAATATAGTTACCATGTAGACAAAAATAGCAGCGGTTCCTTCTTTAGTCCCGTTAGCATGTTTATCACTTCCTATGGCATTTCAGTTCATTTTTATATGTTGGTACTCTTGATATGAGACCTGTATAAATATTTACCCCTTTCATTGAGGCGCTTTCTGCCTTTGTACATATCTCATGTTTACACATCTATATATTTATCTTATGACTTACCTGTTTTTACATGCCATAGGCTAGTGCACCCGGATTATTTCTTTATTTCTGGTCTCCCCCTGCTCCCTAGTTCCCACGTATGTTTGTCCACGCTGTGTTTGTTTTATGTATTATTGGAGCTTTCTATAAATAAAATTTATTCTTTTTTATAAATGGTCCATCTTTAAGTGGGTTATTTTCTTTTCGGTTTTATAGTTAGTGTGAATACCACAGGACCTTAATTACCTAGCATAGGTATTTGAGCACATCCCCTTTCTTTTGTTTGGGTTGATTGATTTTCACAAGAGGTAAAGGAAAAAAAAGACCCCCAAAATTTGTAACACAATTTCTCCTGAGTACGGAAATATCCCATATGTGGACGTAAAATGCTCTGTGGGCGCACAACAAGGCACAGGAGTGAGAGTGCCATGTACATTAGAGGTGACATTGCACAGGGGTGGCTGATTGTTACAGCAGTTCTGACATAAACGCCAAAAAATAAATAAACACCCATATGTGACCCCATTTTGGAAACTACACCCCTCACGGAACAGAACAAGGGATATAGGGGGAGATTTATCAAAACCTGTGCAGAGGAAAACTTGGCCATAGCAACCAATCAGATCGCTTCTTTCATTTTGCAGAGACCTTGTTAAAAATGAAAGAAACGATCTGATTGGTTGCTATGGGCAACTGGGCAAGTTTTCCTCTGCACAGGTTTTGATAAATCTACCGCATAGTGAGCCTTAACACCCCACAGTTGTTTGAAGAATTTTTGTTAAATTTGGATGTGAAAATGAAAAATATTATTTTTTCATGAAAATGCTGGTGTTATCTAAAATTTTTCATTTTCACAAGGGGTAATAGGAAAAAAGACCCCCATAATTTGTAACACCATTTCTTCTGAGTATATAAATACCCCATGTGTGGATGTATAATGTTCTGCGGCACACTACAATGATCAGAAGAGAAGGAGCGCCATTGGGCTTTTGAAGAGAGAATGTGTCCGGAATTGAAGGTCACGTGTGTTTACAAAGCCCCCATGGTGCCAGAACAGTGGACCCCACATGTGAGCCCATTTTGGAAACTACACCTCTCACGGAATGTAACAAGGGGTGCAGTGAGCATTTACACCCCACTGGTGTCTGACATATTTTTGGAACAGTCGTCCGTGAAAATGAAAAATTTAATTTTTTATTTGCACAACCCACCTTTCCAAAGATCTGTCAAACGCCAGTGGGGTGTAAATGCTCACTGCACCCCTAATTACATTACGTGAGAGGTGTAGTTTCCGAAATAGGGTCACATGTCTGGGGGGTCCACTGTTCTGGCACCATGGGGGCTTTGTGAAAGCACATGGCCCCCGACTTCCGCTCCAAACAAATTCTCTCTTCAAAAGCCCAATGGCGGTCCTTCTCTACTGAGCATTGTAGTTCGCCCTCAGAGCACTTCACATCCACATATGAGGTATTTGCATACTCAGAAGAAATGGGGTTAAACATTTTGGGAAGCTTTTTCTTCTATTGCCCCTTGTGAAAATGAAAAATTTGGGGTAACACCAGCATTTTTGTGAAAAAATCTAATTTTTCATTTTCATGTCCAACTTTAGCGGAAATTTGTCAAACACCTGTGGGGTGTAAAGGCTCACTGTACCCCTTGTTACGTTCCTTGAGGGGTGTTTCCCAAATAGTGTGCCATGTGTTGTTTTTTTTTTGCTGTTATGGCACCATAGGGGCTTCCTAAATGTGACATGCCCCTCAAAAATCATTTCAGCAAAATTTGCTTTCAAAAAGCCAAATGTGGCTCCTTCTCTTCTGAGCATTGTGGTGCACTCAGAGAGCACTTTACATCCACATATGGGGTATTTCCATACTCAGAAGAAAAGGGGTTACAACTTTTGGGGGCATTTCTCCTATTACCTCTTGTAAAAATGGTAAATTTGGAGAAAAACTGCCTTTTAGTGAATTTTTTTTATTTATTTACAAATCCGAATTTACCGAAAAGTCGTCAAACACGTGTGGCTCACTGTACCCCTTGTTACGTGCCATGAGGGGTG
Source organism: Hyla sarda (assembly GCF_029499605.1). Lineage (NCBI taxonomy): Eukaryota > Metazoa > Chordata > Amphibia > Anura > Hylidae > Hyla > Hyla sarda. The sequence continues at coordinate 31,435,663 of NC_079200.1, forward strand.
TAGTTTCCAAAATAGTATGCCGAGTGTTTTTTTTTTTTTTTGCTGTTACGGCACCATAGGGGCTTCTTAACCTCTTCAGGACATAGGGCGTATGGATACGCCCTGCATCCCGAGTCCTTAAGGACTGAGGGCGTATCCATACGCCCGTGGGAATTCCGGCCCCCACCGCTAGCCGGTTGGGGACCGGAGCCGGATGCCTGCTGAAATCGTTCAGCAGGCATCCCGGGATATCGCCCAGGGGGGTCATTATGCCCCCCCATGTCGGCGATCACCGCAGATCGCTGGACAATTCAGTCCAGCGATCTGCGGCGATTCCGGGTCAATCGGGTCTCCAGTGACCCGATGACCCGGAATTACTGGCTGTTCGGGGCCGTCTCTGACGGCCCCGAACAGCCAGAGCCTGCAGGGGTGAGGTGGCACTGGTGCCACCTCACGATCACCCTGATTCGTCGGCCGGATTACCGGCCGACCAATCAGGGCGCCTGCTGCGGGTGTCACTCCCGCACCCGCTCCGCCCCTCTTCTGGAGGACGTGAGCGGGTGCGGGACGTGCACCCCGGGTGCTGGGGACCCCGATCCCCGGCGCCCCTGTTGGGATCGGGGCCCCAGGAGCAGCTGCGGCGGCGGGACTGACCTGCAGCGTCTGGATCGTTGGAGGTGAGTGACAGCCTCCTGCTGTTGCTTAGCAACAGCTCCCAGCATGCAAAAAGGGCATGCTGGGAGCTGTAGTTATGCAACAGCAGGAGGCAGACCACCACAACTCCCAGCATTCCCTTATGGGCATGCAGGGACTTATGGTTTTGCAACAGCTGGAGGCACATTCTTTCTATGGAAAAGTGTACCTTCAGCTGTTGTATAACTACAACTCCCAGCTTGCACAAACAGCTAAAGTGCATGCTGGGAGTTGTAGTGGTGCATCTGCTGGTTGCATAACTACAACTCCCAGCATGCCCGTTGGCTGTCGGTGACTGCTGAGAGTTGTAGTTTTGCAACAGCTGAAGGCACACTGGTTGTGAAACTCAGAGTTTTTTTTTACCTAACTCAGTGTTTCACGACCGGTGTGCCTCCAGCTGTTGCAAACTACAACTCTCAGCAGTCACCGTACACCATGCACCGTACATGCTGGGAGTTGTAGTTTTGCAACAGCTGGAGGCACACTGGTTGTGAAACACTGAGTTAGGTCACAAACTCCGTGATACATAACCAGTGTGCCTACAGTTGTTGCAAAACTGCAACTCTCAGCAGTCACCGACAGCCAACGGGCATGCTGGGAGTTGTAGTTATGCAACAGCTGGATGTCCCCCCCAATGTGAACGTACAGGGTACACTAACATGGGCGGAGGATTACAGTAAGTATCTGGCTGCAAATTTGAGCTGCAGCAAACTTTCTGCTGCAGCTCAAATTGCCAGCGAGAAACTACTGTGAACCCCCGCCCGTGTGACTGTACCCTATAAACACTACACTACACTAACAAAAAATAAAATAAAAAGTAAAAAACACTACATATATACATACCCCTATACAGCCCCCCTCCCCTCCCCAATAAAAATGAAAAACATCTGGTACGCCACTGTTTCCAGAACGGAGCCTCCCACTGTTGCAAAACAACTCCCAGTATTGTCGGACAGCCGTTGACTGTCCAGGCATGCTGGGAGTTTTGCAACAGCTGGAGGCACCCTGTTTGGGAATCACTGGCGTAGAATACCCCTATGTCCACCCCTATGCAATCCCTAATTTAGGCCTCAAATGCGCATGGCGCTCTCACTTTGGAGCCCTGTCGTATTTCAAGGCAACAGTTTAGGGCCACATATGGGGTATCGCCGTACTCGGGAGAAATTGGGCTTCAAATTTTGGGGGGTATTTTCTGCTTTTACCCTTTTTAAAAATGTAAAATTTTTGGGAAAACAAGCATTTTAGGTAAAAAAAAAATTTTTTTTTTACATATGCAAAAGTCGTGAAACACCTGTGGGGTATAAAGGTTCACTTAACCCCTTGTTACGTTCCCCGAGGGGTCTAGTTTCCAAAATGGTATGCCATGTGGTTTTTTTTTTGCTGTCCTGGCACCATAGGGGCTTCCTAAATGCGGCATGCCCCCAGAGAAAAATGTGCGTTCAAAAAGCCAAATGTGACTCCTTCTCTTCCGAGACCTGTAGTGCGCCAGCAGAGCACTTTTCACCCCCATATGGGGTGTTTTCTGAATCGGGAGAAATTGGGCTTCAAATTTTTAGGGGTATTTTCTGCTATTACCCTTTTTAAAAATAACATTTTTTTGGGAAAACAAGCATTTTAGGTAAAAAATTTTTTTTTTTTTTACATTTGCAAAAGTCGGGAAACACCTGTGGGGTATTAAGGTTCACTTTATCCCATGTTACATTTCCCGAGGGGTCTAGTTTCCAAAATGGTATGCCATGTGTTTTTTTTTTGCTGTTCTGGCACCATAAGGGCTTCCTAAAGGTAACATGCCCCCCAAAAACCATTTCAGAAAAACGTACTCTCCAAAATCCCCTTGTCGCTCCTTCCCTTCTGAGCCCTCCACTGCGCCCGCCGAACACTTTACATAGACATATGAGGTATGTCATTACTCGAGAGAAATTGGGCTACAAAAACAAGTAAAAATTTTGTCCTTTTACCCCTTGTAAAAATTCAAAAATTGGGTTTACAAGAACATGTGAGTGTAAAAAATGAAGATTGTGAATTTTCCCCTTCACTTTGCTGCTATTCGTGTGAAACACCTAAAGGGTTAAAACGCTGACTGAATGTCATTTTGAATACTTTGGGGGGTGTAGTTTTTATAATGGGGTCATTTATGGGGTATTTCTAATATGAAGACCCTTCAAATCCACTTCAAACCTGAACTGGTCCCTGAAAAATACTGAGTTTGAAAATTTTGTGAAAAATCGGAAAATTGCTGCTGACCGTTGAAGCCCTCTGGTGTCTTCCAAAAGTAAAAACACGTCAATTTTATGATGCAAACATAAAGTAGACATATTGTATATGTGAACCAAAAAAAAATTTATTCGTAATATCCATTTTCCTTACAAGCAGAGAGCTTCAAAGTTAGAAAAATGCAAAATTTTCTAATTTTTCATCAAATTTACGGATTTTTCACCAAGAAAGGATGCAAGTATCGACAAAAAATTACCACTATGTTAAAGTAGAATATGTCACGAAAAAACAATCTCGGAATCAGAATGATAACTAAAAGCATCCCAGAGTTATTAATGTTTAAAGTGACAGTGGTCAGATGTGCAAAAAACGCTCCGGTCCTTAAGGCCAAAATGGGCTCCGTCCTGAAGGGGTTAAATGCAACATGCCCTCCAAAAACAATTTCAGCAAAATCCCATTGTCGCTCCTTCCCTTCTGAGCCCTCTAGTGCAGCTACAGAGCACTTTACGTTCACATATGAGGTATTTCCTTACTCGAGAAAAATTGGGTTATACATTTTGGGGGCTTTTTCTCCTTTTACCCCTTGTAAAAATTTAAAAAGAAAGAAAAATTTTTGTGTAAAAAATTGAGATTTTAAATGTTCTCCTTCATTTTGCTGCTATTCCTGTGAAACACCTAAAAAAACTGGTGCAGTTTTTATAATGGGGTCATTTATGGGGTATTTCTAATATGAAGGCCCTTCAAATACACTTTAAAATTGAACTGGTTCTTAAAAAATTCAGATTTAGAAAATTCTGTGAAAAATTGCTGCTAAACTTTGAAGCCCTCTGATGTCTTCCAAAAGTAAAAACTTGTCAACTTTATGATGCAAACATAAAGTAGACATATTGTATATGTGAATTTTGTATTTTTGATATTTTAAGAGATGTTGTACAAGATATACATGAATTACATTTGTATCCTACGGGTCCTTACCTTTTTTATGTCAACGTGTATTATTTATACATGTTCACATATTTCTTTTCTTATATTAGTTCCGTTTGATTGTGTGCTCCCATTCATCTATTTTATTTCATCTATTTTCCACTGATAGAATGTATATATTTTTATATATCTTTTTGTATATTCATTCAAATAATTATATTTATCCTCCTCTTTCTCTTTCCTTTCCCAGTTTTCTTTCTCTCTCTTATATGTAGCGACATGGGGATATCATTCCCGGATTTTCCTGGATACGGACGTTTGGAATATTTCTTGGATACAATTCAACATGAAGGAAAAAGGGAAAAAATCATATAAAATGTAATTAATTTTTGTTTTTTTTTGTTTTAATGCTCATGTGCGATATCGGAAAGACAGAGAAGAAAACAGAGGGAATGTTAAAATTAATATCCAGATCAACCTCTCAAGTATTGAAGATAACATACAAAACTATGATGTTTGATATTTTATTATATTTTATACTCAAGGTGTTTGTATTCATGTTCACACTGCAGGGTGTTGCTCCCTTGCGTTTTTATTGTTATCTTGGTTGTTAGGGAGGGAGGGGGTTAAATACCTGGGCTAAGCCCTTCCTCTATAAATAACATCCACCTATGTCTGTTAATTGTACGACTGAGGCTACGCATTGTGGCCGAAACGAGTCACCTGTCTTCCATGTTGGCTGATTGCTGAATAAAGTACCGAGCATTGCTTGAATTGCCATGCTGGACTTTCTCTTCATTTCTATTACTATTGTTGGACTGGGGTCCGGTTCTGTCCGTGCCGTGGCGAGGGCACAAGGGTGAGCTGTGTCAACTCTGCTCTGTGAATCAATATATAATTTATTTGGAATGTCTATTTTCCTTACAAGCAGAGAGCTTCAAAGTCAGAAAAATGCTAAATGTCCCCCCTTAAAGGGGTACTCTGCCCCTAGACTTCTTATCCCCTATCTAAAGGATAGGGGATAAGATGTCAGATCGAGGGGGTCTCACCGCTGGGGACCCCAGGATCCTGGCTGCAGCTCCTCAGCTTTCATTACTGTACAGAGCAAACTCGCTCTGTGCGTAATGACGGGCAATACAGGGGCCGGAGCATCGTGATGTCATGGCTCCACCCCTTGTGACCATCATGCCCCCTCCCATAGGCTTGCATTAAGGGGCAGGCCGTGATGTCACGAGGGGCGGAATCGTGACGTCACGATGCTCCGACCCCTGTATCGCCCGTCAGTACAAATGAGACATTTAGTCTCAGTAAAGGCACCGGTTTTAATTTAAATCTTAGTCTCAGGTGGGGTTTACAGAGTGTTACGTTATGCGCTCTAGCCACACACGCTGGCCGTGAGCGCATGGTCCCCTTACCTTCTGCTGCCAATGGGGCTGGGATTTGCATCGCGGGAATTTATAAGTGAGCCACAGGTGGATTACACTAATGAGCGTACTGGCTCTTTAAATCTTAAAGCTCCGGCGTGCGCGCTAGGGGATGGGGACACATGCCGGAGCAGAGAGGCAGAGGCAAAAGAAACACCCGGAGAGTGACGGACTGGGGCATGCGAGCCCCAGTCCGTCACTCTCCGGGTGTTTCTCCTGCCTCTCTGCTCCGGCACGTGTCCCCATCCCCTAGGGCGCGTGTGCCGGAGCTTTAAGATTTAACCCCTTAAGGACCAAGGACGTACTGGTATGTCCTTGGTCCTGCTCCCATGATATAACGCGGGGTTAACCCCGCATCATATCACGGCGGGCCCGGCGTCATAGTGAAGCCGGGACCCGCCGCTAATAGCACGCAGCGCCGATCGCTTTTTAACCCGGCTAAAAGCGAAAGTGAAACGATGCCGGTTAACTCAGTGGGCTGTTCGGGATAGCCGCGGCGAAATCGCGGCATCCCGAACAGCTTACAGGACAGCGGGAGGGCCCCTACCTGCCTCCTCGCTGTCCGATCGCCGAATGACTGCTCAGTGCCTGAGATCCAGGCATAAGCAGTCATGCGGCAGAATCATCGATCACTGGTTTCCTATGAGAAACCAGTGATCAATGATAAAGATCAGTGTGTGCAGTGTTATGAATATGAATATCATTTAACCCCTCCCCTATTAAAAGTTTGAATCACCCCCCTTTTCCCATAAAAAAAAATACAGTGTAAATAAAAATAAACATATATGGTATCACCGCGTGCGGAAATGTCCGAATTATAAAAATATATCATTAATTAAACTGCTCGGTCAATGGCGTGCGCGCAAAAAATTCCAAAGTCCAAAATAGTGCATTTTTGGTCACTTTTTATATCATTTAAAAATGATCAATAAGTCCTATCAATGCAAAAATGGTACCGTTAAAAACGTCAGATCACGGCGCAAAAAATGAGCCCTCATACCGCCCCATACACGGAAAAATAAAAAAGTTATAGGGGTCAGAAGATGACAATTTTAAACGTATTAATTTTCCTGAATGTAGTTCTGATTTTTTCCAGAAGTACGACAAAATCAAACCTATATAAGTAGGGTATCATTTTAATCGTATGGACCTACAGAATAAAGATAATGTGTCATTTTTACCGAAAAATGTACCATGTAGAAACGGAAGCCCCCAAAAGTTCCAAAACGGCAGTTTTTTTTAAATTTTGTCGCACAATGATTTTTTTTTCCGTTTCACCGTAGATTTTTGGGCAAAATGACTGACGTCATTACAAAGTAGAATTGGTGGCGCAAAAAATAATCAATCATATGGATTTTTAGGTGCAAAATTGAAAGAGTTATGATTTTTTAAAGGCAAGGAGCAAAAAATGAAAATGCAAAAACGGAACCCCCCCCGGTCCTTAAGGGGTTAAAGAGCCAGTACGCTCATTAGTGTAATCCATCTGTGGCTCACTTATAAATTTCTCCACCCTCCTCAGTTCCCTGCTGGATCTTTGTTGCCTTTGAAAAAGCGTTCCTCTGTATTGCCTTGCCGTGTATCAGATCTCTTGCTCTTGTGACTTGACCTTGCTCCTCTGCCACCTGCCTACTGAACTCCTGCTTTGCTTTGACTACGCTACTGTACCGCCTGCCCTGACCTTCTGCTATCCAGACTATGAGTTGCCTTATCCCTCCTGTTCCTCGCATCTCCTCAGCCGCCTGTGAGGTCGAGCCTTGCCAGGGGTAGCGACCTGGGTGCCGCCTGCCGCAGCAAGTCCATCCCGCTTTGCGGCGGGCTCTGGTGAAAACCAGCGGCAACTTAGACTCCACTCCCTGGTACGGTACGAGTCATCTGTCACACAGGTCCAGAGGATCCACATGCACCGGGGTTCCTGTCTTCAGAAACGTGAGTGTTACACGGAGAAATTCAGATCCGGTGTTTACCTATTAGCAATATGAAGTATTGTCTGCACTTGTTATAAAATTCCACAATTCCCAGGCATTTTCATTCAGCTAACCACTCTCACTCTATTAAAAAAGGGGACGTGGCTCCCTGAAATGTGTCTAGCCTAAGTTTGTATCTACCAATACCCCAATTGTGGACACATTGGAGTACCCACAAGTCAGGAGCCATTGCTGTCTCATTTGAGAACTGAAAGCACGCTCCACCAAGCACAACCGCACCGTAGCCAGCCGCAGCAAGCACAGTCCAGCAATCTCACCATCAGCATAGCCGGTAAGAGGCACATTGTGCCAAATTTTCATTCTGCCTGGAACTTATAATTTTGTCCCTGTGCCGTCAGGGTAGAGAGGGTCCCAAAGCGGAGGACTCCAGCGCTGCAATGCGCACATGATTGACATTTAGCCCTAACCCCCACCCTACCTAAAAGCACTCATACAGCAGCCCTGTGCCGACAGGGTAGAGTGGGCAACAAATAGGGGGCCTCCAGCACTGCCGAGCGCTGCAACTGACCTTATTACAGCTCAGCACTTAATCCATTACATAGGCATGGCGCCGTCCGTGCGAGGAATATGCAATCTTGACTATATCACCTACCGTTCACTGCGGGGTATCTGTTTAACACTTATCAGCGCACCACGCCAACCATAGCGCTGAGACTATAATACTCCATGTCCCAACTCACTCCGTTACAGGGGAATTACAAGTGTCACCTATTTATATGCTTTTATATGTATTTTATAGTATATGCATTTAACTGTAGCACGTATTATTATATCTTGTGACCTGTCCTGGGCCCTGCTAAAGACCTCACATTATAAACTCCAATTATTTAAATAAATGTTATTTTAATAATGGACATCTTTTCTTGCATCGTCTTTTCCTCTATTTCTGCTAATTACTCACCCTTAGCCTAGCAAGACTGCTACCATTTTAGTTTTTTCTCACAAATGAGACATTTAACTGTCATTTGTGGAATGTGGTAAAATAGCACCTTTTTGTGGTGTTTTTCGGGGAAAATCACAGCAAACACAGAAAAATCTCAGCAAAAAATGCAATGTATGAACACTGCCACAGAAGAGGTGTGTAGAAGCAGTATAGCGATAGAGCTTGGAGGGTATGAGTCTGTGATCTAGCTGGAGCCATATTATAGGTGATGATTTTATCCTGTAGTTTGCAGGAAGTGAGCTGACCTTTTTTGTGGGACAATTTGTACTTTATTTTAAATTGGACAAAGGGGGAAATGTAGTCTTGCTAGAAAAAGCATATTACTTACCAGAAGATAACAGGCAATTAGGCAATGTCAGATATTTCTGGAAAATTTCCGAGAACCCCCTTTCCAGATACACTTCCAAACTACAATCCCTTTTAAGAACCTATGTAGAAAAAAATGTCATCTCTATTAAAATGGGTGAGAAACTGTTCCCATTAAATCCAAAACCTACTAGTTGGTATTTTTAGCCAAAAACTCATGAAATGTTTGTGTCCCCACCCGGGAGACCTAGCCACTGTCTAGCTTTATAGACAGAGCCACTGTCTAGCTTTATAGACTGGTTACCGCACCCTCTTCTTGCGGAGCTACCGAGTGTAGCCAAGGACACCAATGATTTTCTCCATACCCTTGAAGGTATGAGTTGGCCTGAAAAGGGCATGTTGGTGTCCTTAGATATAGAATCACTCTATACAAGCATACCGCAGAAGCAGAGTGTAGAGACCATTCGGGAGTTTCTATACTCCCAGGATAAATCGCAGGAGTGCATTAATTTTATCTGTGACACTCTGCTGTTTATTTTAACGTACAATATTTTCAGGTTCGGCGAGACATGGTATATCCACCAGTGGCTTGTACCCTGGCCAACCTTTATGTGGCAATGTTTGAGAAGCGCTATATTTTTTCTGAGAGTAACCGGTACCTGAAATATATTGCATGTTACAGCCGTTTTTTTGATGACGTCTTTTTGGTTTGGACAGGAGGACGTAGCTGAATTCAATGAGTTTGTGACATCATTAAATGATGTAAATGACATGAACCTTACTTTTACCTGTAAGATAGGTCCAAAAGAACTTGAGTTCCTTGAAGTGCTTGTGGTGATAGAAGATAATAACGTGGTCACTAAGGGCTATTGTAAGCTGACCGCCTGCAATTCATTGTTCCACTGAGAGAGCTATCACCCCAAACACGTCAAACGAGCTGTCCCTTATGGGCAATTTTTAAGGCTCAAGAGAATAAACAGCAGAGACCAAGATTACCGAATACAAGCTGAGGAACTAAAGGATTGTTTGCCTGCAAGGGGTTACCCTAAACAGGTACTTTTGAAAGCAATGGAAAGAACGGAAAAACTGAACAGAAAAGACCTGCTGTCAGGACGTAAAAGTAAATTTAAATACTCAGATAAAACCTCCAAAAAACCCTCTCCTAAACCTTCTTGTTTATCATTCTCATTTAGGTCCAGCCTGATGGCTACCCAGATAAAGAAATACATTTTTGATAATTCAAAATGATCCAGATCTCTCAGGGGTAGCGAGTAATAGGCCTATGATTAGTTTCAAAAAAGTAAAAACCGTAGGGATGTTCTAGTTAGTAGCACTTTCAGGGAAACAAGAGTCAAGAAAGATAATAAGAACTGGTTACAGAGGTCCCTTAGTCCAGCTATGTACAAATGCGGAACTGGTGTCCTTATGCCTATGTAGGTGAGACAATTTGTTTAGGAGGTGTTCAGATTAAGCTCACAGACATGATATGTTGCAGAACCTCGTAAGTAGTGTACGCTACTTTTCATAGCTGCATGCGATTTTACATAGGATGTACAATACATCCTCTACATACGAGGTTCAAAGAACATGTCCATTCATACAAAAAGGCTCTCCACGTCTCATTACACATATTTTAGAAGAACATGCTGGTGACGTAAAGGCTTTAAAATTTCTAGGTCTAGAAAAAAATCATGCAATTTCCAAAATCATAGAAGCAAGGCACTCCTGAGATGTAAAGCAAAATGGATCCTGCGCGCTAATGCGCAGGGTCAATTGGGTTTAAACGACCATTCCGACTTGAGTCCTTTCCTCTAAATCGCTTCTAAGACAAAGGCCTGCGAAAATTGCTATTAACTTACTTGTTTTTAGTACTTGTCACATAGTTTTTGGATGTAGTTTTAGTGTGCACTAAGACAGATGTGTGTTACATGCCACTACAGTGGGGATCAAAAGTTTGGGCACCCCAGGTAAACATTTGTATTAATGTGCATAAAGAAGCCAAGGAAAGATGGAAAAATCTCCAAAAGGCATCAAATTACATATTAGACATTCTTATAAGTCAACAAAAGTTAGATTTTATTTCCATCATTTACACTTTCAAAATAACAGAAAACAAAAAAAATGGCATCTGCAAAAGTTTGGGCACCCTGCAGAATTTATAGCATGCACTGCCCCCTTTGCAAAGCTGAGACCTGCCAGTGTCATGGATTGTTCTCAATCATCATCTGGGAAGACCAGGTGATGTCAATCTCAAAGATTTTAAATGCCCAGACTCATCTGACCTTGCCCCAACAATCAGCACCATGGGTTCTTCTAAGCAGTTGTCTAGAAATCTGAAACTGAAATAGTTGACGCACACAAAGCTGGAGAAGGCTATAAGAAGATAGCAAAACGTTTTCAGATGTCAATATCCTCTGTTCGTAATGTAATTAAGAAATGGCAGTCATCAGGAACAGTGGAAGTTAAAGCAAGATCTGGAAGACCAAGAAAAATATCAGACAGAACAGCTCGCAGGATTGTGAGAAAAACAATTCAAAACCCCCTTTTGACTGCACAATCCCTCCAGAAAGATCTGGCAGACACTGGAGTTGTGGTACACTATTCCACTATAAAGAGATACTTGTACAAATATGGTCTTCATGGAAGAGTCATCAGAAGAAAACCTCTTCTACGTCCTGATCACAAAAATCATTGAACTTTGCAAATGAACATATAGACAAGCCTGATGCATTTTGGAAACAAGTTCTGTGGACCAATGAGGTTAAAATGGAACTTTTTGGCCGGAATGAGCAAAGGTACGTTTGGAGAAGAAGGGGAACAGGATTTAATGAAAAGAACCTTTGTCCAACTGTTAAGCATGGGGGTGGATCAATCATGCTTTGGGGTTGTATTGCAGCCAGTGGCACAAGGAACATCTCACGAGTAGAAGGAAAAATGGATTCAATAACATTTCAGCAAATTTTGGATGCTAACATGATGCCATCTGTGAAAAAGCTGAAGTTAAAGAGAGGATGGCTTCTATAAATGGATAATGATCCTAAACACACCTCGAAATCCACGGGGGATTACATCAAGAGGCATAAACTGAAGGTTTTGCCATGGCCTTCACAATCTCCTGACCTCAACATAATTGAAAATCTATGGATGGACCTTAAAAGAGCAGTGCGGGACAGACAGCCCAGAAATCTCAAAGAACTGAAAGACTTTAGTAAGGAAGAATGGGCAAAGATACCTCAAACAAGAATTGAAAGACAGTACAAGATATTAACTCTGCAGGATGCCTAAACTTTTGCAGATGCCATTTTTTTGTTTTCTGTTATTTTGAAAGTGTAAATGATGGAAATAAAATCTAACTTTTGTTGACACAGTATAAGAATGTCTAATCTGTAATTTGATGCCTTTTGGAGATTTTTCCATCTTTCCTTGGCTTCTTTATGCACATTAATAACATTTTTTACCTGGAGTGCCCAAACTTTTGAACCCCACTGTACCTATGATGCAATCAGCAGGAAGTGTATTTACCTGGCTGCCGCTGTCACATTAGACGTGGTGTGAGGAAGCGCCAGAAGCGGCGCAAAATAGTTATCACACACCTGTCTTGACCCGGCGCCCCGTCACCGCTGTGTACTGCACCCAAAGAATAAAGAAGCTGGTTGGTGTTTGCAACATTTGTGAGTGCCCCCCATTATTTCTGCTTGTGCCGTTGTTCCAGTTTTGCTGTTCCTCTCGCGGGGAGAGGCACCACTTTGCTTCCACCGGAAAGCATCTACACTTGCACGCACATTACCATTGACTGTGGTTTGTATGAGGAGGTAGAAGTGAAGACATTTAAAAGGTCAGTGCCACGGACTATGACTTTGCGTACTTTTTTTTTATCATATACTGTAATGTATTAGGAAGCCAGAACAATCACAGGCTTTTACAATTATAGAGCTAGGGAAGACCCGGGAGCGGAGGTAAAGCCCTGGGCTTCACCAGCAACCCATCAGCACTCCACAATTACATTGCAGGGGTGCCAATGAGTCCCCTAGACACCAAGGATTAGCGGCATTTAATATTTAAATGCTGTGATGTGTATAGATTGCGGCATTTAACAATTTAAATGATGGACATCAGAGCAATCACAGATGTTTGTTATTACCTGCAGATGTAAGCTGCTGATAGCATTAGTGTGGGCAAAAAAAACAAAACCTCAACACTCATACAGCACCACTTGTTTCATTTCAACGCAGCACCATTTGTTTCATTTCAGCGCAGCTGCATTTATGCATTTCATTACTACAATTTGGTCATGAGATCACTGGTTACATGGCTTAACCCCTTCCCGACCATTGACATACTGGTACCTCATGGGTCGGGTGAAGGGAATATGGCAATGGCCTCGGAGTCGGGTCCACGTCATAACTGGCAGATGCCGGCTGCTATCAGCAGGGGACATCTGCTGGTAATGATGGACAGCTTCCTTCTTTAGGGTCTATTTACACAATGAGAATGATGTGCATACTTGATGTACAGGATTTCCAGCTGCAGTTTTTTTGCTGTAGGTTTCAATGTAATCAAATGACTGAACACAGCTTCAAATCTGCAGCTTCAAATTCTGCACATCAAATATGCACAGGATAGAGTATGTGTGAATAGACCCTTAAACTGTCTATTGTAAGTTTGCAAGATCTATTTTTTTTTATATAAAAAATGTAAGCCAAAACAGTGGCACATTTAACCCCTTAAGGACACAGGACGTCCGGCGACGTCCCCGCACCCTGGGCTTTAAGGACCAAGGACGCCCCGGACGTCCTGGTGTTTTTCCGGTCTCTGCCGCGCACCTGGCGGAGATCGGAAGCGGATCCCTGCTGAAATCCTTCAGCAGGGATCCAGGGCAAACGCAGAGGGGAGCCATGTCGGTGATCGCCGCAAATGGCCGGCGAAATCGCGCCATCTGGGACCCGACCGCCTGGTAAATTAGACCATGCTGGAGGCTAGGAGCGAGGTGCCACCTCCTCCTATCCCCTGGGATCCGTCGGTTAGAACTAACCGAACAATCGCAGGGGGGGCGCGGTTACTTCCTCCCGCTCTCCCCAGCCCCTGGAGGCCCGGAGAGTGCGGGAGGAAGATCGGAGGACGCGGCGGGGGACGGGGGAGTGCTCCTCATCCCTGAAGACCCGGATCCCGGTGATGAAGACGGCGGCGGCGACAGGTGAGTTCCTCTTCAGCCGCGGTTGGGCCCTTTACAGCAATGCACGTCGCCGTAAAGCGACATGCATTGCTGTATTGGGACCCTGTATACTACAACTCCCAGCATGCCCAGACAGCCCCTGGCGTCTGAGCATGCTGGGAGTTGCAGTTTTGCAACATCTGGAGGTCCACAGTTTTTGGACCACTGTGCCCTTCCAGATGTTGCAAAACTACAGCTCCCAGCTTGCCAAGACTGTCCAGGCATGCTGGGAGTTGTAGTTTTGTAACATCTGGCCCTTCAGATGTTGCAGAACTACAACTCCCAGCTTGTCTGGACAGTCTTGGCTTGCTGGGAGTTGTAGTTATGCAACATCTGGAAGGGCACAGATTGCAGACCACTAATACAGTGGTTCCCAAACTGTAGTCCTCCAGATGTTGCAAAACTACAACTCCAAGCCTTCTCAGACATGCTGGGAGTTGTAGTTCGGCAACATCCGGATGTTGCCGAACTACTACTTCCAGCATGCCTGAGCACGCTATGAGTTGCAGTTTTGCAACATCTGGAGGACTACAGTCTGGACACCACTACACAGTGGTCCGCAAACTGTTCTCCTCCAGCTGTTGCATAACTACTACTCTCAATATGCCCTTCGGCTGTCTGGGCATGCTGGGAGTTGTAGTTTTGCAACAGCTGGAGGAACACTGGTTGCAAAACACTACAACCCCCAGCATGCACGGACAGCCAAAGGGCATGCTGGAAGTTGTAGTTTTGCAACAGCTGGAGGTTTGCCCCCCCCCCCTTGAATGTACAGGGTACATTCACATGGGCAGGGGTTACAGTTACAGTATTCTGCTGCAAGCTCAAACTCCAGCGGGAAACTAGCTGTGATCCCCCGCCTGTGTGACTGTACCCTAAAAACACTACACTACACTAACATAAAATAAAAAGTAAAAAACACTACATATACACATACCCCTACAGAGCCCTCCTCCCCAGTAAAAATGAAAAACATCTGGTACGCCACTGTTTCCAAAACGGAGCCTCCAGCTGTTGCAAAACAACAACTCCCAGTATTGTCGGACAGCCGTTGACTGTCCAGGCATGCTGGGAGTTTTGCAACAGCTGGAGGCACCCTGTTTGGGAATCACTGGCGTAGAATACCCCTATGTCCACCCCTATGCAAATCCCTAATTTAGGCCTCAAATGCACATGGCGCTCTCTCACTTCAGAGCCCTGTCGTATTTCAAGGCAACAGTTTAGGGCCACATATGGGGTATCGCCGTACTCAGAAGAGATGGGGGTTACAAATTTTGGGGGGTCTTTTCTGCTATTAACCCTTGCAAAATATGAAATTTGGGAGGAAACACATTTTTGTGAAAAAACATTTTTTTTTCACATATGCAAAAGTCGTGAAACCCCTGTGGGTTATTAAGGCTCACTTAATTCCTTGTTACGTTTCTCAAGGGGTCTAGTTTCCAAAATGGTATGCCATGTGTTTTTTTTTGCTGTCCTGGCACCATAGGGGCTTACTAAATGCGACATGCCCCCCTAGCAAAATTTGCTCTCAAAAAGCCAAATATTACTCCTTCTCTTCTGAGCATTGTAGTTCGCCCCCAGTGCACTTCAGGTCAACTTATGGGGTACTTCCATACTCAGAAGAGATGGGGTTACAAATTTTGTGGATCTTTTCTGCTATTAACCCTTGCAAAAATGTGAAATTTGGGGGGGAAACACACATTTTAGTGAAAATTTTTATTATTTTTTTTACATATGCTTAAGTCGTGAAACACCTGTGGGGTATTAAGGCTCACTTTATTCCTTTTTATGTTCCTCAAAGGGTCTAGTTTCCAAAATGGTATGCCATTTGTTTGTTTTTTGCTGTTCTGGCACCATAGGGGCTTCCTAAATGCAACATGCCCCCAAAAAACCATTTCACAAAAACGTACTCTCCAAAATTCCCTTGTCGCTCCTTCCCTTCTGAGCTCTCTACTGCGCCCGCCGAACACTTTACATAGACATATGAGGTATGTGCTTACTCGAGAGAAATTGGGCTACAAATATAAGTATAAATCTTCTCCTTTTACCCCTTGTAAAAATTCAAATATTGGGTCTACAAGAACATGCGAGTGTAAAAAATGAAGATTGTGAATTTTCTCCTTCACTTTGCTGCTATTCCTGTGAAACACCTAAAGGGTTAAAATGCTGACTGAATGTCATTTTGAATACTTTGGAGGGTGCAGTTTTTATAATGGGGTCATTTGTAGGGTATTTCTAATATGAAGACCCTTCAAATCCACTTCAAACCTGAACTGGTCCCTGGAAAAAAGCGAGTTTCAAAATTTTGTGAAAAATTGGAAAACTGCTGCTGAACTTTGAAGCCCTCTGGTGTCTTCCAAAAGTAAAAACTCATCAATTTTATGATGAAATCATAAAGTATACATATTGTAAATGTGAATAAAAAAAAAAATATTTTGGAATATCCATTTTCCTTACAAGCAGAGAGCTTCAAAGTTAGAAAAATGCAAAACTTTTCAAATTTTTCATATAATTTTGGGATTTTTCACCAAGAAAGGATGCAAGTTACCACAAAATTTTACCACTATGTTAACCCCTTAAGGACTCAGCCCATTTTGGCCTTAAGGACTCAGACAATTTAATTTTTACGTTTTCATTTTTTCCTCCTCGCCTTCTAAAAATCATATCTCTTTTATATTTTCATCCACAGACTAGTATGAGGGCTTGTTTTTTGCGCGACCAGTTGTCCTTTGTAATGACATCACTCATTATATCATAAAATGTATGGCGCAACCAAAAAACACTATTTTTGTGGGGAAATTAAAACGAAAAACGCAATTTTGATAATTTTGGAAGGTTTTGTTTTCACGCCGTACAATTTATGGTAAAAATGACGTGTGTTCTTTATTCTGAGGGTCAATACGATTAAAATGATACCCATTATTATATACTTTTATATTATTGTTGCGCTTAAAAAAAATCACAAACTTTTTAACCAAATTAGTACATTTATAATCCCTTTATTTTGATGACCTCTAACTTTTTTATTTTTCCGTATAAGTGGCGGTATGGGGGCTCATTTTTTGCGCCATGATCTGTACTTTTTTTTTATACCACATTTGCATATTAAAAACTTTTAATACATTTTTTATAATTTTTTTTTTAATAAAATGTATTAAAAAAGTAGGAATTTTGGACTTTTTTTATTTTTTTTCGTTCACGCCGTTCACCGTATGGGATCATTAACATTTTATTTTAATAGTTCGGACATTTACGCACGCGGCGATACCAAATATGTCTATAAAAAATGTTTTTTACGCTTTTTGGGGGTAAAATAGGAAAAAACGGACGTTTTACTTTTTTATTGGGGGAGGGGATTTTTCACTTTTTTTTTTCTTTTACTTTTACATTTTTTTTTACACTTGAATAGTCCCCATAGGGGACTATTCATAGCAATACCTTGATTGCTAATACTGATCTGTTCTATGTATAGGACATAGAACAGATCAGTATTATCGGTCATCTCCTGCTCTGGTCTGCTCGATCACAGACCAGAGCAGGAGACGCCGGGAGCCGCACGGAGGAAGGTGAGGGGACCTCCGTGCTGCATTATGAATGATCGGATCCCCGCAGCAGCGCTGCGGGCGATCCGATCGTTCATTTAAATCGCGAACTGCCGCAGATGCCGGGATCTGTATTGATCCCGGCACCTGAGGGGTTAATGGCGGACGCCCGCGAGATCGCGGGCGTCGGCCATTGCCGGCGGGTCCCTGGCTGCGATCAGCAGCCGGGATCAGCCGCGCATGACACGGGCATCGCTTCGATGCCCGCGGTTATGCTTAGGACGTAAATGTACGTCCTGGTGCGTTAAGTACCACCTCACCAGGACGTACATTTACGTCCTGCGTCCTTAAGGGGTTAAAGAAGAATATGTCACGAAAAAACAATCTAGGAATCAGAATGATAACTAAAAGCATCCCAGAGTTATTAATGTTTAAAGTGACAGTGGTCAGATGTTCAACAAACGCTCTGGTCCTAAGGTGTAAAATGGCCTGGTCCTTAATTAAGGGGTTAAAGGGAATCTGTCATCAGTGTCACCTGCACTAACCTGTTGGTACAGGCTTGTAGTGCGGGTGACTCTGATAAAAATGATACTTACCACAGGCCCATCCCTGTTGGCCCTTCTTATATGGTTGTTGATAATTAGCAGGCTTGGTGCACAGGCAGTGCTCCAGGTGCAAGGTGATGTCACAGCTGCTGCTTCCTCACTTCGCTCGGATGTGAGCAGGTTTGAGTATGCAGCAGCCATGACGACAGTGTGCTCCTGAAGTGTCGCCCACACACCAAGCTTGCTGATTATATGAGGAGGATAAAGGGTGAAAAGGGCCACAGATCAGGCCATAGTAAGTATAATTTTCATCAGTTTCAGCCGCACTACAAACCTGTACCAACAGGTTAGTGCAGGTGACGCTGATTAAACAAACCTTTTAAAAATAAGACATGCCCACTTTCCTCTAATCCACACCCCATAGTCAAGCAAGGTACAAAAGTACAAAATTGCAAATCATGCAAGTCAGTTTATTGACCCACAATGTATTAGATTTTTGGCACAGAAAGTTTTGATTATGTGCTCTACTGTGCTGAATCTTCAGGGAGTACTGCAGGGTAAATGACTGTTTGCGGGTGTCCTACCAATGTGACCCCCGTGACCTCCTGCCCGGCGCCCTAGCTCTCCAACGAACAAAGCTGTGTCGACCCCCACACAAAGCAGAACCGGACATGCCCCCTCCATAAATCTCTATGGGAGAGCCGTAGATACAGCGTTTGTATACCTCCAGCTCTCCTATAGGAATACATGAAGGGGAAGTGTCAACCACCGCTTTGTGCAACAGTCAACAGTCTCCTTGCACGGAGCAGAGAGCGTTGATCACGCAAGAAAGCGAGGCACCAGGCAGGAGATCTTCGGGGGTCCCAGAGGTTGGACTGCCTGCGATCAGACACTTATCCCCTGTCCTGAGGATTACTTACTGGTACGCCATCATGTACCTGTACGTCATGGGTCGGAAAGGGGTTAAAAAAGCCTCTGAAACACTAAAGCAATCTGATTGGTTGCTATGGCCAACTGCACCTCTTTTCCTCCACACAGCTTTTGATAAATCTTTCTCTTTTGCACCTTTATTTTGGTGCTTATTTTTATTCTGTGACACATTTTATTAAAAGTGGCACCCGCCATTTACGTCACATTTAAATTGAAATGTAATTTCAAATTCCCTGCCGAGAGCCGCGATTGTCCAGTCAGAGCCGGCCAATCAGGGTTTCCAGCAGGGAAAATAAAGTTACAGCTCAGAGAAGTTCTATTCTTTACATTACCGGCCAACTTGGGAGCAGAGCATGCTGCCCGCTTCCCTACTTATAAAGCTAGAGTTACATATATGTGAAGTCCGGCTCCGGCGAAACTGGGCGAAAATTGCCACAACTGATGCCAGAAGTGCATCAGTTGGGCATCATCTGGCATCCATTGTTTGTGATCGCCGGACGGGGGGGGGGGGACGCTGCAAGATGTGTTCCCCTGTCGATGCCGGTCCTGCGAGTCAAATCATCCAGCATCCAAACTGAGATGCCGGATGATTGTGAATTGTCCCATTAAAAGGAATGGGATCAGTTCTTGCCTCATTTTCTGCAGTGTCGGTGGGGGGAAAAACCTGATGGCGCATATATGTAAAGGAGGCCTAAGTTAGTATCGCAGCGGGTCTCAGGAGTTAAACCCAGAGCGATCTCTCCCTTAGCCCCTGTACTACTACCCCCAACATGGAACAGACTATTTTCCATGATGGGCGTAGTAGTACAAGTGCTACTGCTGATGAGTCACTACAGACTCCTCCTGAGTCAATACAGACTCCCGAAGCCAGGGGATGTGCATAAGCCAACCCTCAGCGATGCGATACTACTGCTCCCATCATGGACCAGAGCCTGTTCCATGATGGGAGTAGGAGTAGTATCGCAGCGCTGCAGAAGTCCCGGATAGCTTCAGAGGAAATTTAAATTAACAGTACAAAACTGTGCACAAAACCGTGGTTGACTATGGTTTTGTGCACAGGGAAAAAAAAGCAAAGACCGTACCTTCACTACAACTTACAAAACCGGAGATATCTATAAATACGTTTTGCTATACGGTTGCATACGGTTTTTAAATAGAAAACGTATATGGCAACCGTGTAGCAAAAATTATGGGGGGGGGGGGTTTAGTTTAGCAACACCTCTAGGCTCTCTGTTTGGGAACACATTGCTTTATGGGCCCTCTTCTCAGGGATGACCTACAGCTTTTTTTATTTAAATAAAATGGTTATTGACGCCTTGTACTGCTAGGAGCAGGGAATTCCATCAGTATATGCACTTCTGTATATTATACAGCCGGTAGAGGTAAGAAGTGATAAAATGCACACCTCTTTACACTCCGTGGGCCAGGCGCCCTACATCAGACTAACGAAGTGGAACACTAAAGACAGTGAAAAACTGCCACAGGGAATAAAATTGTCTGTTTACACACATTTAAAAAAATGCCAGAAAATAAAAACACAAAAATAATAAATAAAAAAAATGAAAAAAAGGAGCAGATGCAGCTTTTTGGGTGTTTTTCAGGTGAAGAATAAAAACACAAAATTCAACATAGCTTTAAAGGGGGTCCCACTCCTGGGAACCCCATGCAATCTCTCCTGCAGCACCCCCTGTCATATGGTGCACAAAGCGAGCTTCGCTCCGTGCCTCATGATGCAGGGGCTGGAGGATCGTGACGTCACTGCCCCGCCCCCTTGTGACGTCACGACCCCGTCCCCTCAATGCAAATCTATGGGAGAGGGCGTGGTGGCTGTCACGCTCCCTCCCACAGACTTGCATTAAGGGGGTGAGGCTGTGACATCACGGTCCTCCGGCCCCTGCATCTCCAGTATCAGGCACAGAGCGAAGCTCGCTCCATGCACCAGATGACAGGGGGTGCTGCAGGAGAGATTGCGGGGGTTCCCAGTGGCGGGACCCCCGCGATCATACATCTTATCCCCTTTTCTTTGGATAGGGGATAAGATGTCTAGGGGCAGAGTACCCCTTTAACATGCCCTTTGCAAAGACACAAAACTGAACACAGAAGACCTTGCAGCGTGGCTAAAGGAGAAAAAAAAAAAACATGTACTGCTGTGTCTATATAAATTATTCTGATAACCTAAGACTCTTAACACTGTACTCAACAAACACTCCTAGCAAAAGCAGTTGTTTTGTTTCCAGAACCTAAAAATACAGCCAAGTTCCCACCACTAAGGGTATATTTACAAAGCAGATGTCCACTCAGTACATTTCTGGCAAACATTTTGGAGAGAGCGGGGGCCCTCAGAATATTCCAGTGCTTGGACCGCTTGGAAATCTGGCTTCTCAATTGATTCTACAGAAAAACTTGACATGTCAATTCTTTCTGAGGAGCCTATAATCAGAATTTCCGTCGTAGATGTCTCTGCCGTGGAAATTCTGCAGTGTGCATAGTGCAGGAAAATCCCATTGAAAACAATGGGACTCTGCTGCAACGGGACTCTGAAGCAAGCTACCTAGGTGATTCAGTTTTTTTTTTTAAACATTTTTATTAAACATTTTTTTATTTGCTAAATGTTTCACAATTAACAGGGGGTGTTTAGAATCGTGACAGAACACTCTGTAGAACACCAATCTGCATTACAACAATCTGTTTTAAGATCTCCATTTAGTATGAACTATAGAAAGAAAGAAATTCACAGGATTGACTGTGTAGGATCAGTAATAAATAGTACAGAATTTATAACAAACCATAAACTATAAACCAGTGTATTGGGCTCCAGTATTCATTTGATAATATTTAGAGAAAATAAACCAGTCTATCGGGCTCCGGTAATCATTTGATAGTATTTATAGAAAATATTTGACCAAATAGAATGGGAGGATTTTAGATGTGGGAGGACTTTAAAGGGAACCTGTCATCACTTTCATACTGCTCGAATCACGAGTCATAGGGGCATTCTCCAACAGCTTCAAACCCCCCCCTCCCCCAATAGTTTTGATTGATAGATACCCTAAGGGGGAGATTTGTCAAAACCTGTCCAGAGGAAAAGTTGCTGAGTTGCCCATAGCATCCAATCAGATTGATTCTCTCTTTTTTGCAGAGGCCTTTTCAAAAATGAAAGAAGCGATCTGATTGGTTGCTATGGGCAACTCAGCAACTTTTCCTCTAGACAGGTTTTGATAAATCGCCCCCTAAGTGTCTAGATTATGTGACTTCAGCCATGGGGAATAAAGCTATATATTTGTTTCTTTGGGTAGTTACGCTGTTTTAGCACAAACACCAACATTGGCTTTTGCCAGTACTTTTTTTTTTTTGTAAGAGTTTTTTGTGGTGTGTAATTTTAGGTCACATGTATATAGGACTGGCTTTCATCATCACAGTTATGGGAGTAGTTATTCGCAGGAGCCATATACACAGTTCATGTTCCGTAACCAAAAACTCTTCTTTTTTTCCTGCCGTATTCAGATGTTCACATCGCTGACATGGGGTGGGGTGCTGGAAGGATCTGTCTCCTCTACCACGGACATCATGATGGGTGAGCTATCAGTCTCTTGGGATGTGTGACGCAAAGTAGACTCTAGGAGTGACTCGATCTGTTCTTGACAAGCCTGCAGACAGTCTGGATCACACTGGATGACCTGCGATAAGGACAGGGTAAGGCATCTAGAAGATAAGACGCCGTCTGCATTGCCCAAATGTAGACCACGTATGGCGGCCGCCACGGTCCCAGCTGCTAGCACGGAGGGAGGGCTGACAATAAACTTTAACTCTGTAGCACAGAGAGCCATAAAGGTCTTGGCGTATTTGCGCACGATCTGCTTGGTATCATCAGTCAATGATATTTTGTAAAGCAAATGTTCTATAAAGTCGTGAGGCGTCACGGAGGCCATGTTCCACTTCAGCTCTTTCAGTACTAACACCTCCATGTTCAGTATATCCTCTATGGAGGCAGCATTATCAGTGTAAATGCGAAGTTTCTCTGCAGTTAAAGGGATGGTCTCCTTTAATTTGGAGGCCAGCAGCATGCAGGTTGCCCCCAGCAGTTGTAACCTGTTTTTCCTTATTGGCACAAGAGAAAGGTATCTGTCCATGTAGTTCATGGAGAGTGGGAAAACCTCCTCTTCACACTTCTGTTCCTCACAGACCTCCAGCATCCATGTGGCCACCATCTTCCTCATGTAGGGCTGGATGTCCGGTTGCACGGAGGTGAAGTAGTGGATGCAGGGGCAATGGGTCTCCTGGGCTTTCAGCAGGTTGTTCAGCACCCGGTCAGTCAGCAGGTTGCTGTCTACATGGGCTCTTCTCACCGTGTCCACCTCTAAGCAGAGCAGATCCATGGCGTCTGGACTCTCCGTGTCTTGTGCCCGGTGTGCTGGGTAACGTGCCCCACTGCTCAGGAGCGATCCTATACTTGACCGTCTTGTCCCGGTATGCTGGGTAACGTGCTGGGTAACGTGCCGGTAACGTGCCGGGTAACGTGCCCCTCCCCTCAGGAGCGTTCCTATACTTGGCCCGACGTGCCCAGTAACGTGCCCCTCCCCTACGGAGCGCTACTATACTTACCCTGCTGCACCTACACACTGGCTGCACACGTAGCACGCAGTATAGAAAACCTATATAAAGCATGAATATACATAACACTCATATAGTGGCAGGAGAACTCACATATATCCTCCTTATTACGTCATGACTTCCCTCACACCATGTACACCGCGCTCGTCTCTGCGTCACACATCCTCTCACTGCGCTGAAGGAAACTTTCCCGCCCGCCGCAGACCACGTGACCCGCGCCCTCACAGCAGGCTGAGTGTAATTGTAGCCGTGTGAGGTGCCGCTCCACAGCCGCCCGACATGACGCAGAGCTCGGATATACCACGGGATGTTATCGCTCTTCTCAGAGGTGACTGACAGGAGGGGAGAGGGTCCTGGGGAGACTTTAGGAAGTAGTTTAATCGATTGAAGTCAATGGGGCAGTTCACACCTTCTTATTTTTGCAACTTATTTTGCTGGCCATTGATTTCAATGTGGAGCAAAATCTGCTGCAGCAAATCTAAAGTTAAAAACAAGGACGTGTGAACTGACCCTTATGGAGTATTCACAGGTACTGGATCTGTTGCAGATTACAATGTTAACTCAATGATGGATCTCCGCTTTAAATCTGCAGCATCAGATGTGCGCAGAATACTGTACATGTGAATACACCCTTAGGGTAGGGTCACAGGTACAGAATCTGCTGCATATTTTATGCAGCTGATTTAGATTCCCATTGAAGTTAATGGGTAGCAAAATCAGCTGCACAAAATATGCAGCAGATTCTGTACGTGTGAACGCACCCTTATGGGGCATAAACACACAGGATCCATAGTTGCATATTTTTTAAAGCAGTCAAAATTACACAAGAATTGTCTTGTAAAATCTGCAGTTAAATGTCCACAATTACATCTTTTACATCTTCCGTAGCGGATCCTACGTGTGTGAATTACTCTTAAGGGTACGGTCACATGGGGCATGTTTTACTGCAGATCTTTCGATACGTTGACTTGATGGGGTAGCAAAATACATGTAAATATACTACCGTCATGTACAGGATCCTCTGTATATTCCATTTTTCGGATTTCAATGTAAACTAGATGATTAAAAACACCATCAAATCTGCAGCATCAAATATTCACATATACAGTATCCCGTGTATATTTGATGCTGCAGATTTGAAGCTGTGTTCAGTCAATCAGTTTACATTGAAATCTGCTGCAAACAATCTGCAGCTTCAGATATGTGCAGGATCCTGTAATTGTGACACCATCATACATAGCGCATAGGCAGCGTATTTCATGCTGTGAGAAATCTGCCGGGCAGCAGCAAATATGCTGCAAGTTTTGCTATTAAAGGGGTACTTCCATGGAAAACTTTTTTTTTTTTTTTTTTTAAATCAACTGGTGCCAGAAAGTTAAACAGATTTGTAAATTACTTCTATTAAAAATCTTAATCCTTCCAGTACTTATTAGCTGCTGAATGCTACAGAGGAAATTATTTTCTCTTTGGAGCACAGTGCTCTCTGCTGACATCTCTGTCCATTTTAGGAACTGTCCAGAGCAGCATATGTTTGGTATGGGGATTTTCTCCTACTCTGGACAGTTCTTAAAATGGACAGAGATGTCAGCAGAGAGCACTATGGTCATGATGTCAGGAGAGGGCTCTGTGTTCCAAAAAGAAAACCATTTCCTCTGTAGTATTCAGCAGCTAATAAGTACTGGAAGGATTAAGATTTTTTAATAGAAGTAATTTTCAAATCTGTTAAACTTTCTGGCACCAGTTGATTTAAAAAAAAAAGTTTTCCTCGGGAGTACCCCTTTAACAAACACACGGTTACCCTGCTGCAGCCCTGTGTGTGCCAACGTGACTGTAACACATGGGCCCGCCTCCAAACCTTACTGCATACACAGGGCCGCCATGGGATAGCCGTGTGTTTGTGTGTATGCTCATAGCAATTTGTGCACTGTATTTCCTGCTGTCCGGCAGATTTCTCTGTATTTATCTGCATTCATACACTGGCTCTGCTGAAGATTTGAAGTTGTAAAACACAATTTAACATTTTAGATTTTACAAGGATTCTTTAGTATTTTTTATTAGCATGTCAATAAAGTGATTGCTTTGTGAAATCCGCAACTGAAGATTTAACAACTTTAAATCTGCAGTGGATCTGGTTTGTGTGAATGCAGCCTTAGGGCTCGAGCGGCTTTTGTTTCAAACTCGCAACGTGTTTCTCTGTGCGAGTTTGAAAGGGCCGGGCTCTCCAGCTGGTTTTCAGCAGCAAAATCCCCTCTATAGACCCTGTTGAAGTCAGTGGGGTCCTCTGGGGATTTTCCACAGCGGAGATTCCGTTGCTGAAAATGAGCTGCGGACATCCCGCTAAGAGAACGAAATCTGCTAAAGTGAACGAGCCCATTAGGGTCTTACGTGCCATATTTTCTGCAGCTAAGTTTCCTTCCCATTAAAAAGGTAGGAAAATACACAGCAGCAGCGTTTGTGTGAACATAACATTGGGGTATGTTTCCACACTGCAAATTTGCACCTCACTGTTGAAGTAATTTGCGACAAACAAAGCATGTGGACATACCATTAGTGTGCATTTACACAAACCGGATCTACTACTGATTTGAAGTTGCGGATCTTCAATTTTACAAGAACGTTTTTTGTTTTTGTGCCTTGTAAAATCCGCAACTTCAAATCTGCAGTGGACCCGGTATATGTGAATACATCCTTAGGGTCTGTTCACACGAGCGGACCCACATCGTATTTTATGCTGCAGATCTGCTACTGAAGGACCCCTGCATGGTGGCTTTACATGTGCCTGCTCGGAGCGGCAATACACCGCTACGAGCAGACACACTGCGATGTGCAAGTTGCAGAGCGCATGCGCAGTATAGTCTCACATTTCGGCAGCTCTTGGCCTAGCTCATGGAGCAGGGGAAGCGGCCACAATGTGTGAGAGTACACTGCGCATGCACGGCAACTCGTACATGTGTCTGCTCGTAGTGGTGTATTGCCGCTCCAAGCAGGCACATGTAAAGCAACCATGCAGCGGTCCTTCACCGGCGGATCTGCAGTATAAAATACGCTGTGAGTCCACTCGTGTGAATGTACCCTTAGGCTATGTACACACTACAGAATTTCTGTGCAGAATTCTGCCTGGAAATTCTGCTTAATGTAGTGCACATGGAATTCAGCAAAACAGAAAACATGCATTCTGCTGTGTGAACAAAGCCTTAGGGTCTATTCACATGGGCGGAATTTCAATCTGCGAAATCCTGCCTGAAATGAAAGCCCATACACTTCTATGGGTTTCCGCACTCCCATCGACACTGTCGAATTTCCGCTTGCGGAATTCCGTCAATGGGAGAGCAGAAACCCATAGAAGTGTATGGGCTTTCATTTCAGGTGGAAATTCCACCCCTGTGAATAGACCGCCCGTGTAAATAGACCCTTAGGGGACCGCATCCTCATCGTACTTGACACCGTGGATGAGCTGCCGCCACACACACAGCGAGCTTTCTGCTATTGCCGTAGCTCTGTGTGTCCCCTTGTACCTGTGTATTTCTTGCTGGCAGTCATGAGCGGACACACAGAGCTATGGCAGCAGCAGAGAGATCGCACCTCCTTAACTCTGTGTGTGCCGGCAGCTCATCCGTGGCGTCAAATACGCTGCAAATGCGCTGCCGTGTGAGCGTACCCTAGGCTGGGTTATCACTTGACAGTTTTACTATGAAAATGGTCACTGTGGTTTTTGATCCAAAGCTAGAAGTGGATCCATAAGGAAGAAGTATAATCCTTTCTTTCTATTTTCTATTCTATTCCACAGGATAAGGGATAAGTATCTGATCTCAGGGGGTCCGTGCATGGGGATAGCCTGGGTGCCGGCCAGGAGTTTGCAGGGGGTCCCAGCAGTCAGACCCTCTGTGATGAGACACTTCTTCCCTATCCTGTAATATGTTGTAAAGTACCGGAGTTCCCCTTTAAGGGTATGTTCTTACAGGGCAGGTAGGTTGCAGATTATTCTTTGTGGTTTTGCCTGTGGAAAATACAAAGCATATTACAGTGGCAGCAAAATGGATAACATTTTTAGAACTCTTTTTAACTCTGCACATAAATTAACCTGTTGTACAGATTTAGGGTACGTTCCCACACGGCGTATTTTGCTGCGTATTTGGTGCTGCGTATTTTCCTACCCATTGACTTCAACAGAGAAAATAAAATACGCAGCAGCAAATACGCAGCAAATACGCAGCAAATACGCCGTGTGGGAATGTACCCTTAAAATGCACTGTGGGAATTTATCAATGCTGGTAGAGGTGAATGATTTTTCAAAATCTTTATTTTATGTGCTGTAGGGATGTAAGAAAAAATCGATTTGCGCGATTATCGCGATTTTTTGTTCCGCGATACTGAATCGATTTTAAAATCCTGAGAATCGATTTTTTTTATAAATTATTATAATTAACATTTACTGTATTTCACTCACTGAGTCACAGTCCTATTTGTCTGTCTTATTTTTTTTATAACACTTAAAAACTCCTGACCACTAGTTGGCAGTGTACCTGTTATCAGCTCTGTCCCACTCGCAGGCTGCTACCGCGAGACTACAGACTCAGAACAAACAGGAAGGAGAACGTACGCACTCACAGGACAACTCTCGCGGGGTCTTGTTCTTTCTCAGCTAGAATAAGTTTCCCCAAGCTTTTATTAGGGAATATCGCGATATATCGTGATATATCGCCAACATGACAATATCGCGATATATTGCGATATATCGAATCGCCACCCTGGTATCGCGATTCAAATCGCCAAATTATTGGCGATTCACACCCCTAATGTGCTGGTAATGTGTAGATGTGCCAAATCGTTGTATGGCATATGATAAATATGGTGCTACAGGGATGTGGAAATCCCATCGCCCAGGACATCTAGTTTGGGTGGATGAGTTTTTCATACATTTAGCCCTGCTTCGGGCAAGCAGGGCCAAACTGACTTCCCCCTCTAATTATAAGACGCTGGTGCTCAGGGTGTAAGGAGCATCATGTAGTACAGTGTTTCCCAACCAGGGTGGCTGTCCAGGCACGCTGGGAGTTGTAGTTTTGCAACACCTGGAGGCACCCTGGTTGGGAAACACTGATGTAGTACATTAGTTTGTATTAGTTTGCCTGTTGTTTTTTTTTTTTTTTAAAGATTTATGATTTCATTGCTTTTCATTCAGCTTTTTATATCTTTTATTGTCTGGGATGATGTGCATTTTTTCTTGTGCATGAATCTTTTCTTGTGTGTTGTGTTTTCAGTACAAGTAATATTGTGTAGATCCTCTCCACTGTCAGCTCAGTAAGTCATTATAGATCTGTGTAAATGGGAAACTCCGAGTCCGACACTGCTTAACAAAATCACAGGGTTGCCTAGAGCAAACACAGGTGGGTAAAATGAAAGCCAAAAGTCCTATAGGTGCTCAGCCTTCCAGACATAAAAAAGCAATCCAAATCAGCAAACAAAGAAATAATTGATAGGTGGCACTCACCAGGGAAATGGCTTCAAATCTCCTTTATTGTGCGATCATAAGGTACAATGATAGATAAACCATCAAGGGCAGAGACACCAGGAATCCCAGCGAGGTGGTCACAGCTGTATCGTACTTCCGTAGACCATGTCTGTCCTTGATGTTTTATCTGACACTGTACCTTATGATCGCACAATAAAGAAGATTTGAAGCCATTTCCCTGGTGAGTGCACCTTTCAATTATTTCTTTGTTTGCTCATTATAGATCTGTATTGTAACCTGTAGTGGAGTCTGAGAACCAAAATATTGGTCAGTGCTCACAGCATTGCTAGAAGTAATTTAGCAGTCCTTGCAATACAGTATATCGGACAGTTTCTTTTGAATACACTTCTGGCTTTTACTAAAAAAAAACTGAATGAAAAAACTGCTACACAAAAACCTCCTAAGGAACGGTTTAGCCAAATGTAAGAGTGCATGGCCACCATAGGATCAAATGGACTGGGCCACTAAGCTTCCTATTGTGTTTAATAAAAATTTGGTTAGTTAGTGGATTTTTTTTAACAAAATTATTTCTATAAAATAGAAATTCCTCACAAATTAACTTTTGAATATTTGAGGACCTGAAATGTTTCTTTTTTTACATTCTAGTTTCAGAATCCTTTCTTGCCACCTGTCTTCAGCATGAGCCTGTGAGCAGCAAAGCAAGAGAAGTTGGAGAAGAAATACTGCAGGATTTTGGGATACTTCGAAATAGGTACAGCTGCTTACAGCCGCTATTTTTGTTTATGCTTACTAGATGCAGAGCAACGTGAAAGAGGATTGGTGTAAATGACATAAAATGTACAATTCTAGCAGGATATTTTATTGTCAGAATGTTAAAGGAAATCTGTCACTCATTTCTCCTGCACTAACCAGAGGTACTGACTGGTAGTACGTGTGACACTGATTAAAATGATACCTGCCATGCCTGAATTCATTCGAGAGGTATCTTTATTTTCCTGAATATTTAAATGAGCAACTTTGTGTGCGTGCGGGGTTACAATCGCGGCCTTAGGCATGGTGACATAAAACTACAACTCTCAGCATGCCCGGCTGCCTGGGCTTGGAAGGAGTTGTAGTTTTGTGTTGGGTAGTAGGTACTAAGAGTGGGGAATGAAGTGCATATTAACCTCTTGGGGACACAGGGTGTATGCATACTCGCCAGGTGGTGACCGGGATGCCTGCTGAAATAATTCAGCAGGCATCCCGTGACAACTCCTGGGGGGGGGGGGGGGTCCTGAGACATTCAAGGTCAATCGGGTCCCTGGGGACCTGGAAAAAAAGGGTGATATGTGACGGCACCTATCACCATTTAGTAGCAGGAGTGAAGTGGCAATGGTGCCACCTCATGATCGTCCTGATTCGTCGTCCGTTAGGGGCAGACAAATCAGGACTCCTGCTGTGGGGATGTCCCTAATGGCACCCGCTCCGCCCCTCTTCCGGAGGGCGGGTGCCATGGAGTTAATACCTGAGTGGGGGCCCCCGATCCCCGCCATCGGTGGTGGGAACAGGGCCCCAGGAGCGGACTCAGCTGCAGGCAGAAGGATCCGGCGTGCGCAGCAGCATCTGGTAAACTGGCCTCCTGCTGTTGCTTAGCAACAACTGCTGGCATGCACAAAAGGGCATGTTGGGAGTCATTATGCAACTGCAGAAGGCACAACTACAACTCCCAACATGCCCTTTGGTAGTTTGTGCATGCTGGGGGTTGTAGTTGTGCAACAGCTGGAGGCACATTTTTTCTATGAAAAAGTGTGCCTCCAGCTGTTTCATAACTAAAAACCCCAGCACGCACTGACAGCCAAAGGGCATGCTGGAAGTTGCTGTAGTGTGCCTCCAGCTGTTGCATAACTGCCAGCATTCCCTTCGGCTGTAAGTGAATGCTGAGAGTTGCAGTTTTGCAACAGCTGGATGCACACTGGTTGCGAAACACTGAGCTAAGTAACAAACTCCCAGTGTTTCACAACCAGTGTGCCCCCAGCTGTTGCATAACTACTGCCCCCAGCATGCACGAGCAGCCAAAATGGCATGCTGGGAGTTTTAGTAGTATGCCTCCAGGCACACTGGTTGCAAAACACTGGGTTTGTTACCTAACTCAGTGTTTCGCAACCAGTGTGCCTACAGCTGTTGCAAGCTACAACCCCCCCCCCCCCCATGTGTACAGGGTACATTCACACGGGCGGGGGTTTACAGTGAGTTTCACGCTGCAAATTTGAGCTGCGGCGAATTTTCCGCTGCAGCTCAAACTCCCAGTGGGAAACACGCTGTAAACCCCCCACCATGTGAATGTACCCTAAAAACTCTACAATACGCAAAATAAAAAGTAAAACACTACATATACACACTCCCCTACACATTTACCCCCCCCTAATAAAAATGAAAAACGACTGGTACGGCACTGTTTCCAAAACGGAGCCCCCAGCAACTCCCAGTATTGCTGGACAGCCATGGACGGTCTAGGCATGCTGGGAGTTTTGCAACAGCTGGAGGCACCCTGTGTGGGAAATACTGCCGTAGGGTAATTTTGGTAATTCTTGCATCCGGGTCCGTCCCTATGCAAATCCCTAATTCAGGCCTCAAATGCGCATGGTGCTCTCCCACTTTGGAGCTCTTTCGTATTTTAAGGCAACAGTTTAGGGCCACATATGGGGTATTTCCGTACTCAGGAGAAATAACAAATTTTGGTGGGCTTTTTCTCCTTTTACCCCTTATGAAAAGGTAAAGTTGGGGTCAAAACCAGCATGTTGTTGTAACAAAAAAAAATATTTTTTACACTAACATGCTGGTGTTGCCCCATACTTTTCATTTTTACAAAAGGTAAAAGGAAAAAAAAGACCCTCAAAATTTGTAACGAATTTTCTACTGAAATACCCCATATGTGGGCATAAAAGCCTCTGCGGGCGCACAACAGGGCTCAGGAGTGAGAGCGTACTATATACATTTGAGGCCTAAATTGGTGATTTACACAGGGGTGGCTGATTTTACAGCGGTTCTGACATAAAAGCAAAAAAATACTCACATGTGACCCCATTTTGGAAACTACTCCCCTCACAGAACGTAAGAAGGGGTATAGTGAGCCTTAACATCCCACGGGTGTTTGACAAATTTTTGTGAAATTTGGATGGGAAAATGAAGAAAAATGTATTTTTTTACTAAAATGCTGGTGTTACCCTAAATTTTTAATTTTTACAAGGGAAAATAGGAAAAAAGCCCCCCAAAATGTGTAACCCCATTTCTTCTAAGACCATACCCCATATGTGGATGTAAAGTGCTCTGCAGGCGCACTACAATTCTCAGTTGAGAAGAAGCGGCATTGGGCTTTTGGAGAGAAAATTTGTCTGGAATTGAATGCCACGTGTGTTTACGAAGCCCCCATGGGGCCAGAAAAATGGACCTCCCACTTGTGACACCATTTTGGAAGTTACACCCCTCACGTAATGTAATAAGGGGTACAATGAGCATTTACACATATACACCCCACAGTTGTCTGACAGATTTTTGAAGATTCATTTTCTCAGCCCACTCTTTCAAAGAGCTGTCAAACGCCAGTGGGGTGTAAATGCTCACTGCACCCCTTAAATTCTCTTAGGGGTGTAGTTTCCAAATTGGGGTCACATATGTGTAGGTGGGGTCCACTGTTCTGGCACCATGGGGGCTTTGTAAATGCTTCCATTCCAAACAAATTCTCTCTCTAAAAGCTCAATTACGCTCCTCCTCTTCTGAACTTTTGAAGTTTGCCAGCAGAGCACTTCATATCCACATATGGGGTATTTCCACACTCAAAAGAAATGGTGTTACATATTTTTGGGGCATTTTCTCCTATTACCCCTTGTAAAAGTGTAAAATTTGGGGGGAAAAAACAGCATTTTAGTGAAAAAATATTTTTTTTATTTACACATCCGAAAAGTCGTCAAATACCTGTGGGGTGTTAAGGCTCACTGTACCCCTTGTTACTTTCCTTGAGGGGTGTAGTTTCCAAAATAGTATGCCATGTGTCTTACAAATTTTGGGGGGGATTTCTATCCTTTTACCCCTTGTAAAAAAAAAAAAAAAATAATGGCTCTACAAGAACAGAGTGTAAAAATGAAGATTTTGAATTTTCTCCTTCACTTTGCTGCTATTCCTGTGAAACACCTAAAGGGTTAAAGGAAATCTGTCATCAGAATCACCCGCACTAAACCTGTTACACAGGCTTGTAGTGCGGGTGATCCTTATTAAAACGCTCCTTACCTGGTTAAAAATGGTTCAGCGGTTCTTAAGATATCTTTATTTTTATTTTTCTGTTATTCCCTGGCTTGGGACTCAGTGGGAGGTGTTATCATCTGGGACTCGGCCACACGTCATTCTAGCTGGGCGGAGCTGCCGCCCGGCTCAAGAATATTCATGAACTTATCCTCCTGGTCTAATTCTTCTTTCTCGGTCTGGTGGGGAGGGCCGCGCATGCGCCGCGTTCCGTACACCCGGAAGTGGCGTTTTCCCCCCGGCTTCACTCAAGCTGCGGCCCTATACAAGTAAGAAGACGGGCTGCATAAGTGAAAAGCCGGGGGTGGGAGGAAGGGAGGGACGGAGGGTGTATTTATTCACAAACAGACCGAGAAAGAAGAATTAGACCAGGAGGATAACTTCATGAATATTCATGAGCCGGGCAGCCTCTCCACCCAGCTAGAATGACATGTGGCCGAGTCCCAGATGATAACACCTCCCACTGAGTCCCAAGCCAGGGAATAACAGAAAACTAAAGATATAGATATCTGAAGAACCGCTGAACCATTTTTAACCAGGTAAGGAGCGTTTTAATCAGGATCACCCGTACTCTAAGCCTGTGTAACAGGTTTAGTGCGGGTGATTCTGATGACAGATTTCCTTTAACAAACTTTCTGAATGTCATTTTGAATACTTTGAGGGGTGCAGTTTTCTATAATGGGGTCATTTATAGGGTATTTCTCACAGAAAGGCCCCTCAAATCCACTTCAAACTTAACTGGTCCCTGAAATATTCGGATTTTGAATTTTTCATGAACATTTTGAAAATTGCTGCTATACTTTGAAGCCCCCTAATGTTTTCAAAAAGTAAAAAAAGTCAACTTTATGATGCCAACATAAAGTAGACATATTGTATATGTGAATAAATATATAATTTATTTGACATATCCATTTTCCTTACAAGCAGAAAGTTTCAAAGTTAGAAAAATGCTAATTTTTTAAAATTTTCATGAAATTTTGGGATTTCTCACCAAGTAAGGATGCAAGTAACGACGAAAATGTATCACTATGTTAAAGTAGAATATGTCACGAAAAAACAATCTCGGAATCAGAATAAGAGGTAAAAGCATCCCAGAGTTATTAAAGGGTACCTCTCATCAAATAAACTTTTGATATATTTTAGATTAATGAATGTTGAATAACTTTCCAATAGCATGTTAATGAAAAATATGCTTCTTTCTATTGTATTTTTCCAGATCAGTCCTGTCAGCAAGCATTTCTGACTCATGCTGGAGTCCTAAACACTCAGAGCTGCCAGCCTGCTTTGTTCACAGCCAAACAGGCTGTGAACAAAGCAGGCTGGCAGATCTGAGTGTTCTCCTTTGTGAACAAAGCAGACTGGCAGCCCGTAGTGTTTAGGACTCCAGCATGAGACTGAAATGCTTGCTGCCAGGACTGGTAGGGAGACCCCTAGTGGTCATTTCTTCAAGTGGAAAATTAAATAGAAAGAAGCATATTTTTTAATAACATGCAATTGTAAAGTTATTCTGCATACATTAATCTATAATATATCAAAAGTTTTTTTGATGAGAGGTACCCTTTAATGTATAAAGTGACAGTGGTCAGAATTGCAAAAAAGCAAGGACTCAGGGTTTTTCAGTTTTTGCACTTTCGTTTTTTCCTCCTTACCTTTTAAAAACCATAAGCCTTTCAATTTTCCACCTAAAAATCCATATTATGGCTTATTTTTTGCGTCACCAATTCTACTTTGCAGTGACATTAGTCATTTTACCCAAAAATGCACGGCGAAACGGAAAAAAAAATCATTGTGCGACAAAATCTAAGAAAAAATGCCATTTTGTAACTTTTGGGGGCTTCCGTTTCTATGCAGTGCATATTTCGGTAAAAATTACACCTTATCATTATTCTGTAGGTCCATACGGTTAAAATGATACCCTACTTATCTAGGTTTGATTTTGTCGCACTTCTGGAAAAAATCATAACTACATGCAGGAAAATTTATACGTTTAAAAATGTCATCTTCTGACCCCTATAACTTTTTTTTTTTCCACGTACAGGGCGGTATGGGGACTCATTTTTTGCGCCGTGATCTGAAGTTTTTATCGGTATGTTTTTTGTTTTGATCGGACTTTTTGATCACTTTTTATTCATTTTTTAATGGTATAAAAAGTGACCAAAAATGTGCTTTTTTTGACTTTGGAATTTTTTTGCGTGTACGCCATTGACCGTGCGGTTTAATTAACAATATATTTTTATAGTTCGGACATTTACGCACGCGGCGATACCACATATGTTTATTTTTATTTTTTTTTACACTGTTTTATTTTTTTTATGGGAAAAGGGGGGGGATTCAAACTTTTATTAGGGAAGGGGTTAAATGACCTTTATTAACACTTTTTTTTTGCAGTGTTATAGGTCCCATAGGGACCTATAACACTGCACACACTGATCTTTTACACAGATCACAGACATGTATTAACATGCCTGTGATCAGTGTTATCGGCGCTTGACTGCTTCTGCCTAGATCTCAGGCACAGAGCAGTCATTCGCCGATCGGACACGAAGGAGGCAGGTAAGGGCCCTCCCGGTGTCCTGCAAGCTGTTCGGGACGCCGCAATTTCACCGCGGCGGTCCCGAACAGCCCGACTGAGCAGCCGGGTCACTTTCACTTTCACTTTAGAAGCGGCGGTCAGCTTTGACCGCCGCTTCTAAAGCGTTAATACCGCACATCGCCGCGATCGGCGATGTGTGGTTTTAGCCGTGGGTCCCGGCCGTTGATGAGCGCCGGGACCGACGCGATATGATGTGGGATCGTGGCGCGATCCCGCTTCATATCGTGGGAGCCGGCGCAGGACGTAAATATACGTCCTGGATCATTAAGGGGTTAAAGGAAATCTGTCATCAGCATCACCTGCACTAAGCCTGTTACACAGGCTTGTAGTGCGGGTGATGCTGATTAAAACGTTATGTACCTAATTAAAAGCCGAGCAGTGGATGTTTAGAAATCTTTATATTTACTTACCTGTCAATCACAGGCTTGGGGCTCAGTTACGTCAGCGGGACTCGGGACTCAGCCGGCCATTGATGTAAAGTTACCTGTGATCTAAAGTTTTTACAAGTGCGCATGCGCGGCTTAACGCTAGCGTAAATCCGCGCATGTGCACTTGTAAAAACTTTAGATCACAGGAAGCTTTACATCAATGGCCGGCCGAGTCCCGCTTCCGAGTCCCGCTGATGTAACTGAGCCCCAAGCCTGTGATTGACAGGGAAGTAAATATAAAGATTTCTAAACATCCACTGCTCGGTTTTTAATAAGGTACATAGCGTTTTAATCGGCATCACCCGCACTACAAGCCTTTGTAACAGGCTTAGTGCGGGTGATGCTGATGACAGATTTTCTTTAAGGTGAAAATGGGCTGCTTCCCAAATGTTTAAGTTGGGCAGAGAGCTGAACGAGCAGCGCTGATAACCCTTGTAACCCTGCCCGAGCACCAACTGGCTCATTTAGATATTCAGAAAAATAAGAATATCGCCATAACGCAACAACAGAGTCGGACATGGTAGGCATCATTTTTATCCATGTCACCTGTCAGACAGTGCCGCTGGTTAGTGCGGGTGAAATTAGTGACAATTTCCTTTGCCCTCGAGACATTTGAAGCAATAAGCTGGCGTTGTATAGCCTTTTAATGCAGGTCAGTCCATTGCTTTTCTCAGCTTGCTAGTGGTATAATATGATAGCTTTTTCACTGCTGGCTGAGCTTTTTAGTGCACCAACAGGACACAGTACTGCAGGTGACAAGAGGTCAGCCCACTGATGAATGCTTTGCTTAGCTTGCTTTGAAATTCTGATGACTTTGTGAAGGATTTCTGGGATCATTAGTTCTTTCTCTATTTCAGCTTTTTCTCTCCAAAATGACATCTGCAATGCAGTGCAAAGGGCTTTATCACCCTCTTAAAGGGGTACTCCGGTGCTTACACATCTTATCCCCTATCCAAAGGATAGGGGATAAGATGCCTGATTGCGGGAGTCCCGCAGCTGGGGACGCCCGCGATCATGCACGCGGCACCCCGTTTATAATCAGTCCCCGGAGCGTGTTCGCTCCGGGTCTGATTATGGTCGACCGCAGGGCCGGCGGCGTGTGACGTCACGCCCCTGCCCCCGTGTGACGTCACGCTCGGCCCCTCAATGCAAGCCTACGGGAGGGGGCGTGATAGCTATCACGCCCCCTCCCGTAGGCTTGCATTGAGGGGCGGAGCATGACGTCACACGGGGGGGCGGAGGCGTGACGTCACATGCCGCCGACCCTGCGGTCGACCTTAATCAGACCCGGAGCGAACACTCTCCGGGGACTGATTATAAACGGGACTCCCGCGATCAGGCATCTTATCCCCTATCCATTGGATAGGGGATAAGATGTGTAAGCACCGGAGAACCCCTTTGAACCCACCCCAATGCTGTGTCCTCATTGTACTGGAAGCTGTATGCCACATAAATGCAAGCAGTGATAGGATAACATGGAGTCATGTTATCTTGCTGATAGCTGTAAGGTATGCTGGACTACCCTGACATCATCCCAGACCTTCCTCCATTCATTCAGACGCCAAAACAACATTTCTTCCTCATCCTTTCTGCTATTATTACCGTCACTACCAGGCTCGCATGATCCGAGCCTAGCAAAGTGTAGTAAGTTCTGTGAGCCGATGTCACTTCAAAGTTCCGAGACCGGGTTTGTCTGTCTTTACTCATTTTTACTGATCTCTATGGCCATCCTTTCTGTCTCTCTTCTCCCTTCTATTCAATGTATATCTATATACAGGCTTTTTCTTTGGGCTTGAAATGCTTTATATAAACAGTATTGTTTTTAGTGAACATTTGTTAGTGCTACAAGCAAATGCACAATTTGTGGTGTTTGTGGTATCTTCCAGGAAGTCAACTGAGGTGTGTATCACTGGTTAAGCATCTAAGCATCAAATGGGGCTTTTCCACATGTAGTAACTTAATTTACATAATTGTTGTTTCTAACGGTAAATGCTCACGTAAATCTTTTGTGACTAAGGGTTATTATTCAACGTTTATAGAGGACCCATCTTGCTGGATTCCCTTTGCATGCACAATAATTAATGCTAAACACTTCTGACATCAGTTACAGCTATTTTCGACTGAGCCGGACCTGTGTACTTCTACGGTAGTCTAAGACATTTTAATATAGCTCTAACATATTCAGCAGTGCTTTATAATTACTCGTAAGCCGATGTTTGAGACACCCTCCTATACACAGTGGGGTATATTTACCAAAACTGTTTGAAAAAAAATATAGCAACCAGTCGCAGCTCCGCTTTAATTTTACCAGTACATTGAGAGAAATAAAAGCTGAGCTGTGGTTTGTTGCCATGTGCAAATAAGTTTTTGACAGTTTTGATAAATCTGCCCCAATCTATCATTATCAGAAAAAAGCTAATTTCGAGAATCTCTAAATCTCAAGAAGTAGCTGCATTTTGTT
Source organism: Hyla sarda (assembly GCF_029499605.1). NCBI lineage: Eukaryota > Metazoa > Chordata > Amphibia > Anura > Hylidae > Hyla > Hyla sarda. The sequence goes on from NC_079200.1 coordinate 31,474,195, forward strand.
TTGTCTTGAAAAAGTCCATGGGGTAATATTGTTAAGCCCCAGTGTGAGGTAAAAAACGAATGACTGCTCACCCTTGGTGGTTGTGTAGCTTCATGCACAACAATGATGATAGCATACAAATAGTAGGTCGTCTGCTGCCCTCCGCTCACTGGTATATGCAATGGACAGGGATGGCTTCGAGGAGGGACCCGGCTCAAACGGCGCTGACCGACCACGACAAGGTATGGAGGATAAAAGAGGATTTTATTGACCAAGATGTAATGTGTTTTGCTGCGCAAGTGCAGTGAAATGCGTTGCATCTTATTCAATAAAATCCTCTTTTATCCTCCATACTTTGTCGTGGTCGGTCAGCGCCGTTTGAGCCGGGTCCCTCCTTGAAGCCATCCCTGTCCATTGCAATTCCGTGGAAATGTCTGGTATGCCTTTTCCAGGGAAACAAAGCACTTGGAAAGCAGAACTACTTTTTCTAGACAAAACAAATCTACCACTGCTGCTGGAGATTCAGAATCAATGACTCGTACTGTAGGCTCACTCATCACTTATCAACATAGGGGAGATTTATCAAAACCTGTGCAGAGGAAAAGTTGAGCAGTTACCCATAGCAACCAATCAGATTGCTTCTTTAATCTTTGAAAAGGCCTCTGAAAGAGAAGCAATCTGGTTGCTATGGGCAACTGGTCAACTTCCTTTTGCACAGGTCTTGACAAATCTACCCTATGATAATAGGAGAATAGTAGGAAACTAAAATCTACTCAAGTACATGTTCCCCCTGGTCAGTTCTAGCTGTTTATTCACATAGCAGACCTCTATGTACATCTGTAAAAAAAAAAATAAAAAAAATAAAAAAAAAATATATATATATATATATATATATATATATATATATATATTATACATTGTTTATTATATGCTTGAGAAATGTTATATTGTGACCATACTTTAAAGCTTATTCTTGGTTTGTTTTGCTTTTAGGTACCCCTTGGATTTTGAACAGATAGGTGAGAAAACTGTAACTTAGTCACACATTCTGCAGTTATCTTATTGTGCTTTTATACTCAGAAAACCTATCCCCTTAGGCCCTACATTAAAGGAGAACTGTGGCATAAATGTTTTAAGTCCTCCTGTGCCCAGACTCCAAAAAACATAAAAAAAAGTTCCTCCGGTGCTTCTGGCTTCTTAGGCTTGAAACGTCACAGCGCAGGCAGCGTATCACCGGCCGCAGTGAGGTCCCGCCTCGGCCGATGATAGGCTGAGTGCACTGTCATGCCTTCGCCCTGCTGCCCGGGCTCCTTACATGACAGTGCGCTCAGCCTATCACCGGCCGAGGCGGGACATTGATGCGGACGGCGATACGATGCCTGCACTGTGACGTTTCGAGCCTAAGAAGCCAGCAGCACCGTAGGAACGGGAAGCCGATATCTCTGCAACTGAGGAACGTAGGAAGGTGAGTTAAAGTTTGTTTTTGCAGCCCGGGCACAGGGGGACTTAAAAAATTTACGCCACAGTTCTCCTTAAAGCAGTGTACACATTTTCCCCAGATTGTTCATTTAATACTTTCAGTCTAGAGGCTACTGTTATATAGGAAATGCTCATCTTCCTTCTATGTGCTTTTCATATGTCTATAGAGGCATTTGTGCCCTCCAGCTCTGCAACATCAGAAATATCAGTGTTCTTCAAGTAAATGTGTAATTGCTCTTGTCAAATATCAAAAGATAAGGTCATGCTGTAACTGTGTGTGATCAAAGTTACTTGAGTTCCTTTACTGAACACCTCAGCAAAACCTACTCCTACACATGCCCTGTAGAAACACTGTGAATCTCTCTGAATTTGGTGTAATTTACTGCTGTTGTACCACTTTAATAGAGCAAGTATTTCCAAGCTACCCTGAATAAATGTAGATCTTAGCTTGGTGTTGTCATTTTAAAGTTTTTATATTTTGACATTAAGGGTGTATTCACGCGTACAGTATCCTGCGCATATTTGATGCACAGGATTTGAAGCTGCAGATTTTATACTGCAGATTTCAATGGAAGTGAAACTGAACACAGCTTCAAATCTGCAGCTTCAAATTCTGTGCATCAAATATGCGCAGAAAACTGTACATGTAAATAGACCCTAAAGGGTGTGTTCACACATATTTGATGCACAGGATTTGAAGCTGCAGATTTGAAGCTGTGTTCAGTCATTTAGTTTACATTGAACTCTAGTATTAAATCTGAAGCTTCAAATACTCCGTATCAAATCTGCGCAGGATACTGTACATATAAATACACCCTAAGGGTACATTCATTGAAGTCAATGGGCAGAAAAATCTGCAGCAGCAGATCTGCAGCAAAAATATGCACATGTGAATGTACCCTGAAATTGTTTTCCATCTTAGCCCCTTACCGCAAATGGACGTATATTTATATCCTCTGGGGGCTTCTTGTGTATAAGGCGCACTCAGCAGCTATTAGCAACCAGGGCATACAACCTTTTACACTCCTCGATTTAACGTTGATTGCAACATCTAAATGCGGTAAATCCCGTTCCCTGTTAGCTCAGCAGGTTGATCTGTACTGCTGTGGAGAAATTGCGGTATCTCGATAAGCTGAAAGGACGGCAGGAGGTCTCTTCCCCTTTGCCATCCGACCAGCACTTCAGTACTGCAGCCAGCCATGGAAGGCTGTAGCAATGGAGCGTCGATAACAATGATCAGTGCTGTTCTATGGAGCAACATTGATCAGTGCATGCAATCCAAAAAAAAAAAAGTAATGTTCATTAACCCCAAATACTTCAAATATGCTACTGATGCGCTACATGTTACCCTACCCTTTAAAGTGAATGGGAGCTGCTCTGCAGATACACAGCATCACCAATACAGACAGTGTAAGGGGACTATGCTTCTGGTGCTGCAGCTATGTTCAAAGAGTTGTCTTGTGATAAAATGTTCAATGCCCAATGACCCACAGAATAAAGAAAACATGTCATTTTTACCGTAAATTGTATAGCGTGAAAACGAAACCTTCCATAATTAGCAAAATTGCTATTTTCTTTTTAATTTCCCCACACAAATATTTTTTTATTTTTTTTTGTCTGTGGATGAAAATATAAAAGTTATGATTTTTAGAAGGCGAGGAGTAAAAAACGAAAATTGAAAAATAAAATTTGCTGAGTCCTTAAGGGGTTAAGGGGGAACAAAAAAAATTGTGAAAAGTGTATTGGGAGAACTGAATGATTCCATCTTTTCACAACTGACTGACAATTTAAACTGTTTCTACTTATTTGAAACTCATTTATTTACTGTTGTGAATTTCTGTTAACAGTTTTCAATCTTTCAAAAAGGTGGCTTACCTATGCCAAGTTTAAAACATGTATATCCTGTAGAATAGATTTGCATGCTTTAAAAAAATTGGCACAGGCACACTCTTTTACATGGCGTGCTCCAAAATCTGGACCAAAATGAATAAGTTGTGCAACAGAAAATGCAAGGTTTTGCATTATCTTAGTTTCCATGAAACTTGTGCCAAAAAAGTGGACTGTGTTTTGCATGCTTCAGATAAAGTCCATCATTTGTAAAGCCATTCCCTTTTTTGGGGAATAAGTCAGGTATGACAGAAAAAGGATGTTCTACTTGTGAATACTTTATATGCTGGAAATGCAACTCCTTTTTTCATTAGCGAAAACTTTTTATTTATTCCCCCCCAATATGTTGACATTCTGAGATGGAATCAAATGAATGCCTTAAGTATATACAGTGATCCCTCAACTTACAATGGCCTCAACATACAATAGATTCAACATACAATGGTCTTTTCTGGACCATTGTAAGTTGAAACCAGACTCAACATACAATGTACAGACAGTGCAGATCTGTGAAACAGGTCAATGGCTGGAATATCAGAATGGGCATTCACTGGTAAAACCCCTGTATTACTGAAGTGTATGCACTGACTGTATGGTAGCGCCCCCTACAGTACAGGGAGGTATTACATGTTCTGTACTCTTAACCTGTGCCAGGGTTACCTGCTCCTTTGGACACCAGGTGAGGGCAGCTCCATTTTACTTTTTTAGGACATTGCGTGTACTGTACAGGACCCTGAAGAAGCTCCTGTCCTCTACATAGACCAGTGTTTCCCAAGCAGGGAGCCTCCAGCTGTTGCAAAACTACAACTCCCAGCATGCCCGGACAGCCAAAGGCTGTCCGGGCATGCTGGGAGTTGTAGTTTTGCAACAGCTGGAGGCTCCCTGCTTGGGAAACACTGACATAGACAGTGATTTACAGCTCACAGCACCTCTTTCTTACTTTTCTATGTAAGGACTTGCTTTATCTATATTAGTTATCTACTTATTTTTGTTTAATCCTCACTTTTTCCTATTTGTGGATGACATTTTGGTGCCTTTAGAACCAATTAACAGGTTTCTGGTCTCAACATACAATGGTTTCAACATACAATGGTCGTCCCGGAACCAATTAATATTGTAACTTGAGGGACCACTGTAATAGTAATATTAACAAGCCTCTATAAAAAAAAAAAAGTTAGGCACCTAGTTATAAACATCAGATTGCTGCAAAACCTGGCTTGGAGTTATATCTCAGACAAATATGTAAAGGATTACAGGTCTTATTAGACACTGGGTCCTGACACAAAATGGGGTAAAAGTGCTTCTTCTACTGCCCTATAAAATGACTCTCCATGGCTACTTTTGGATTTGGTTAACTTATGGTGGGAAATCATTGACAGCTAAACATGCTTCTACTATGCACTTAGACATATTGCCCCCTTTGAAGGATGCTCTTTATTGGACTAGCATGCTTTTTCTTTGATCGACTCCTGCCATCTAGGCTGTTCTGACCAAGCTGTCAGATGTTAGGAGCATTGATTACATGGGAGCATGCACATGTGGCGTACAGGCTCTGGACGGCCCAGACAGACCACCAGTAGAGAGGTTGGTTTGGTCTGCCTACAGGCACAAGCACCTCCTTCAGTTTCCTTGTCCACCATACAGACCCAGGTGGCACCTTAAGGGTACGGTCCCACGTACCGCGTATGTAGCGCATTTCATGCTGCGCAAAATCTTCTGCAGCACCGGGAAATACACTGAGTACTCTCAGATGATCATACACATAGGGGGTATTTATCAACGGATTTATGTTTTTTTTTCGTAACTTTGGCACAATTCTTTGGCGCAGTGTCTTTTTCCGCCTAAGTTTGGTGCATTCTCTCCACTGCGATTTTTTTTTTAAACTTTCTCAAAATCACACAGTCCTGTCAGAAATCACACAGCAATGTCAGAAAATGTAAAAGCGTCAAAATACATTTTTTTTTTTATGAAAGCAGCGACACCTCTGGAGCTGCGCAATACTATCCTGCGAAATAGTTGTCTCTGAGGGAACTTCACCCTCCATTGAGCCAGCATTGGACATGGCCACACAGGTTCAGGAAAGGTAAGCACTAAAGGTAACCAAAAAAAAACAAAAAATACTCAATACTCAAATTCATTTCACATGGTGGCTATAAACCCCAAAAAAGAAAATAACTCGCGTCGCTTGCTGATATACTGCAGGAGGGACTCCGAAATGGCTGCTCTACATTGTAAAATCCTCTGTGGATAAGTTCTGTGTAAAAGGTGTTGTGAACAGCTGATTTCAACATTTGCACCAAAACTACGAACCATGTGCACCAAATGATAAATTTGGTGCATGTCCACAAAACCAAAGTGAAAAAAAAGAGTAAAAAGGCTCCACCTCCAATCTTCACTGAAAATGCACGCCTGCCGACGGCTAGCTCTGTGTATGATTATCTGAGAGTACACAACTTATTTCCCTCGACTGCAGATGATTTTGTGCAGTGTAAAGATGCGCTGCGTAAGCGGTACGTGGGACTGTACCCTAAAGGGGTACTCCGCCCCTAGACATGTTATCCCCTATCTTTTGGATAGGGGATAACATGTCTGATCGCGTGGGGTACGATCACTGGGCCGGCGCTGCGGCATTCATGAACAGGGAAGCCTGGGTCACGCCACGTCCTCTCCAGTCCAATAGGCCTGACCAGACATGCGATCAGACATGTTATCCTCTAACCTTTGGATAGGGGATAACATGTCTAGGGGTGGAGTACCCCTTTACTAAGACACCTCTGTCTCTGCCAGGCCCTTAGCAGAAGCTAATTTGGTGTCACAGTGCCATTACCTGTCTTGACATGGACAGAAGCCATTGTTGCTTTGTTTGCATTGGTGTAGGAAAAGTGAAACCTGGACTGCAGCGGACTGGAACAAGCAACAGATCCAGGTTCTGTTTGGGATTCAAACACTTTTCTCTTTAAAGATGTACAGCATGAAAACAAACCCTCCAAAATTTGCAAAATTGCAGTTTTCTTTTCAATTTCCCCATACAAATAATATTTTTTTTGCCCTACATTTAATAAGTGATGTAATTACAATGTAAGATTGATTGCACAAAAAACTAGCACTTATATGGGCCTAAAGATTTAAATATAAAAGAGTTATGGCTCTTATGAGGCAAGGAGGAAAAAACGAAAGTGCAAGAATGAAATTGGCTGTGTCTTCAAGGCCCAAATGGACTGTGTCCTTAAGGAGATAATATTGGTATACATTAGGGCTGCACGTTATGGGGAAAATGTGCGATTGGGATTATGGGCCTTTAAAATTGCGATTTAGATGTGCAATGCGATATAATAAATAAATCGTGAAATCCCCCCCATTTCATGTCCAATCTCCCCCCACCCCCATGGTCACATCTAAACCCCCCCCCCCCCCCATCACATACTCCTTCCCCGTCACAATCTTCCCCTCCATGTCACATTCTCTTCCCCATATCACATTCTCCCCCGACTTATTCTCTTCCCCCATATCACATTCTCCTCCCCCTCATGTCACATTCCCCCCCCCCCCCCCCCCCCCCCCCTGTCACATTCTCCCCCCGGTAGGTAGCTTTTTGTACTGCAGCAAAAACACTGGGTTTCCCAGATTGTTTTCAAATCTTCCGCGGGATCCGGGAAACCTAGTGTGTTTGCAGACAAAAAAGACCTTTCCCCGTCAGCCAATCCCTGGATTGACACACACGTGACACTGCTGCAGCCAGTGATTGGCTGAAAAGGGAAAGGTCCTACTACTTGTCTGGAGAAGAGAGGAGACATCGGATCGCGCGCAGACGAATGGCATCTGCAGGGACCGGGAGTAGGGGAGAAGGTGTTTCTCTATCGGCTCCATTGGGGGACACAGACCGTGGGTGTATGCTGCTGTCTCTAGGAGGTATGACACTATGGCAACAAAGAAGTCTGCTCCTCCCAGCAGGATATACCCGCCTCCAGGCCCTGAGCTAATCAGTTTAAGCTTGGTGACTAAGGAGGTGGACATGGTCTGGAGTTTACCAGACCAGGTCTTATGTTTTATTATTTTCCTAGTTAGGGAAGTGTTAGTCTCTTATTCCATTTTCTTTCATGTTTTCAGGTGGGGACTCAGGAACTGCGGCTCACTGTTTCCCTGTTGCGAGTAAGGGGGCACAGACATTGCGTATATGTGCTGTTCACTCCCCCCCCCTCGCCAACGGTCAGCGCCTGGGGTTGTACCTCATGGGTCAGGATCACCCTATCTCCTTGCTTGCCTCGCTCGCACATGGTAGCCCGGCATGATGCAGGTGATAAAAGCTGGCTGAAGACTTCCTAGGAAGACTTCATGAGGTAAGTTCTTCTGACTGAGGTGAGTATATTTCCCTTTCTCCTTAGGTGCAGATTTGCAACAGCTGGAGACCCTCCGTTTTTGGCCCACTTTTCTCATGGGTCTAATGGGGCTGGCCTGGACAGGGGGTCCTTTATTACTTGGGGGAGCAGTGGCAGATTGGATGGGGCACAACTCTCTACACTTTATTCATATAAATGTGTGTGGAAGGTCTCTGTGTGTGTGTTTTTACATTGAAGCAGCTGACAGCCGCGGTGTTCTCTATGCTGGCGCTCTGAGCGCCGATTTACTTTCACTTTCAGCACTGGCTGCTGCCGGCGGCGTCTAGTCCGCTCAATTCCCCGCGAGCACACATGCATTCACATGTGCACTCGGGGCAAGGAACGGGCACCATTACGGGACTTCTTGTTAATACTTTGGCGGCCCTGTGCGCTTTAGCTCCGCCCACCCAGGGCTGCCGAAGCGTCTCTGCGCGCGAACTGTACACCAATCAGCGCTGTGCGCGCGATTTGGTGGCAGGGGCCAATCAGCGGTGCCCCCTGCTCCTAACACGCCCCTCCCTTGCTATTGGCCGGCATTTCTCCTCTTTGACAGCCTGCAGACCACCACGGGTTCGAGTCCCGGGGTGGGACAGAGTGTTACAGTGTTGTGGTTTAATTTTTAAAATGGGTCCATTGTGGTCTATGGGGATCTCAAGGCATGTGAAACAGTAAGATAAGTAGACAGTGAACTGGAACACAGTCTGGGGTGAGAGAGGCCCAGAACGGCCTCCCTCTAAACGGTTAACTGGAGTGTTAGCCACTCCTTTAATCTGTTAATACTGTAACTCTAAACTGTCTGGTTCTGCTGAACCACTTGTTCTGCCTGCTCCACTGCTCCTCCAGACCACCCTGCTACTCTACCCCGGTTGTTCTTCCCGACCCGGTGGGTTTGGCCGCCCCTCCAGCCTGGGTTCCCTCCCTCTCCCAGTCTATATCCGACTTGGCTCCGGTCTCCCGTTATGTGGCGACTGCCTTGGAGAGGCCCTCCCTACATCGGCCCTCTGGAGGGTCCCGCTCTCCCCCTATTCTGACGCTCTTGCAGCATCATAGGGTTGTGTCATCTGACTCATACCCGGAGTCTTCTGGCAGGCACGGGCGCTCCCCTCGCAGGCATCTCCCCGTTACTCCGACCTGTAGCAAGTGTCGCTCCTCTAGAGAATGCTCCCAGGGTCGCCGCTCTGGCTCACCGGACCCGCGTACCAGGTCAGTCTCTCTCTTCCAGGGCCGCCTCACACGTTCCCATTCACCTGGAGAACTTGTGGAAGAAGTTTCTGATTCTGCCTCCGACTCAGAGGACCGCACGGATGTGCCTAATGTGGTGTACTCATTGGTTGCGGCCATAAGAGACACCTTCCAGTTAAAGGACCCAGGAACTTCGGACATGGTCCAGAAGTTTACTTTCATCATGCCCGACCTCTTCCAGGGCTGCCTCACCTCGTTCCCATTCACCTGGAGAACTTGTGGATGCGGTTTCTGATTCGGCCTCCCACTCAGAGGACCGCACGGATGTGCCTGCTGTGGTTTACTCAGTGGTTGTGGCCATAAGAGACACCTTCCATCTAAAGGACCCAGGAACTTCGACCGTGGCTCCAGAAGTCTCCTTTCTTTGTGCCCGACCGGCACTCAAGACTTTCAGCTCTCACACTGAATTTTACACCCTACTGGTATCTGCCTGAAGTCATCCTGACAAGAAGTTTCAGGAAACGAAGAAGGTTCAAGTGCGGTATTCCTTCACCAAGGACCTCATTGCTCGGTGGACCTCCTCTCCAACTGTGGATCCGCCGGTCTCCCGCCTCTCTAAGGCGCCTACCCAGCCTTTGGCTGATGCGGCGGCCTTCAAGGATCCAGCGGACATGAAGGTGGATACTCTGGCAATCTCTGCCCTTGAGGCAGCAGGTTCTTCCTGCTTTTGCTTCTGCCTGGGTGTCAACAGCCCTTTTAGTATGGTCTTCCAACTCCGCCAGGGTAGTCTTCAAGATCCCTCTGGAGGATTTATTTAATCTAGCTCTCCGATGCTCCGCAGCCGGAGATTTTTTCTGTGTTCTGCTTCCATGTGCAGCCACTGTGCTGCCTTTACCACAAGCTACCTGGTAGCCACTGTCCCTTCATGTGGCTTTAAGCCTGGAAGGCAGATGCCACCTTCAAGAAGAGAGGTGACGGGCGGAAAAAGAGTTCTTTATTACCTCTGGTAAGACTCACAGAACCGCTTTCCGTCATAAGTCCTCCTTCCGGTTCTGCAGCCTTTGGTACCAACAAAGGGTCCAGTCAGGCGCCTTCATGGGAAGAGGGCTCCTCTTTCCGATCCCATTCCTCCCGGAGGTCGGCTATCCGTTCCGGACGTTTGGCGGCCCCATCAGGCACCCGTAGGCCTTCCTCGGCCTGAAGGGTTCCCCCCCCCCCCACCCGTCGACCTCTCGGGTGGTTGGTCGCCTCTTACCTGCCGGGATGCCTGGACATGCAGCTTCAGGGGAACGTTTTCAAGGTTTATTCCAACCTCTCTGTGGTCTCCAAGAAAGGCGTTTCTGTTCGCCCAGTCTTGGTTCTCGAGCATCTCAGCCAGCATCTTGCGTTCCCATCCCGAATGGAGTCTCTCCGTTCGGTGCTGGCGTCCATGACTCAAGGGGAGTTTTCGTTCCTCGGTGGACATCAGGATGCCTGCCTCCACATCTCATTGTTTCCCGGTCATCAGCGGTGCCTCCGCTCTGCAGTTCCGGACGGTCATTTTCTATTGTGGCTATCCATTTCGGTCTGGCCACTTATCCGCGGACCTTTACCAAAGTCCTGCCACCTGTTATAGCCTTTTTTACGGACAACAGTTGTTTCCGTGATTCCTTATTTGGACTACCTCCTGATCTGAGCTCCAGCCAGGACCCAGATCCTGGAGAGTCTTAGTCTCAACCTCCAGACCTTCTCTCACTTCGGTTGGATGGTCATTTTAGAACAAGCCCAACCGCTCTCCTGGGGCTCCAGTTCGATGCGGCCTCTGCCCGCTTTCGACTCCGCCGACTCTTTTCAAGAGTCTGATGCCTTCGTCTCCCTGCTCCAGTTTCCATTCGCTTTTGCATGGATGTCCTGGGTTGATTGGCAGCGGCCGTGGAGGCCGCGCCATTTGCCCAGTTTCATCACCGACCTCTTCAACTGGTGATTTTCCTCCGGTGTGACAGGTCTCCATTGTCTCTCGGCCGCAAGATCGTTCTCTCTCGTCAGTCTTGTTGGTCCCTTCTATGGTGGCTTTGTTTCCCCCCTAATTTTTATCGTAGGTGTCCCTTCCGGTCCATCCCTGCCAGTCTGTCAGGCTGGGGAGGTGTTTTCAGGGACCGCCCAGTCTGCGGTCTTGGCCCCCCGAGAAACTTTTTCCCCTCCAACATTTTGGGGCCTAGGGCAATTCTTTCTTTGCTTGCTTCTTGGGAATTTCCATCCTGGGCGGAACTCAGGTTTCCGGCCATCTCAGTTATCTTCAGTCTGGCTGTCCCTGGGATGTGATCTTCTATGCCGGTCCTCAGTCGTCCAAGGCCACTGGTCCCTACATCCAGGGGTGTTTGCTGTGATCTGCAACCCCTGGGGCGCTCCAGGCGTGGCTCTCTGCTTGTCCCGCCACAACCGAAGCATTCCTCTCTCTTGGTCGAGCCTTGCCCTACCTTGTCTATTGGTGGTAAGGCTTTGCCCTACCTTATGTTTCCTCCCTTTCTTCTCTTTTCGGGGTCCTGAGGAAACTCTCAGTGGGACTTTTCCGCCATTCTAGTGGCCCAGCCTGGGCCCGGCGGGCGTGGTAAGTCGTCATGGTCAGGCTCCTGAACGACTTAACGTTGCGCCTTCCCTATCGTCCAGACCTCCTATCTCAGGTCTCCTGTGCCACCCCTATTACCGTCTCTGCTTTGACGGCGTGGCGGTCGAGACCGCGGTTTTGAGAGCCGCGGTTTCTCTTCCCAAGTCATTTGCACGATGCTCAGGGCTCGTTAGTTCTCCTCCTGCAAAAATTTACCACCGTACCTGGCGGTCTTATTTTAGTTGGTGTGAAGCTCAGGTCTTGTGTCCTGTTACCTTTTCGGTTTCCCTTCTTCTTCTCTCTTTCTTGCAGTCGGGATTGGAACTGGGGTTGTCTCTCAGTTCCCTTAAGGGTCAGGTTTCGACCCTTTCTATTCTTTTCCAGCGTCCTCTAGCTTCTAATTCTCATGTCTGGACCTTCCTTCAAGGAGTGGCGCATGCTGTCCCTCCTTATCGGTCACCTTCTCCCCCTTGGGACTTGAATCTGGTTCTGGGGGTACTCCAAGGTGAACCTTTTGAACTCCTTGGGGAGGTGTCCCTGCGTCTCCTTTCTTGGAAAGTGGCGTTTTCTTGTTGTTATCACCTCCATTCGGAGAGTGTCTGTCTGAATTGGCAGCTCTCTCTTGCCGTTCTCCGTTTCTGTTGCTTCACTAGGACAAGGTTGTCTTCCGGCCAGATCCTTCCTTTTTGCCTAAGGTTGTTTCGGCCTTTCATCTCAATGAGGACATTGTTCTTCCGTCCTTTTGTCCCGCTCCTTCTCATTCTAGGGAGCATTTACTCCACAAACTGGATGTGGTTCGGGCTGTTAGGTATTACCTCTCTATATCTTCTTCGTTTCGTCAGTGCGATTCCTTTTTCGTCCTTACGGAAGGTCGTCGTAAGGGACAACCTGCTTCCAAGGCCACCACTTCTCTGTGGATCCGGTCTGCTATTTCGGAAGCCTATCGCTGTAGGGGGGGGAGGCTCCTCCCTTCAGGGTTGTGACTCATTCTACCTGTTTCTGTTGGGGCATCCCGGGCTCTCCAGAACAAGCCTCGGCCTCACAGATTGCAAGGTGGCTACTTGGTCGTCTTTGCACACTTTCTCGAGGTTCTACCGGGTTCATACCTTCGCATCAGCTGATGCTAGTCTGGGCCGTAAACTGCTGCAGGCGGCAGTGGAACAGCCGTCTGCCTGACTATCTGCCCACCCATGGGACGGCTTTGGTACGTCCCACGGTCTGTGTCCCCCAATGGAGCCGATAGAGAAAAAGGGATTTATTATCACTTACCGTAAAATCTCTTTCTTGAAGAATCCATTGGGGGACACAGCTCCCGCCCTTTTGGGTTTCTCTTTGGTTCTCTGTCTGAGGGTGTGTTCAGTTATATCTTTTCTTCTGGTTCTCGGACAGTTCGTTTTTTTTCCCTTGACCTGTCGGTCCTCTCCTATTGCTCTGCTACTAAAACTGATTAGCTCAGGGCCTGTAGGCGGGTATATCCTGGTGGGAGGAGCAGATTTCTTTGCTGCCATAGTGTCATACCTCCTAGAGACAGCAGCATACACCCACGGTCTGGATCCCCCAATGGATCCTTCGAGAAAGAGATTTTACGGTAAGTGTTAAAAAATCTCCTTTTTTTATTTTTCTCCCTGCGCCCTTTTACTTAGCTCAGTATTTTTCTACCAGGCTGCCTCCAGCTGTTGGGAAACTACTACTCCCAGCATGCCCGGGCAGCCTTTGGCTGTCCGGGCATGCTGGGAGTTGTAGTTTTGCAACAACTGGAGGCACCCTGGTTGGGAAACACTGACTTTTAGTATTTTAAATTTGTTTTTACCTGCTCTGGCCGGCCCCCGCCTGCAGCAGCGCACAGGAGTGGGCCCGAGCAGATAATCGCTAATTTTCCCTGGGGGCCATATCGCTATATCGCAAAAAGCTAAAATCGCCATTCGATTGCTTATGCGATATATCTCGCAGCCCTAGTATACATTTATTCTTGGAAGTCTTAACCCCTTAACGACGAGCGCCCTAAATGTACGTCCTGGTGACGTCCTACTTAACGCACCAGGACGTACATTTACGTCCTAAGCATAACCGCGGGCATCGGAGCGATGCCCGGATCATGCGCGGCAGGTCCCGGCTGTTGATCGCAGCCAGGGACCCGCCGGTAATGGCGGACATCCGCGATCCCGCGGATGTCCGCCATTAACCCCTCGGTGCCGTGATCAATACAGATCATGGCATCTGCAGCATCGCGGTCCCTTAATTGGATGATCGGATCGCCCGCAGCGCTGCCGCAGCGATCCGATCATCCAGCACGGCATCCGGAGGTCTCACCTGCCTCCGCTGTCTTCCGGGAGTCTTCTGCTCTGATCTGCCTTCCCGCAGACCAGAGCAGAAGATGACCGATAACCCTGATCAGTGCTATGTCCAATACATAGCACTGAACAGGATTAGCAATCGAATGATTGCTTTAAATAGTCCCCTATGGGGACTATTAAAGTGTAAAAATAAAAGTTAAAAAAATAAAGTAAAAAAAATGTGGAAAAACCCCCTCCCCCAATAAAAACAAAAATTGCCCCATTTTCCCTATTTCACCCCCAAAAAGTGTTAAAAAATATTTTATATACATATTTGGTATCGCCACGTGCGTAAATATCTGAACTATTAAAATAAAATGTTAATGATACCGTACGGTGAACGGCGTGAACGTAAAAAAAAAGTCCAAAATAGCTGCTTTTTATAACATTTTATTCCCAAAAAATTAATAAATGTATTAAAAGTTTTATATAAGCAAATATGGTATCAATAAAAAGTACAGATCACGGCGCAAAAAAAGAGCCCTCATACCGCCGCTTATACGGAAAAATGAAAGTTATAGGTCTTCAAAATAGGGGGATCTTAAACGTACTAATTTGGTTAAAAAGTTTGTGATTTTTTTTTTAAGCGCAACAGTAATAGAAAAGTATGTTATCACAGGTATCATTTTAATCGTATTGACCCAAAGAATAAAGAACACGTGTGACTTTTACCGTAAATTGTACGGCGTGAAAAGGAAACCTTGCAAAATTGCGGTTTTGTGAGTTTTGTGAGTGATGGCATTACAGCGGACAACTGGTCTCGCAAAAAACAAGCCCCATACTAGTCTGTGGATGAAAATATAAGTGTTATGATTTTTTTTGAAGGCGAGAAGGAAAAAATGAAAACTTTAAAATAAAAATTTCTGCGTCCTTAAGGCCCAAATGGGCTGCGTCCTTAAGGGGTTAAACTGTGATATCTACTTTTTCATTGCATGTCTCTTTCTGATTGCTTTGACAATCAATAGCCACAAAAGCTTCTGTTCCGTGAGCCACATCTGACAGAACTGTAATTGCTCCATCTAATCATTTGTTACTTCTTAAAATGAATTACAACATGCTGATTTTTTTTTCTCCTCTTCTTTGGTTATGTGGCACTTGAGCCCAAACTATGCGTGTGGCTGCTCTGGGGATCCCTGAAGAATTGTGTTATCACATTTTCATACAGGCCTTGCAGCAGTCTAGCTTTTCAAATTGCATTAAAACCTTTTGTTAGGTGCCATTACCAGATGAACCTAACATCTGGCTTCATTCTAAAGAATACAACAGCCAGATGTTTCCAGGCTGCAAACAAAAAAAGAACAGACGCAAAAGTAGTTTTAATTAGAACATTGCTACCTTACCAACAATACACTTTTTTGTATAGAATTTGTATTACCATTTGAAGAATAAAGATGAGTTTTAATACATCAAGCCAGGTATAGGGTTTCCCATTTGTATTCTAGGATTGTTTAACGGATTACACTGTTCCACTTGATTGTACTGAGTTTTAAGTTTGTGAGATTTAACAATACACAGGATCATTTTGTCCAAACACATCTTCATTTGGAGTTCTGTACAGAAGCAGGTGAACAATTTTATAAGATTAGCTAATTTATTCTGCAATTGTGACTATTTCTGTTTCCCTAAATGAAATGACGGTCGTGTGTTATGACAGTGACAAATTCTATAATGAAATAATTTCTCCGTGTGAATGTCTCCATAAAATACAAATATGTGATATAGAGAACATTTGTTTGGTGAGTACTTGCAGTGGAAACATTTTAGTAGGCAGATGTATGTTAATCATTGTGTGTGGTTTCCAAGCTTGGGACTCAAAAGGGGATTTTCGGAAGTTGAAAAATCCAAAATTCACTGTAAAATCTTTTATTATGTAGAAATAAACTTAATTAAATATAAATGATCTTGCTCATTCTTTTGAGGGAATCTATTCGGAATACATTGCAGTCTGTGCAGTCCTAGCGCCAACTGATTTTCTCAGCAACTACCCGGCCTTATTTTGTTTGATTTGCTTCTGCACTTTTTCTAATGGGGCATGCTTGAGGGCTATACAGTATAACCAGTTGTCTATAAATGACTGTATACAGAAGCTGACATCCACTTACCTCATCCTGCTGCTCCAGCCGATTCAGTGTACTTCCGCCCCCTAGTATTGACTTAATTAGGGGCGGAGCTACAGCCGGGAGCCAGGGGTGGTGAGTGTAAGGCTATGTTCTAATTGTACGGTTTTTATTACGTGAACAGACCCTTCTGGCAATGTCTTCCCTGATAGGGAGACTCCAGCTGTTGCTTAACTACACCTCCCAGCATGCTTTAGTTTTGCAACAGTTGGCGGCTCCCTGTTTGGGAAGACATTGCATTATGCCAAAAATGTACTAACCCATTTTTCGGGTTTGCCTCTTTTTTTTTTTTTTCTCATTTCAAATCTGTGTATTCTGTGGACTACGTCTATGACAAGTGTTTTTTCTTTTTTTCTTTTAATAAAATGGCTTTGGCGGGGAATTATTTTGTTTAAATAACATTTTTATTCAGTGTGTCGCTTTTTTTAAATTAAATTTTCAGGCTTAGTAGTGGAAGTTGTCTAATAGACAGAATCCATTACTAAGCCAGGGCTTAGCGATAGCTACAAAAAATGGCTAGTGCTTACCCACAAATATTACCCTGGTACCCACCGCCACAGGGGTACCGGGACGAGCCCGTGCCATCAGGCTTAGAGCGTCAAATATATCGCTCCTGAGCCTAGGTGGTAACTGGCTGGCTATATTTAGGCTGGGGAGGGTCAGTAACAATGCTACATGCCCACCCTGGTAACATTAGGCTGTTGCTGCTTGGTTAGTGTCTGGCTGAGAATGAACAGACGGGGACTCCTATGCATTTTTTTTCTTAAATAATAAAACAAAACGCATAGGGTTCCCCATATTTTCATTCTCAACCTGATACCAACCATTTAGCAACAGCCTGACTTTACTAGGTGGGCGAAGACCATAGTTACTGTCCCTTCCCAGTCTAAATAACGACAGCCTGTTACCGCCTAGGCCCAGGAGTGCCTTTTTTACGCTTTGGGCCTGTTGGTACCGGCTCTTCCTGACAACCCTCTATTGGTGGGTACTGGGGTAATATTTGGGGGCTAGCGCTAATCCCCGACTTAGTAATGGATTCCGTCTATCTACGGCTGCCACTCCGAAGTGTGAAAATTTTTATTGCAAAAACCAAACACAGTGAAAAAAAATTTTAATTGAAAAAAACACTCCCCAACAAGCTGGTCATCAACGTAGTGCTCTGCATACATGAATCTGAAATAAGAGAAAAACATGAAAGATGGGTTAGTACATTTTTGGCATAATACAATGTCTTCCCAAACAGGGAGCCTCCAATAGTCTTTGGCTGTCCGGGCATGCTGGGAGTTGTAGTTTTGCAACAGCTGGTGTCTCCCTGTCTGGAAAAACACTGCCAGAAGGGTCTGTTCACATTAGACAAAAATGTACAATGTGAACAGAGCCTCACTTACCACCCCTGGTTACTGGTTGTAGCTTCACCCCTAATGACATCATCACTAGAGGCAGAGCTACACAGACTCGGCCGGAGCCAGTATGAGGCAGGTGGACGGCTTCTGTATCCAGTATATACAGCCATCTATAAATAGATATTGGATACCGCCAATAACCTTCACTGTCCTGCAGTATAAGTTAACTCCTTGCTGGGCTGGCGCATTGTGCCAGACTTACCTTTCACTTACCAATGCTGCAAACAGAGAAATTAAAGTGTGCAGCTTCACAATTGGTTGAACAAGGGAGGTCTGAAGTTAACTCTAGCATTAAATACCCAAAGTGCCTAAAGTGAAAACAAATGTAACAAAAAAGGTACAGTCCTCGAGCTTCCTGTTTGGGATAATCTGGAAGAATGAGAGAATAAGACAGAACGGAAAATAGGGGAAGTAAGGAAGAAAGAAACCAGACTAATGAAAAAGAAAGGAACAGTAAGACAGTTAGGCTAATATATATATATATATATATATATATATATATATATATATATATATATGTGTAGGTGCAAAGTGGGTTGTATTGTCATCTAGTGGACCTATTGGGGGAGTAGATATAAAAGTTGAATCCAATCAAACTTGTATAAAATTTTTTATCTAATGAGATAGAAATAAATATGATAAGATAAACTTTCAAGAGCTAACTGCAGGGCCCTTGCAGCTGCTCGCTGTTATTCTCATACATATAAGGCTGGGTTCACACCACGTTTTCTTAAATACGGTTCCCGTATACGGTTTGGAGGGGGGCGGGGCTTAATCGCGGCGCCCGCACTCAGCCGTATTCGGGAACCATATTTAATGCAAGTCTATGAGCCGACCGGAGTGAACCGCAGCCTCCGGTCGGCTTCGTTTTCGGCCGTATGCGGTTTCCCGACCGCAGGCAAAAACGTGGTCAATTAAGCCCCGCCCCCTCCTCCAAACTGTATACGGGAACCGTATTTAAGAAAACGTGGTGTGAACCCAGCCTAAGACTTTTCTGGCTTGCAAAGGGGTCAGTGCAGCTGGTGATTTTGTGGCTTATTATTTCTGATTTTGTATTTCAAAGCAAGTGGTGTCTAGCCAATATTCAAAAATGTCAGGCACATGGAAAAACTTAAATGTCTTATGAATTTTTGGTGTACTGCCATTACCTCTAAATCAATGAAGCACTTGTAAGAGTCCTAAGTTGAGTTAACACAAAATGACACAACAGCAAAAATGTATAATTAAATATTGTTTTATTAGAGCAAGTACACAGACCCATACAACTTAAATCCCACATCTGATAAAATAAAGACACGGGCTGTTTAGGATGTACACTATCTCAGCAGTGTTCTAATTAGAACGTTCTATTACGACATGTCCGTGAGAAAAGTAATTTTTAAATGCTAACAGTTCATGTGACTGTAAGCTTCTGTAGTTTTTTGGGCATGTCACACACCTTTTAATTTGGTACCATTTACATGTTGTGGATTGACCAATCGTCATTGCACAAGGAACATGATGTATGAATACACTAAAAATCCAATTATGTATGATTCTCATAAGCATAACATACGTTTTACACACATACATGTCTTTAACCCTTTAAGTGTTTTCCCAGGAGAACAAGATTGCTTCTCAAGACAAAATAGTTTCGTTATTAGAGACATATATTGAATACCTACTTTAACATAAACTCTCCTTTTTGTTAAAAAAGTTTTGTCTATTAGTCCAGAAATAGAGGATGGGCTATTCCCATCCTGAGACTTTACCTACCATCTTTACCTAGTTCCCCAGACTAGGGAACAGCTGGCTTACTTACACTTCAGCAATGGAGATTCGCCCAACTAGGCCTCAATGAGGTCTGTGCAGCACAGGTTTCTTGAGTAATTTTTTACAGATTAAAGATACACACGTAAAACTATGCATGAAAATGCATATATTAGCAAGCAACATAATAAAATCGGCAAAATCACATGTAGCAGTATCATTATCCAACTCTAGTTGAACCAGTTGATAGGGTTTAAGGCAAACCTAGTGCCTCACATTTGCATTACCATTATATACAGTAACATACAGTAAAAATTGATTAGTTGGACGATTTTTATTTGATAAATCGGATTTAAAAAAAACTGCAGAATTAGAGGTAACAGTGGAGCCACAGGGGAAAGCACCTGAAGGCTTAATGGGGAAGAGCACCTGAAAGTTTATCAGTAGAGAGAGGACAGCACCTGAAGGGTTAACCTATGAGCTAGAGCCTCGCCGCAGGGGAGAATGAGCATTACCAGGAAGACCTGTCACTGCAGGGAGGATGGAGAAAGGAGCTTCTGGCTGGACCAAGGGGGCTTCCGTGATGTCAGGTGATGAGGACTAGAAAGAGGCGCCGGCTCTGTACTGCACACCAGGCTGTGGTCTCACTGCTGGAGCTAGGCCACAGGCCAGCAGCATTTTCAGGGAGGCACCGGAGGGTAAGGTGAGGCAGAGGGGAACATGTAGGGGCAGGAAATTATTCGGTAATGGAAATCATTATCCCTTTATCGATTTCTGTCGATAAAGTTGATTAATCGTTGCAGCCCTATTTATTCATCAATCAGGTCACAGATACAGGTAATGGCTAACTAAAGTCCTAGAAAATCCTTGTAAGTAACCCTAATGTGGCTTTCTACAAAAAGAAGGTTGCAGCAGCACCCTTGGTCAAAACATGGAGGCTCTTAGCGCACTTTTTGATCAAAATGTGTCCCCCTTTCACCACGCGAAGGTGGCCTCACTTCGAATGGGACCCTAACACGCTCATTCTACTCACCTTTTCTGGGCATATATCCTTTGACTGGGGGGCATGCAGGATCCACTATCAATAAAAAAAAAAACTTTTAAAAAATTGAGATTTTCTAGTTTTATGGCAACCTGTGTTATTTTAATAGTTCAATTGCTGAAAATACTGCAGAAAAAAAGCTTAAAACCAGATTATTCATAATGGCCTTTAAATCTCCACACACCAGAACGAGACACCACACGGTGTCTCCGTAAGGAGAGAACTTATCCCCTTTGCCTACACAACAGGCCTCTCACCAGCCAAGCCAGAATACCCTACTGACGAGGGGCAACACCCCAAAACTACTGTCACGCCGAGCGCTCCGGGTCCCGCCGCTTCCCCGGAGCGCTCGCTGCGTGGCAGTGTATGCAGCGCTCCGGTCGGCACCGCTGACCGCGAGCGCTGCTTTAATGTCTCCGGTGGGGACGCGATCCGAGGTACGGGACGTGCCCGCTCTCGGATCGCGCCCCGTGTCTCTCACCTGCCCCGTCCTCCTGTTCAGTCCCGGCGCGCGCGGCCCCGCTCTCTAGGGCGCGCGCCGGGTCTCTCAGATTTAAAGGGCCAGTGCACCATTAATTGGTGCCTGGCCCAATTAGTCCCATGCACTCCCTACACTTTATAAACCCACTTCCCCTTCCTGTCCTTGCTGGATCTTGTTGCCTTGTGCCCTGAGAAAGAGTTTCTGTATGTTCCATTGCCTGTGTACCCAGACCCTTGCCGTTGCTGCCTTCCCAGACCTTCTGCTACATCCGACCTTGCTCTTGCCTTATGCTTGTGTACCGCGCCAGTCTCAGCCGTCAGTGAGGTTGAGTCGCTATCGGGTGGAATGACCTGGGGGTTACCTGCCGCTGCAAGTCCATCCCGCTTTGCGGCGGTCTCTGGTGAAAACAAGTAACCCCTTAGATTCCGTTCCCCTGGTACGGCCCACGCCATCACCTCACTGACAGAGGATCCACCACCCGTGTCCTCCCCGCATACCAGTCCGGATCCTGACAGTAGATCCGGCCATGGATCCCGCTGAGGTCCCGCTGCCCAGTGTCGCTGACCTAACCTCCGTGGTCGCCCAGCAATCACAGCAGATCGCGCAACAAGGACAACAGCTGACTCAGCTGACCGCTATGCTGCAACAGCTTCTGCCGCAACAACAGCAACCATCTCCTCCATCAGCTCCTGCATATCCTCTGCAGCGAGTGGCTGCTCCCAGTTTCCGCCTGTCTCTTCCAGACAAGTTTGATGGGGACTCTAAACTGTACCGTGGATTCCTGTCCCAGTGTTCCCTACACCTGGAGATGATGTCAGACCAATTTCCTACAGAACGGTCTAAGGTGGCATTCGTGGTCAGCCTCCTGTCTTGAAAGGCCTTGTCATGGGCCACACCGCTTTGGGACCGCAGCGATCCTGCCACTGCTACAATCCAGTCCTTCTTCTCAGAAGTACGTAGTGTCTTTGAGGAGCCAGCCCGGGCTTCCTCAGCCGAGACTGCTTTGCTGAATCTTGTCCAAGGGAGTTCTTCAGTGGGTGAATACGCCATCCTGTTCCGCACCCTCGCCTCTGAGCTTTCCTGGAATAATGAGGCCCTCTGTGCGACCTTCAAGAAAGGCTTATCCAGTCACATCAAAGATGTCCTGGCCGCACGAGAAATTCCTGCTAACCTGTCTGAACTCATCCATTTGGCCACCCGCATCGACATGCGTTTCTCGGAAAGACGCCAGGAGCTTCGTCAGGAAAAGGATCTTGTTCACACCAGGCGGTTTTCCTCCCAGGCTCTTCTCCTCCAACGTCCTTTGCAATCTGTTCCTGTTCCTCCTGCCGAGGAGAGTATGCAAGTGGATCGGTCTCGCCTGATCCAACAAGAGAGGATTTGCCGTAGGAATGAAAACCTGTGTCTATACTGTGCAAGCACCGAACATTTCCTAAAAGACTGTCCTATTCGTCCTCCGCATCTGAGAAACGCACCCACTCATCTAGTCAACGTAGGAGAGTCGTTGCTAGGAGTGAATTCTACCTCTCCACGATTGACTTTACCTGTGCGGATTGCTATACCCGCTAATGCTACTTCCTTCTCCGTTGTGGCCTTCTTGGACTCGGGTTCAGCAGGAAGTTTCATTGAAGCCTCCCTAGTAAACAGATTCAACATTCCAGTTACCAGTCTCGTCAAGCCTCTCTTCATTTCATCCGTCAATGGAGAGAGACTGGTCTGCACCGTGCGTTTACCGCACTCAACCGCTACTCATGACTGTTGGAGTTCACCATCATGAACATCTAGAATTTTTTGTGCTACCCAACTGCACTTCTGAAATTCTTCTGGGCTTGCCCTGGCTCCAACGTCATTCGCCTAGCCTCGACTGGGTCACCGGGGACATTAAGAGCTGGGGATCTTCTTGCCACAAGCGATGTCTTCACCCAGTTTTTTCCTGCCAAGTCTCCATGGCTACTCCGTTGCCAGGTCTTCCTAAGGCCTATCAGGACTTTTCGGACAGGCA
Source organism: Hyla sarda (assembly GCF_029499605.1). Taxonomy (NCBI): domain Eukaryota; kingdom Metazoa; phylum Chordata; class Amphibia; order Anura; family Hylidae; genus Hyla; species Hyla sarda. Next base: position 31,496,809 of record NC_079200.1, read on the forward strand.
GAGGTCTTACCACCACATAGACCCTATGACTGTCCTATCGGCCTGGTACCACACCGCCCCGTGGTAGGATTTACTCTCTTTCTGCCCCGGAAACCCAAGCTATGTCTGAGTACATACAAGAAAACCTCAAAAGAGGTTTTATCCGGAAATCTTCTTCCCCGGCTGGAGCTGGATTTTTTTCTTTTGTCGCTAAAAAAAATGGATCTCTCCGCCCTTGTATTGATTACCGCGGTCTCAATAAAATTACCGTAAAAAATCGCTATCCTCTGCCTCTCATCTCCGAATTCTTTGACCGACTGCGAGGTGCTAAGATTTTCACCAAACTAGATCTAAGGGGCGCATATAACCTCATCCGTATTCGAGCAGGTGATGAATGGAAGACCGCCTTCAATACCAGGGATGGTCACTTTGAATACCTAGTTATGCCATTTGGTCTATGCAACGCCCCAGCAGTCTTTCAGGACTTTGTTAATGATATTTTTCGGGATATGCTGTACTCTTGTGTGGTAGTCTATCTTGACGACATCCTCATTTTTTTCCTCCAACCTAGAGGAACATCGCCTTCATGTTCGTCAAGTGCTCCAGCGACTACGCCAAAATCAACTTTACGCCAAAATCGAGGAGTGTCTATTCGAGCGCAGCAGTCTTCCCTTCTTGGGTTACATTGTGTCCGGACAAGGTCTTCAAATAGACTCTAATAAACCATCTTCGGTAATGGATTGGCCTAGTCCCACTTGCCTGCGAGCAATCCAAAGATTTCTCGGATTTGCAAATTACTACCCTCAATTCATTCCCCACTTCTCCACCATCGTTGCTCCTATTGTAGCACTGACTAAGAAAAATGCTAATCCGAAATCCTGGCTGCCACAGGCTGAGGAAGCCTTTAACCACCTCAAAGCCGCCTTCTCCTCTGCTCCAGTCTTGTCCAGACATGATCCTCAGAAGCCCTTCTTCCTTGAGGTTGACGCCTCCTCTGTTGGAGCCGGAGCTGTTCTCCTACAAAAATCTGCTAAAAGAAAAAATGTCACTTGCAGATTTTTCTCCAAAACCTTTTCACCTCCAGATAAAAATTATTCCATCGGAGACCGCGAACTATTGGCGATTAAGTTGGCCCTTGAGGAGTGGAGACATCTTTTGGAAGGATCCCTTCACCCCATCACCATCTATACAGATCACAAAAATTTGTCTTATCTCCAATCCGCACAGCGGCTAAATCCTCGCCAGGCTAGGTGGTCGTTGTTTTTTGCCAGTTTCAACTTTCAGATCCATTTTCGTCCCGCAGACAATGTGAGAGCTGATGCTCTATCTCGTACCACCGATGCCTCTGAAGCCGAGACCCTTCCTCAGCACATCATTCCCCCTGAGTGCCTTATCTCTTCTGCTCCTGCTTCTCTGGTACCTGTCCCTCCAGGAAAGACTTATGTTCCTCCCCGTCTTCGCCTCCGGATCCTCAAATGGGGCCATTCCTCCCTTCTGGCTGGTCACGCTGGAATAAAAAAGACTTTACAGTTGATTGCCAGACATTATTGGTGGTCCTCCTTGGAAAAGGATGTGACCGATTTCGTACAAGCCTGTACAGTATGTGCACGTGACAAGACCCCTCGTCAGAAACCTTCAGGTCTTCTCCATCCACTGCCCGTGCCTGAACAGCCTTGGTCCCACATAGCCATGGACTTTGTCACTGATCTTTCTGTATCCCATGGCAACACTGTCATCTGGGTGGTCGTTGATCGTTTTTCCAAAATGGTTCTCTTTACTCCGCTTCCAGGCCTTCCTTCAGCGCCACAGTTGGCGAAGCAATTTTTTCTGCAGATCTTTCGTCTTCAGGGGCTTCCCACGCATATCGTCTCGGAAAGAGGCGTTCAATTTGTGTCTAAATTTTGGAGAGCTCTCTGCAATCAGTTAAAGATCAAAAGATCCTCCTACCACCCACAGTCCAATGGATAAGTGGAGAGAGTGAACCAGATCCTTGGTGACAACCTGCGACATTTTGTTTCCTCCCGCCAAGATGATTGGGTCGACCTGTTACCCTGTGCTGAATTCTCGTACAATTTCAGAAACTGAGTCATCCGTCAAGTCTCCGTTCTTTGTGGTGTACGGCCGTCACTCGCTTCCCCCCCCTCCCCATCCCCACTTCATCTGGAGTTCCTGCCGTAGATAAATTGACCCTGGACTTCTCCACTATCTGGAAAGAGACTCAAAAGTCGCTCTCACTGGCCTCTTCTCGCATGAAGAAACATGCGGATAAGAAAAGAACTCCTCCTGTCTTTGCCCATGGTGACAAAGTGTGGCTCTCAGCCAAATATATTCGGTTTCGTGTCCCTAGCTACAAGCTGGGTCCTCGTTACCTCGGGCGATTTAGAGTCAAAAGTCAAATCAACCCTGTCTCCTGCAAGCTCCATCTTCCTTCTTATCTTCGTATTCCTAACTCCTTTCATGTATCCCTTCTCAAACCTCTCATTCTTAACCGCTTTTCCCCCAAGGTCACCGTTCCTGCTCCTGTCACTGGGTCCTCTGATGTGTTCTCGGTAAAAGAAATCCTTGCTTCCAAGGTCGTCAGAGGTAAAAAAAAATAAAAATTCTTGTTGACTGGGAGAATTGTGGTCCCGAAGGCATGCCCGTGTATGCAGCGCTCTGGTCGGCACCGCTGACCGCGAGCGCTGCTTCCATGTCTCCGGTGGGGACGCGATCCGAGGTACGGACACGTGCCCGCTCTCGGATCGCGCCCCGTGTCTCTCACCTTCCCCGACCTCCTGTTCAGTCCCGGCGCGCGCGCGCCGGGTCTCTTGGATTTAAAGGGCCAGTGCACCATTAATTGGTGCCTGGCCCAATTAGTCCCAAGCACTCCCTACACTTCATAAACCCACTTCCCCTTCCTGTCCTTGCTGGATCTTGTTGCCTTGTGTCCTGAGAAAGCGTTTCTGTGTGTTCCATTGCCTGTGTACCCAGACCCTTGCCATTGCCCCTGACTACGAACCGTTGCTGCCTGCCCAGACCTTCTGCTACATCCGACCTTGCTCTTGCCTTATCCTTGTGTACCGCGCCAGTCTCAGCAGCCAGTGAGGTTGAGTCGCTATCGGGTGGAACAACCTGGGAGTTACCTGCCGCTGCAAGTCCATCCCGCTTTGCGACGGGCTCTGGTGAAAACCTGTAACCCCTTAGATTCCGTTCCCCTGGTACGGCCCACGCCATCACCTCGCTGACACAGAGGATCCACCACCCGTGTCCTCCCCGCATACCAGTCAGGATCCTGACAACTACGTTGTCTGCAGATGGATCCTGTTCCCATCTGGGAAGACTTCTGGCTTGGCATTTAATCCCAATCAGTTTCTGAGACTCAGTAAATACTGGAGCTAAGGCTCCTTTGCATTTTACTATTCCCAGAATGCCCAGTGGAGTGCTAATGGCCTTTGAATCTCCACACACCAGAAATAGTATCTCCATAGGGAGAGTAGTTTATATATATATATATATAGAGAGAGAGAGAGAGATAGAAACATAGACTAAATAGCATTAGATAATATTGTATTCCAGGGCATCCACTACAGCTGATGTCTTGTTATACTTGTATGGGCAATGGCCATGTGGCCTTTTTAGTTTTACATTTATCATCCATGTTTTAGATCCTTGTTACTTTAAAGAGCAATATGGCATCACAATCCTCTCTCCCTCAGGTATTCACTTCCTGCTGCATACTTCTGTTGGAATATGGATTACACATTTGATTTATGAGGGGATTACTAGCAGCTTTAAACTTGTAGCTGAAGGGGTAGCATGGAGGTAAGAGAATGATAGAGAGCTATGATACTTTACTGCGAGAATGCGCCTTACAATAACATACTTGCCTCATGTAGTTATGACAAGTACAAGTAGCAAATCGTTAAAGTAGAAAACACCATTTTGTGTGGTGACAAAGAGGTTGCTTTTGAAGTAGATAAAGAGTGTTTTATGAATTAATGGAGTGCAGAGTGATTTTGCTAACTATTATTTACAGACTCCTCCGGCCTCCTTGCCAGCAGTTGGAGAGTACTTCTAAGAGTTGTAATGACAACGTAACTAGCCTGCAATTTATGATGTGTTAAAAATGTAAACACGTTGCAGAAATGCAATGGTGGTTGGAGGTTGTTCAGTTTGTCTCGCCTCTCCTGGAATCCTGCTAATTCTGTCAAAGCTCCATGTTTTGAGGGGGAGTGAGAGAGCGCCTTCCAGTGTCAGGAAAGCAGTGATTTACTCACCACCTCTAATGTGGCTGCAAATGACCGAGCCAAGTGAGCAAGCCCTACTCTAAGCCTGCTGACTCACTGAAAATGTATACTATCACTTTGCCTTTTATAGCTCCACTTTGTGAGTCATTGGTTCATTATCATTGACTTTTTATAGTTAAATGTTAATGTTGGTTGAATGCATTGTTTGTTTGATTTTATTATGTAAGGTTTGTTTTATCTAATTAAGTCTTGGTTAACTATGCATGTAAAGAGCTCTACTAGAAACAGCTTATCTGTATGTATATGATACAAAGCATTCCAGATTATGACCGAAATGTCTTGTTGCCCTTTGTGACCAGCCCTGCCACCACACCATGCCATAATTTAACCCCTTAAGGACACAGCCCATTTGGCCTTCAAGACACAGACAGTTTTTTTAATCTCCAGAATTAAAGCAATGGAGGCTGGAGCTGGTAGACCCAGTATCCATGCCTCCTTCCCTTCTGCTCTGATATGCCTGTACACCTCATGAATATTCATGAAACCTCCTTAGCCCATGTGAATGGGAGGTAGGCAAGCATATTGGAGCAGATGGGAAGGAGGCAGGGATGCTGTGTATGCCAACTCCTGCCCCCATTGCATAAAGCTGACAATTAACATATTAGCAATGCCGAATAATACATTATAAATCTCCAGAACGGTGGCACCAATTTGGGTAAATAATACATGGTTTCCCATACTATAACCCATAACCCTGTGTATTGGGTTTAGTGTGGGTGAATTGGCTGTCAGTTTTCCTTTAAAGGACAACTGTAGTGGTACACTTTTATATATGCCCAGGCCTCAAAAATAAACTCATACATACCTTCCTACGAGCCCCCGTTGGTCCGGCACAGGCCTCACGGTTCGGCAGTGCTGATGTGATTCCACTTCCTGGGGACGGGGACGCCGCAGAGCCGTCGGCATATCACATAGCGATGTCCTGCCCCGGTCGGTGATAGGCTGAGCCCACTGTCATGTAAGGAGCTCTGGCCGGCTTCTTACATGACAGTGGGCTCAGCCTATCACAGACCGGGGCGGGACCCTTGCGGCCGGTGATACGCCGACGGCTCTGCGGCGTCCCCGTCCCCAGGAAGTGGAATGACGTCAGCACTGCCTGACCGTGAGGCCTGTGCCGGACCAACAGGGGCTCGTAGGAAGGTATGTATGAGTTTATTTTGTTAATTTTTGAGGCACAGGCATATATGAAAGTGTACCACTACAGTTGTCCTTTAAAGGGGTACTCCGGTGGAAAATGTATTTATTATTATTTTTTTTTTAAATCAACTGGTGTCTGAAAGTTACAGATTTGTAAATTTGTACTTCTATTAAAAAAGAAACTTAATCCTTCCAGCACTTATTAGCTGCTGAATACTACAGAGAAAATAATTTTCTTTTTGGAACACAGAGCTAACAGTGCTCTCTGCTGACACCTCTGTCCATTTTAAGAACTGTCCATAGTAGGAGAAAATCCCCATAGCAAACATATGCTGCTCTGGACAGTTCATAAAATAGACAGAGATGTCAGCAGAGAGCACTGTGCTCGTGATGTCAGCAGAGAGCACTGTGTTCCAAAAAGAAAATAATTTCCTCTGTAGTATTAAGCAGCTAATAAGTACTGGAAGGTTTAAGATTTTTTAATAGAAGTAGTTTACAAATCTCTTTAACTTTCTGGCACCAGTTGATTTAAAAAAAAAAAAAAAAAAAGTTTTTCACCTAAATACCCCTTTAACCCCTTCCCGACCTATGACATACCTGTACGTCATGGGTGGCAAGGTGTTCCCGACCCATGACATACAGGTACGTCATGAACATTTTTGCCGCTACTCGCGGCATCCCGCAGCGCCCGGTAAGATGGTGGCTATCACTGATAGCCAGCCAATCTTACCATGCGACCACGGGGGGTTTCATACCCCCCCCCCCCCCCCCAGCGATCGCTGCTATCAGCTAGTCAAATCTGACTAGCTGATAGCGTTTCGCTATCAGAATACTTAGCAGCGCGGTGTGTGAGTCCCGATCACGGGGATCGGGACACACACCGCTCTGCTTAGTGTCCCTGACCCGTCCCCCTGCATCACTTACCCGGCCATGCGGTGTCCCGAGCGGTCCCGCTGTGAGCGGCGTCCTCCAGGCGGTCCCGGCGGCGCTGCGTCCCGGCGGTGAGTTTCCAGCAGCAGTGCGGCATCTTCATTGGCAGCAGTGAGATCGCCGTAAAGCGATCTCACTGCTGCCTCTGGGAGTTTCAAAACTGCAACTCCCAGCATGCCCAGACAGCCTTTGGCTTTCTGGGCATGCTGGGAGTTGTAGTTTTGCAACATCTGGAGGTCCACAGTTTGGAGACCACTGTATAATGGTCTCCAAACTGTGGACCTCCAGATGTTGCAAAACTACAACTCCCAGCATGCCCAGACTGCCCAAGCATGCTGGAAGTTGTAGTTCGGCAACATCTGATCCTTCAGATATTGCCGAACTACAACTTCCAGCATGCCTGGGCAGTCTGGGCATGCTGGGAGTTGTAGTTTTGCAACAACTGGAGGCACACTAGTTGGGAAACATTGTCCGTTTCCTACCTCAGTGCCTCCAGCTGTTGCAATTGTTGCAAAACTATAACTCATGCCATGCATGCTGGGAGTTGTAGTTTTGCAACAGCTGGAGGCATACTGGTTTGGAAACACTAAGTTTGGTTGCAAAACACTTGAAAGTTTATTACTTAACTTAGTGTTTCCAAACCACTGTGCCTCCAGCTGTTGCAAAACTACAACTCCCAGCATGCATGGACAGCCAAAGGGCATGCTCGGAGTTTGCAACAGCTGGATGTTTGCCCCCTCCCCCCAATGTGAATGTACAGGGTACACTCACATGGGCGGACGTTTACAGTGAGTGCTGCAAGTTTGAGATGGCGCAAATTTTGCGCTGCAGCTCAAACTCCCAGCGGCAAACTTGCTGTGAACCTCTGCCCATGTGACTGTACCCTAAAAACACTACACTAACACTAACCTAAAATAAAAAGTAAAAAACACTACATATACACATACCCCTACACAGCCCCCCCTCCCCCCAAAAAATGAAAAACGTCTGGTACGCTACTGTTTCCAAAACGGAGCCTCCAGCTGTTGCAAAATAATAACTCCCAGTATTGCCGGACAGCCATTGACTGTCCAGGCATGCTGGAAGTTTTGCAAGAGCTGGAGGCACCCTGTTTGGGAATCATTGGCATAGAATACCCCTATGTCCACCCCTATGCAAATCCCTAATTCAGGCCTCAAATGCGCATGGCGCTCTCTCACTTTGGAGCCCTGTCGTATTTCAGGGCAACAGTTTTGGGACACATATGGGGTATCGCCGTACTCGGAAGAAATTGCTTTACAAATTTTGGGGGGCTTTTTCTTCTTTAACCCCTTATGAAAAGGTGAAGTTGGGGTCTACACCAGCATGTTAGTGTAAAAAAATAAATTTTTTACACTGACATGCTGGTGTTGCCCTATACTTTTCATTTTCACAAGAGGTAAAAGGGGAAAAAAGACACTCTAAATTTGTAATGCAATTTCTCCCGAGTACGGAGATACCCCATATGTGGGCGCAAAGTGCTCTGGGGGCACACAACAAGGCCCAGAAGGGAGAGTGCACCATGTACATTTGAGGTGATTTACACAGGGGTGGCTGATTGTTACAGCAGTTCTGACAAACGCAAAACAATAAATATCCATATGTGACCCCATTTTGGAAACTACACTCCTCACGGAATGTAATAAGGGGTGCAGTGAGCATTTACACCCCACTGGTGTATGACAGATTTTTGGAACAGTGGTCTGTGAAAATGAAAAATAAATTTTTTTATTTGCACAGTCCACTGTTTCAAATATCTGTCAAACGCCAGTGGGGTGTAAATGCTCACTGCACCGCTTATTAAATTCCATGAGGGGTATAGTTTCCAAAATGGGGTCACATGTGGGGGGGTCCACTGGTCGGGCACCATAGGGGCTTCCTAAATGGGACATGCCCCCCAAAAACCCTTTCAGAAAAACTCACTCTCCAAAATCCCATTGTCGCTCCTTCCCTTCTGAGCCCTCTACTGCACCCGCCGAACAATTTACATACGCATATGAGGTATTTCCTTACTCGAGAGAAATTGGGTTACAAATTTTAGGGTATTTTCTCTCCTTTTACCCCTTGCAAAAATTGGGTCTACAAGAACATGCGAGTGTAAAAAATGAAGATATAGAATTTTCTCCTTCACTTTGCTGCTATTCCTGTGAAACACCTAAAGGGTTAAAACACTTACTGAATGTCATTTTGAATACTTTAGGGGGTGCAGTTTTTATAATGGGGTCATTTATGGGGTATTTCTAATATTAAGACCCTTAAAATCCACTTCCAAACTGAACTGGGCCCTGAAAAATTACGATTTTGAAAATCTTGAGAAAAATTGGAAAATTGCTGCGGAACTTTGAAGCCCTCTGGTGTCTTCCAAAAGTAAAAACTTGTAAATTTTTTTATGCAAACACAAAGTAGACATATTGTATATGTGAATCAATATGTAATTTATTTGGAATATCCATTTTCCTTTCAAGCAGAGACTTTCAAAGTTAGAAAAATGCTAAATTTTCAAAATTTTCATGAAATTTTTTGATTTTTTACCAAGAAAGGATGCAAATATCAGTGAAATTTTACCAATAACATAAAGTAGAATGTCACGAAAAAACAATCTCGGAATCAGAATAAGTAAAAGCATTCCAGAGTTATTAATGTTTAAAGTGACAGTGGTCAGATTTTCAAAAAATGCCCAGGTCCTGAAGGTGAAAATGGGCTGGGTCATGAAGGGGTTAACCACTTAAGGACTCAGGGCGTACAGGTACACCCTGTTTCTCCGATCGCCGCCGCTCACCGAGCGGGGACCGGGATGACTGCTGAAATCATTCCGCAGGCATCCCGGCACATCGCCGAGGGGGGTCCTGAGTCATTTCAGACCGCCGATCTGTGGTGATTCTGTGTCATACGTGTCTCCGATGACCCTGAAAATATGGGGGATCAGGGTTGTCCAAGACACCCACAATCTCCCTGAAGGGATAGGAGTGGGGTGGCAGGAGTCAGACCAATAGTAGATCGGGGGAAGGGGGGTTAAAGTTCGGTTCCCCCGCTCTGCTCACCCACTGTAGTCCGGGCAGAATGGGGGAACCGACGGTGACCGACGCTGAAGGTCACTTACCAGCGGCGGGCGGCGATGACGTGCGGCTCCCTGGTGCGGAGATTCTACAGAAGCCGGTGAGTTGTTGCCTTGTAACATCTGGAGGGCTACAGTTTGACGACCACTATACAGTGGTCTCTAAACTGTAGCCCTCCAGATGTTGCAAATCTACAACTCCTAGCATGCCCAGACAGCTGTTTGCTGTTTGGGCTTGCTGGAATTTGTAGTTTTTCAATAGCTGGATGACTACAGTTTGGACATCACTGTCCGGTGGTTTCTAAACCGTGGCCCTTTAAATCTTGCAAGACTGCAAATCCCAGCATGCACGAACAGGAAATGTCTGTCTCACCATGCTGGGAGTTGTAGTTACGTATCTCCAGCTGTTGTATAATTACATCTCCCAGCATGCCCTTCGGCGATCAGTACATACTGGGAGTTGTAGTTTTGCAACAGCTGGTGGCAGACTGGTTGGAAAATACTGAGTTAGGTAACAGAACCTAACTGAAGGTTTTCCAACCAGTGTGCCTCCAGCTGTTGCAAAAGTACAACTCCCAGCATGCATGGTCTGTCAGTGCATGCTGGGTGTTGTAGTTTTGCAACAGCTGGAGGTTTGCCGCCCCCCCCCCCCCCATGTGAATATACAGGGTACATTCACACGGGCGGGTTTACAGTGAGTTTCCTGCTTCAAGTTTGAGCTGCGGCAAATTTTCCACCACAGCACAAACTCCAAGCGGGAAACTCACCGTAAACCCCAGCCCGTGTGAATGTACCCTTAAAACACTACACTAAAAATGAAAAACGTATTGTACGGCAGTGTTTCCAAAACGGAGCCTCCAGCTGACTTTCCAGGCATGCTGGGAGTTTAGCAACAGCTGGAGGCACCCTGTTAGGGGTATTCTATGCCAGGGATTCCCAATGTCCACCTCTATGTAATCCCTAATTTAGTCCTAAAATGCGCATAGTGCTCTCTCACTTCGGAGCCCTGTCGTATTTTAAGGAAACAGTTTAGGGCCACATATGGGGTATTTCCGGGGTATTTGCGTCACAAATTTTGGCAGGCTTTTTCTCCTTTTACCCCTTATGAAAAGGAAAACTTGGGGTCTACACCAGCCTGTTAGGCTAGGTTAAGACTACGGAATCTCCGGGCAGAAAATTTCCGCCCGGAGATTCCGAGTGCGGCCAATGCTGACTGAATCAGTCGGCGCTAGGACCGCGCGGACACTGCAGTCTACAATATACTGCAATGTGTTCCGCGCGGACTTCCTCCTGAAGAAAGTGCAACACCATTCTTCAGGCGGGAATTTCCAAGCAGATTTTCCGTTCACAGATTCCGCTTCACAAATTCCAAAGTGTGAATTTGTGAATGGAAACCCATTCACTACACTATACATTTTAGCAAGCGGAATTCCCGCCTGCAATTTCAAAGCGGAAACCTGAAGTAGTCTGAACCTAACCTTAGTGTAAAAAAATGTTAAAAAAAATTACACTAACATGCTGGTGTTGCCCCATACTTTTTATTTTCACAAAAGGTAAAAGGAAAAAAAGACCCCCAAAATTTGTAACACAATTTCTCCTGAGTACGGAAATACCCCATATGTGATCATAAATTGCTCTGCGGGCACACAAGGCTCAGGAATGAGAGCGCAATATGTACATTTGAGGCCTAAATTGGTGATTTGCACATGTCAGGTGGCTGATTTTACAGTGGTTCTGACATAAATGCAAAAAAATAAATACCCTGACCCCATTTTGGAAACTACACCCCTCACGGAACGTAACAAGGGGTATAGTGAGCCTTAACACCCCACAGCTGTTTGACGAATCTTCGTTACAATTGGATGGGAAAATGAAAAGAAATTCTTTTTTTGTGTTACCCTAAATTTTTCATTTTCACAAGGGAAAATAGGAAAAAAAAGTCCACCAAAATTTGTAACCCCATTTCTTCTGAGTAAGAACATATCCCATATGTGGATGTAAAGTGCTCTGCAAGCGAACTACAATGCTCAGAATAGGAGCGCCATTGGGCTTTTTGAGAGAAAATTTGTCCAGAATTAAAGGCCATGTGTTTTTACAAAGCCCCCATAGTGCCAGAACAATTGACCCCCCCCCCCCCCACATGTGACCCCATTTTGGAAACTATACCCCTCACGTAATAAGAGGTACAGTGAGCATTTTTGCCTCACAGGTGTCTGACCGATTTTTGGAACAGTGGTCCGTGAAAATGAAAAATAACATTTTTCATTTGCACAGCCCACTGTTCCAAAGATCTGTCAAATGCCAGTGGGGTGTAAATGCTCACTGCACCCCTTATTAAATTCGGTGAGGGGTGTAGTTTCCAAAATGGGGTCACATGTGGGGGGGGGTCCACTGTTTTGGCACCACGGGCGGCTTTGTAAACGCATAAGGCCCCCGACTTCTATTCCAACCAAATTCTCTCTCCAAAAGGTCCTTCTCATCTGAGCATTGTAGTGCGCCAGCAGAGCACTTGACGTCGACACATGTGGTATTTCCATACAAATTTTGGGGGGCATTTTCTCCTATTACCCCTTGTAAAAATGTAAAATTTGGGGAAAAACCTGCATTTTCGTGAAAAAGAGAATTTTTTAATTTACACATCCGATTTTTACAAAAAGTCTTCAAACACTTTTGGGGTGTTAAAGGGGTATTCCAGGAAAAAACTTTTTTATATATATCTACTGGCTCCAGAAAGTTGAACAGATTTGTAAATTACTTCTATAAAAAAATCTTAATCCTTTCAGTACTTATGAGCTTCTGAAGTTGAGTTGTTCTTTTCTGTCTAAATCCTCTCTGACACCTGTCTCGGGAAACGCCCAGTTTAGAAGAGGTTTGCTATGGGGAGTTGCTTCTAAACTGGGCGTTTCCTGAAACAGGTGTCATCAGAGAGGATTTAGACAGAAAAGAACAACCTTAACTTCAGAAGCTCATAAGTACTGATAGGATTAAGATTTTTTTAATAGAAGTAATTTACAAATCTACCAGTCCTCAGTACACTAACTCTTCAAAGAGTTATATGGTAACAGTCTCGGAATGCCAAGAAAGGAAATCGATAAGATGTACCAAAAAATATAAATTTATTATATGTACTTCACTATATAAACATGAGATATAGATATCAGGTGACAATTAAAATACAATTTAAGAAATATTAATATTAATAATGTGCCTTACGTGGGGCCCCACGTTGGCACCTAAAACAGAACGGATGCCACTAGATTGCTTGGTAAAACCGATATGTTAATAATATCAGTAGGTATCCATATGGTCACCAATTCACACAAGCAATGGAAAAAAAACACTGGCTCAAATAAAACCTAGAGAAATTGTGTCCCCTATAACGGAGTGAATTGTCCTACATGAAAGGAACAACCTGTAAATGAAAATACAACCTACAAATACAAATATAAATGTAGTGTGAAACCTGCAGATAAAGTGCAAATAAATACAGAATATAGGGGTGGTGGTATCAAACAACTGTGGTTTCCAGTAATAACCATATGTTCTATCCTGTAAATGGATAAATCGCAGTCTTAATATAGTCCTGTGTGAATAGTGGCCACATTCATATGTCCCGCATATATTGAAGCAGTCTTTCTTTTTTGCCAATTATATCCACTTAAGGATGGTATTAGGTATACTGTATCAGTGTTTCCGTATGGTGTACTCTCTAAGTTGCTGTATTAATACTGTATTGATATGGAGCGTAATAGCTGTGAATGAAATTGTCGGCACTTTCGTGCCACTCACCGCTCCTACGGTCTAGCTGGCTGTGTCACGGTCAAGCTGGGGTGGCGATGGACGGCCACGTCTCCCTCAGCGAGCTACGAGGATAGCGGTGCTCGGCCGGTCAGCGTGTTTCTCGGCGGCGTCTGACATCAGCAGTCAGCTGTTTGCAGGTCAGCTGACTGTTTTGTGGTGAACGCTTGTTTTGAGCAGATATTAGTCTTTATCTTTTCCAATAGGATTAAACAACAGACGGTCAGTAATCCTAGGTGGATATAGGGCAATTCTTTCATTCCTGAGACAATTTCATTCACAGCTATTACGCTCCATATCAATACAGTATTAATACAGCAATTTAGAGAGTACACCATACGGAAACACTGATACAGTATACCTAATACCATCCTTAAGTGGATATAATTGGCAAAAAAGAAAGACTGCTTCAATATATGCGGGACATATGAATGTGGCCACTATTCACACAGGACTATATTAAGACTGCGATTTATCCATTTACAGGATAGAACATATGGTTATTACTGGAAATCACAGTTGTTTGATACCACCAGCACTATATTCTGTATTTATTTGCACTTTATTTGCAGGTTTCACACTACATTTATATTTGTATTTGTTGGTTGTATTTTCATTTACAGGTTGTTCCTTTCATGTAGGACAATTCACTCCGTTATAGGGGACACAATTTCTCTAGGTTTTATTTGCGCCATTGTGTTTTTTCCATTGCTTGTGTGAATTGGTGACCATATGGATACCTACTGATAGTATTAACATATCGGTTTTACCAAGCAATCTAGTGGCATCCGTTCTGTTTTAGGTGCCAACGTGGGGCCCTACGTAAGGCACATTATTAATATTAATATTTCTTAAATTGTATTTTAATTGTCACTTGATATCTATATCTCATGTTTATATATTGAAGTACATATAATAAATTTATATTTTTTGGTACATCTTATCAATTTCCTTTCTTGGCATTCCCAGACTGTTACCATATAACTCTTTGAAGAGTTAGTGTACTGAGGACGGGTATATTTTCTTTTCTTTGATTCAACTCCTTTTTTCCTCTTTTGGGTGAGAGGTATCCAGTTAACCTCGTACATTTTATGTTGTAGAGCTACGCATCCACATTTCTAATTTACAAATCTGTTTAACTTTCTGGAGCCAGTTGATGTATATATAGAAAAAGTTTTTTCCTGGATAACCCCTTTAAGGCTCACTGTACCCCTTGTTACATTCCTTGAGGGGTGTAGTTTCCAAAATAGTATGCCACGTGGTGTTTTTTTTTTTTTGCTGTTCTGGCACCAAAGGGGCTTCCTAAATGGGATATGCCCCCCAAAAATCATTTCAGAAAAACTCACTCTCCAAAATCCCATTGTCGCTCCTTCCCTTCTGAGCCCTCTAGTGCACCCACAGAGAACTTGACATACACATATGAGATATTTCCTTACTCGAGAGAAATTGGGTTACAAATTTTAGGGTGATTTCTCTCCTTTTACCCCTTGTAAAAATTCAAAATCTGGGTCTTCAAGAACATGCGAGTGTAAAAAATGAAGATTTTGAATTTTCTCCTTCACTTTGCTGCTATTCCTGTGAAACACCTAAAGGGTTAACACACTTACTGAATCTCATTTTTATGCAGTTTTTATAATGGGGTTATTTATGGGGTATTTCTAATATGAAGGCCCCTCAAATCCACTTCAAAACTGAACTGGTCCCGGAACAATTCCGATTTTGAAAATGTTGTGAAAAATTGGAAAATTGCTGCTGAACTTTGAAGCCCTCTGATCTCTTCCAAAAATAAAAACATGTCAACTTTATGATGCAAATATAAAGTAGACATATTGTATATGTGAATCAATATATAATTTATTTGGAATGTCCATTTTCCTTATAAGCAGAGAGTTTCAAAGTAAAAAAAATGCTAAATTTTCATAACATTTTTGAATTATCGACAAAAATTTACCAGTAACATAAAGTAGAATATTGTCACGAAAAAACTCTCTGAATCAGAATGAAAAGTAAAAGCATCCCAGAGTTATTAAAGGGGTATTCCAGGAAAAACCTTTTTTTTTAATATCAACTGGCTCCAGAAAGTTGAACAGATTTGTAAATTACTTCTATTAAAAAATCTTAATCCTTTCAATAACTATCAGCTGCTGAAGTTGAGTTGTTTTCTGTCTGACAACAGTGCTCTCTGCTGACATCTCTGTTTGTCTCGGGAACTGCACAGAGTAGAATAGGTTTGCTATGGGGATTTGCTTCTAAACTGGGCGGTTCCCGAGACACGTGTCATTAGAGAGCACTTAGACAGAAAAGAACAACTCAACTTCAGAAGCTCATAAGTACTGAAAGGATGAATATTTTTTAATAGAAGTAATTTACAAATCTGTTTAACTTTCTGGAGCCAGTTGATATATATATATAAGTTTTTTCCTGGATAACCCCTTTAACCTCTTAAGGACGTAGGGCATACCTGTACGCCCTACGCCTGGTCCCGGTGTTTAAAACAGGGTAATGCCGTGACCCCGCATCACACCGGGTCGGTCCTGGCTGCTAATCATAGCCGGGACCCTGGGCTAAGAGCTGTTAACCCTTCAGACGCGGCGATCAAAGTTGTCCGCCGCGTCTGAAAGCGAAAGTAAATGCTTCCCGGCAGCTCAATTGGGCTGTTCGGGACATTGCGATAAAATCGCGATGTCCCAATCAGTTAGGACGCAAGCGGCGGTCTCCTTACTTGTCTCCGCGGCATCCGATCGGCGATTGATTGCTCCAAGCCTGAGCTACAGGCTTGAGCAATCGAGCCCCTATCTCACTGATCCGTGCAAAGCTATGGCTTTGCAGGGATCAGCATAGGAGATCAGGGTGTGCAGTGCTATAGTTCCCTATGGGAGCTATAACACTGCAAAAAAAAAAGTGAAAAAAAAAGTTAACAAAGGTCATTTAACCACTTCCCTAACGAAAATTTGAATCACCCCTCTTTTTCCCAAAAAAACAAACAAAAAACTGTGTAAATAAAAATATGTGGTATCACCGCGTGCGGAAATGTCCGAACTATAAAAATATATCGTTAATTAAATCGCACGGTCAATGGCGTACGCGCAAAAAAATTCCAAAGTCCAAAATAGTGTATTTTTGGTCACTTTTTATATCATGAAAAAATGAATAAAAAGCGATCAAAAAGTCCGATCAATACCAAAATGGTACCGATAAAAACAGAACACGGCGCAAAAAATGAGCCCTCATACCGGCCCGTACGCGGAGAAATAAAAAAGTTATAGGGGTTAGAAGATGAGAATTTTTAACATATAAATTTTCCTGCATGTAGTTATGATTTTTTTCCGAAGTACAATATCCAATCTATATTAGTAGGGTATAATTTTAATCGTATGGACCTACAAAATAGAGAAGGTATTATTTTTACCGAAAAATGCACTGCGTGGAAACAGAAGCCCCCAAAAGTTACAAAATGACATTTTTTCTTCAATTTTGTTGCACAATGAATTTTTTTTCCGTTTTGCCGTGGATTTTTGGGTAAAACGACTAATGTCACTGCAAAGTAGAATTTGTGGCACAAAAAATAAGCCATCATTTGGAATTTTATGTGCAAAATTGAAAGCGTTATGATTTTTAGAAGGTGATGAGGAAAAAAGGAAAATGCAAAAAACGCTGCGTCCTTATGGGGTTAATGCTTAAAGTGACAGTGGTCAGATTTGCAAAAAAAGACAGTGCTTAAGGGGTTAAAGGGGTACTCCACTGGCCAGTCTTCCTGCTGCATTTGGAACATTTAGTTCTGAACGCTGTGTGCACGCTGCGGGGGTCGGCCACACCTCCCTCATGATGTTAGGCCATGCCCCTCAATGCAGGCCCCCCCCCATAGGCTTGAATTGAGGGGGTGTGGCCTGACATCAAAAGGGGGCATGGCCGACCCTGGCAGTTTGTTTTTATCGGACAGAAAGATATTCAAAACTTCAGCTTTTGCCTGTAGGGTGTTAAGGCTCACTGTACCCCTTGTTACGTTCCTTGGGGGTGTAGTTTCCAAAATAGTATGCCATGTTGTTTTTTTCTTTTGCTGTTCTGGTAACTAAGGCATAATGGAAACACCTCACAGAAGCTGCCATTTTGCAGATTCTCTGATCTGGTTGTCTGCGCATCACAAATCTTAGAGTGCCTATAAACTATGATGCAGTGTTTTTTCTTTTTTAATCCTATTTTCACTGTATTCATTGTCTCCTCCACTCAGGAATACAAAACAGGACATTTGATCAAATTTATCACTTGACAGTCTATTGTGAATGGAGGTTTTCTGATGGCAAATGTAAGAAATATTGACATGCTTGGAATTAGCTGCTGTCAGAAACCTCTGGAGAACTGTGGAAAGTTATTCTTATTAAAATAACCATGCATATTCATGTCAAAGTCAGCAGATAAAACCATTGGCCTCATGTATTCGGCCCTGTTAAACATGCATTAAGCTTAAAGGAAAACTGTCACATGTTTTGTCCCGCACTATCCACAGGTACCTGTGGATAGTGCGGGAGACGCTGAACAATTTGAGTCCTACCTTGCCCGGATCCGCTGCGCCGTTTGCCCGTTACAGGTCTTTTTCTGTGTATTAAAATTAGCACTTAACTGGCAAAGGCGGGGTTACTGCCTTCAACTGCCACTGTGTTGTAACCGCCGCCCTGCCCGCAGCACCGCCCGGCTAATGAATATTCATATATTGCCTTACTATGTTGTCTCATATCGGCCGAGTCTCAAACTGCCTACACCCTTACTTCAGCGCTGCACCGGACGAATGAAGCAGAGCTGAAGACCGCTTCCGGAAATCCCGCACATGCGCAGTAGCGTCCGGAACTCGGCTGATATGAGACAACATAGTAAGGCAATATATGAATATTCATTAGCTGGGCGGTGCTGCGGGCAGGGCGGCGGTTACAACACCGTGGCAGTTGAAGGCAGTAACCCAGCCTTTGCTAGTTAAGTGCTAATTTTAATACACAGAAAAAGACCTGTAACGGGCAAACGGCGCAGCGGATCCGGGCAAGGTAGGACTCAAATTGTTCAGCGTCTCCCGCACTATCCACAGGTACCTGTGGATAGTGCGGGACAAAACATGTGACAGTTTTCCTTTAATGGGTTTTTCAATGTGTAACTATGTGGAAAAGAAGTGATGTCACATGTATTCTGTTGGTCAATTGGATTAACATTATACCCATTCTTACAAGCTTGTCACCAAACTAAACTTTTAATAAATTGTTCCTTATGTAATTATAAGGCACTTTGCTATTTACTTGCTGTTAAATTTCTCAACCTTTATATGTTTAATGTGATTGAAAAAACGGCCACTAGGTGGCTCTGTTCTGTTCCCTGCCACAAGTCAAACAGCTAGTTTGGTCTCCTCCCAGCCTGGCAGAAGATCAAACTCAGGAAGTGTGTGTGGGGCATGACGAGGCACAGCTCTCGCAGGCTTCAGTGACGTTGCGCCTGCTGGGGAACGCCCACATTCTCCTGCCGGGAGCTCACACAATGTGAGCAAGGGGAAAGGTATGATACAGAGCTTTTTAACCCCTTAACGACCACGGACATAAATGAACGTCCTGGTGCGGAGGTACTTCTCGCACCAGGACGTACATTTACGTCCTGTACATGACCGCGAGCATCATAGCGGTGCTCCCGTCATGCACTGCAGGTCCCGTCTGCTATCAGCAGCCGGGGACCCGTTGGTAATGGCGATTGCGCTGATGTCTGCCATTAACCCCTCAGATGCCATGATCAATACAGATCACGGCATCTGCGGCAATGCACATGTTTAAATGGAAGATCGGATCGCCCTCGGTGCTGCCGTGGGGATCCGATTATCTAAAATGGCTGCCGGAGGTCCCCTCTCCTGTCTCCAGCAGTCTCCAGTGGTCTTCTGGTCTGAGATGGAGCAGAACAGTATTAGCAGTTAAATGATTTCTATAGATAGTCCCCTATAGGGACATAAAAAGTGTAAAAAGAAATGTAAAAAAAAGTGAAAAATACCCTCCCTCTAAAAATTTTTAAATTGTCCCTTTTTCCCATTTTACCCCCAAAAGCGTAAAAAAATAATATATGTTAATGATCCCGTACGGTGAACAGCATAAACATATATAAAAAAAAAAAAAAATTGCTGCTTTTTTGTCACATTTTATCAAAAAGTTTTATATAGGCAAATGTGGTATCAATAAAAAGTACAGATCACGGCGCAAAAAATTTGCCCTCATACTGCCCCGTATATGGAGATATGAAAAAGTTAAAGGTGGTCAAAATAGGGCAATTTTAAACATACTGATTTTGTACAAAAAGTTAATTTTTTTTTAAAAAGCAGTACAATAATAGAAAAGCATATAACTTGGGTATCATTTTAATCGTATGGACCCACAGAACAAAGAAAACATATCCAGCCCAGTATCGGGAGTATTACACCCGGCACTTCAATACCACAAAAGAAATTGACTTCGCTGGGCTGTATGGGCTAACTGACCATTCCGGTGCTCACATACAGACGAAGCGCGCAAGCGCGATAACGGTCCGTCGCCCATTCTTTATTCCCCCACCCAGCTCCATCTATCCGCTCTCCCTACATGTACAATATCTATGCACGCTAATATCCAATGAAGAGTTGGCGTCACCTATCGAGACCTGGTGAGTGCTTCATTCCTACTTACCTCTATGTTGTAGTTCAAAGAAAACATGTCATTTTTAGTTTAATGTGTACAGTGTGAAAATCGTACATTTTATGGTAAAATTAGAGGTGTCATTACAAAGTACAATTGGTCACGCAAAAATCAAGCCCTCATATGGGTCTGGGGATGGAAATATAAAAGAGTTATGGATTTTAGAAGTTGAGGAGGAAAAAACAAAAATGCAGAGTGCTGCGTTCACATGATGTGGGACTCCACACTAGGTCGTGGAGTTGAATCCAGTGCATATGCATAGTGGAGGGGCGGGCTTTGGAGCCTTACTACGGGAGCGAGAGGCGGCCAGCCGACAGGGGAAACACCTTCAGTGCGCTTATTCTCATTAGAAATCTCGGCGGCCAGTTGACGAAAATAAGTGACCCCTCATTTGAATCCTGTTAACCCACACTATAACCGAGTCTATTGGGTTTAGCGTGGGTGAACAGGCTGAGGGTTTTCCTTTAAGGGGTTAAAGCTCGAAATTTATTTTTTTAAAAGCCGGAGGGGTATTAGGAGTAGTTAGGAAGTATAATCTGAGTTAGTTTAGAAAATATGGTTTGATGACAGGTACTCTTCAATAACTCTGAGATGCTTTTACTTATCATTCTGAGAGTTTTTTTTGTGCTATATTTTACAGTGGTTAATTTTTGATAATACTTGCATCTTTCTCTTAAAATGTCATGAATAAAATGAAAAATTTGCATTTTTCTAAATCTGAAATGCTCTGCTTGCAAGGAAAACGGTCGGTCATTACAAATAAATGACATATTGATTCATATATACAATGTGTCTACTTTTATGTTGGTATCATAAAATAGACATGTTTTTACTTTTTGAAGACATTAGGGGGAGATGCCTTCAGTGCGCTTATTCTCATTGGAAATCCCGGAACTTCAGAACAAGATATCTCCGCGGCCAGTAGGGCTGCACGATATGGGGAAAATGTGCGATTGTGATTATGGGCCTAAATATTGCGATTTCGATATGTGATGCGATATAAATAAATGGTGAAATCCCGCCATTTCTTGTCCAATCTCCTCCATTTTACAACTATCCACCCATTTTATGCCCACCGCCCATTTCACATTTCCCCATTTAATTTCTATCTCCCCCTGTCACATTCTCCCCTCATGGTCACATCTTCTCCCATCACATTTTCCCCCTATGTCACATTTCCCCCTCCCCCTGTCACATTTCCCCCTCCCCCTGCCACATTTTCCCCTCCCACATTTCCCCCTCCCCCTGCCACATTTTCCCCTCCTCCTGCCTCATTTCCCCCTCCCCCTGCCACAATCTCACCCCCTGTCAGTCACATTCACCACATTCTCCCCCCCATGTCACATTCCCCCCCCCCCAATGTCACATTCTCCCCCCCCCCCCTTCAATGTCACATTCTCCCCCCCATGACACCGCCACAGCCAGTGATTGGCTGAAAAGGGAAATGTCCTACTAGTTGAATGGTGAAGAGAGGAGACACCGGACCGCAAAGAGGGAAACGCCATCTGCAGGGACCGGGAGTAGGTGAGCAGAAGTTTTATTTTTCTCCCTGTGCCCTTTTATTTAGCTCAGTGTTTTTCTACCAGGGTGCCTTCAGCTGTGGTGAAACTACAACTACCAGCATGCCCAGACAGCCTTTGCCGGTCCGGGCATGCTAGGAGTTGTAGTTTTGCAACAACTGGAGGCACCCTACTTGGGAAACACTGACTTTTAGTATTTACATTTGTTTTTACCTTCTCTGGCCGGCCCCTGCCTGCAGCAGCACACGGGAGCCAGCCCGAGCAGATAATTGCAAGTTTTCCTGGGAGGCCGTATCGCTATATCGCAAAAAGCAAAAATCGTGATTCGATTGCTTTTGCGATATATCGTGCAGCCCTAGCGTCCAGTTGACGAAAATAAGTGACCACTTGTTTGAATTCTGTTCACCCACACTATAACAGACTCTATTGAGGGTTTTCCTTTAAGGGGTTAATGCTCGAAAAAAAAATTTAAGGGTAGGAGGGGTATTAGAAGTAGTTAGGGAATATAATCTGAGTTAGTTTAGAAAATATGGTTTGATGACAGGTACTCTTCAATAACTGTCACGATTCGGCTGGCAGGAGGTGGATCCTCTGTGCCAGAGAGGGATTGGCGTGGACCGTGCTAGTGGACCGGTTCTAAGTTACTACTGGTATGCACCAGAGCCCGCCGCAAAGCGGGATGGTCTTGCAGCGGCGGTAGTAACCAGGTCGTATCCACTAGCAACGGCTCAACCTCTCTGACTGCTGAAGATAGGCGCGGTACAAGGGAGTAGACAAGAGCAAGGTCGGACGTAGCAGAAGGTCGGGGCAGGCAGCAAGGATCGTAGTCAGGGGCAACGGCAGGAGGTCTGGAACACAGGCTAGGAACACACAAGGAAACGCTTTCACTGGCACAATGGCAACAAGATCCGGCGAGGGAGTGCAGGGGAAGTGAGGTATACATAGGGAGTGCACAGGTGAACACACTAATTAGACCAACTGCGCCAATCAGTGGCGCAGTGGCCCTTTAAATCGCAGAGACCCGGCGCGCGCGCGCCCTAGGGAGCGGGGCCGCGCGCGCCGGGACAGGACCGACGGAGAGCGAGTCAGGTACGGGAGCCGGGGTGCGCATCGCGAGCGGGCGCCACCCGCATCGCGAATCGCATCCCGGCTGGGGGCGGTATCGCAGCGCACCCGGTCAGTAGATCTGACCGGGGCGCTGCAGTAGCGAGGATGTTGCGAGCGCTCCGGGGAGGAGCGGGGACCCGGAGCGCTCGGCGTAACAATAACTCTGAGATGCTTTTACTTATCATTCTGATTCTGAGCGTTTTTTTTGTGCTATATTTTACATTAAGATAGTGGTAAATTTTTGTCAATACTCGCATCGTTTATTTGTGAAAAATTCTACAATTTTATGAATAAATTGAAAAATTTGCATTTTTTTTATCTCAAATGCTCTGCTTGCAAGGAAAACGGTCATGACAAATAAATGACATATTGATTCACATATACATATATAGACAGGCCGACATTTATCATTGTCTTTAGACTGTTTTTTGTGTCTACAAAAGTCGCAAAAATGGCGCAAGCAGGGTTTATTTGCGCCTTTTGGTTTACACATTCCTGCTCATTTTGAGTTGCAATCCACTGATATTGGCAATACACATGATGTGGAAGGGTTTTATGAACTGCGCCTTTTTGTGAAAAGGCACAAAAAAGGCGCAAAGCCACTGAAAAGTCTCTTAAAACTACACCAGCCCAGACTTAGCTTAGCTTTGTGGAGTATGTGAAGAAAGAAATTTCAGAAAATGTGACCTGCACAAAATTTATCAAATGCTCTGTGACCATTTAATAAATTTGGTGCTCCTACACATTACCAGCACACAAAAAAAGGTGTAGAAAAATGCTTCACCTACACTACAACGATAAATGCCGGCCAATGTGTCTACTTTTATTTTGGAATCATGAAATAGACATATTTTTACTTTTTGAAGACATTAGGGGTCTTCAAAGTTTAGCAGCAAATTTTCACCAAAAATTTAAAATCTGAATTTTTTAGGGACCATTTCAGTTTGAAGTTTATTCGAGGGGCCTTCTTGCTAGAATTCCCCCATAATTTCCCCCATTTTAAAAACTGCACCCCTCAAAGTATTCAAAAGGACATTCAGAAAGTTTAAATCTTTTAGGTGTTCCACAAGAATCGCAGCAATGTGAAGTAAAAATGTCCTTTTTTTTTTTTTTGCACTAACATGTTGTTGTAGCCCAAGAAGAAACATTTGTAACCCTATTTCTACAAAGGGTAAAAGAAGAAAAATTTTTAACCCTATTTCTCCTATATACTGAAATAACCAATTTGCAGACATAAAGTGCTGTGCAGAGCATGCAGTGTGCATTTACACAGGTATTAAACACAATTTTGGAACGGAAAGCAGTTAAAGTTTTTGGAACAAAGGGTGCAAAAATGAGAAATTTAAATATTAACTCTAAAATGTTGGCGTAGCCCCAAACTTTTCATTTTTACTAGGGGTAAAATGAGAATAAGCCCCACAAAATTTGTAACACAATTTCTCCCAAGCACGGATATACCCCATATGTGGACGTAAAGTGGTAGGGCTTAGATGTGAAGGCACGCCGCTGGGCTTTTGGAGAGAGGATTTGGCTGTAATGGATGTTTGGGGCCAGCTTCCATGATGCCAGAACAGTGGAACCCCCCCCCCCCAAAAAAAAAATAACCCTATTTTAGAAATTACACACCTAAAGGAATGTAACAAGGGGTGCAGGAGCATTTATACGGCCATTTCACACATTTTTGGAAAAGTGGGCTGTGAATATGAAAAATTAAAGTTTCAAAAAGCTATCAGACACCTGTGGGGAGTAAATGCTCACTGCACCCCTTGTTACATTCCTTGAGGGGGATATTTTTCCAAAATGGTGTCACATGTGGGTGTTACCTTTTTTGCGTTTTGGTCAGAACTGCTGCAACTACCACCCACCCCTGTGCAAATCACCAATTTAGGCCTCAAATGTACATCGTGCTTTATCACTCCTGAGCCATGTTGTGCATCCGCAGAGCACTTGTGTTACAAATTTTTGGAGTCTTTTTTTTTTTACACTAGCGTGCTGGTTTAGTCCCCAGCTTTTTCTTTTCATAAAGAGTAAAAGAAGAAAAATGCACCCAAAATTTATAACACAATTTCTCCCGAGTTTGGATATACCCCATATATGGCCCTAAACTGTTGCCTTGAAATAGGACAGGGCTCCATGCGCATTTGAGGCTTAAATTAGGGATTTGCATACCCTACGGCAGTGTTTCCTAAACAGGATGCCTCCAGCTGTTGCAAAACTACTACCAACATGCCTGGATAGTCAATGGCTTTACATGCTAAAACTACATAATCGCCCAAAGAAAATGAAGCTTCTCAAAACAATTAAGAAAAAATCCATAATATCTTTATTTAAAAAAAACACAATTGACATACATTTAAAATACATATAAAAGGAGGAAATGGACATCAGAAATAAAATGCTAAAACTGCCTACATTTAGCTTTGGTGTGTGTTGCTTTACTGGGAAAGAGATAATAACAGGATACTAATAGGTCAGTCCCCTCCCTTTACAGGGAAAATCTGCAACAAATAACAACCTTTAGGCTAAGGCACCTTTCACACTATAGAATTATCCTTTTTTAAAGATCCGTTATAATGTTCTGTTAACAAAACCCTTAAAAACGGACGTTAAAGTAACGGGAGAAATAGTGCATGCACTATTTCTTCCGTTCTTTCTCCTGTCACAAAATAACATCCGTTATTAATAACGGGCTATGACAGGTTCAAACGGATAATGTAAAAATCCCATAGACTATAATGGGATTTTGTAACGGCCATTTAACGTCCGTTTTTAAAGGTATTGTTGACGGAACATTTAAAACGGATAATTTTATAGTGTGAAAGGGGCCTAAGGTCACACATACAGGATCCTCTGCATATTTTTGCTGCCTATTTTGTGCAGCTGATTTTGCTCCTCATTGAAGTTAATGGTAACAAAATCAGGTGTAC
Source organism: Hyla sarda (assembly GCF_029499605.1). Classification (NCBI taxonomy): domain Eukaryota; kingdom Metazoa; phylum Chordata; class Amphibia; order Anura; family Hylidae; genus Hyla; species Hyla sarda. Next base: position 31,522,252 of record NC_079200.1, read on the forward strand.
AAAATATGAAGCAAAAATATGCAGCCGATCCTTAACGTGTAAACGTACCCTTAACCCCTTATTTTCACCAGGTGAAAATGGGCTTGGTCATTAAGGGGTTAAAGGGGTGCTCCAGGGAAGTTAAGAAACAAAAATGCCCAAAGCCAACACAATACCTGTTCTGTGTCCTCTGTAGTTATCCATGTGGTTTTTGCAGCTCCTTTGGCCCCTGACAACTCCCAGAAGTCAGTGCAGCGCTGTGTAATGGCTGCCAGCCAACTGCTTTCACTGTCTGTATGCATGCTTACACTGCAACTCACACACCGGCCCTAATTTACTAAGAGTGGAGTGTAGGTTTCTTTGTGGGTTTTAATTCCCTACAATTTATTTTCCACTTTATTTACTAAGGTTTCCCTACATTTTCCACTTTCCCTACACTTTGCTTTTTTTTACACATGCTCTGATCTGTAGGGTTTTCCTCAGCTCAAATCCACCACATTTTATGGGGAAATCTTAGTAAATATGTTGTTTTTTTTTGAAAATATTGGGAACACGCCCATTTTAGGAGACCACGCCCTCTTCCCCGACAGCTACAACCTTTTTTTAAGCAAAATGGAGAGTTAGTCGGGGTTTTTTTCAATTCTGGCACAAAATCTGGCGCAGACAGAATTTCTGGCGCAATACGACAGAATCTGGCGCACAACCCGACAAAACAGGTCGGGTTTGCAACAGTAAATGAGGGCCACTGTACATGTCTTTTCTTTCAGACTATCCTTCCTCCAGCAATAAATCATGGTGTGCTCCGAATAGAAGAAGACAATGATTAGATCTTCACAGGAAAAAAGCAGCTATGTGTTCAGTTGTGACTTAGAATCTACACTGCTTTTCTCTCACGGCTCACAAGCTCTCACACAGGGATAGGAGGGGGAGGGGAGGTGTGGCTGTACAGCCAGAGCTCTAGACCACACAGAAATCAGACAGAAATCAGGTTGTGTTGTCTTGAAGGGAGGGGGCTAGGTCTCACTGAGGAGACAAAGTGGATCTAAAAATTTAGTTTTTCTCTCACTTGTTGCATGTAAGTGACAGCTGAGAGAGGGAAACTGCGCTATATAGCTAATGATTTATATGTAGACAAAAACATAGGTTGGTGAGATGGAAAGAATGGGCTATGGGTTTAGTTCCCCGGAGTATCCCTTTAATATTAACCCCTTAATGACCAAGGACGGCAGTACTTCGCAAACCAGGACGTACTTTTACATCCTGTACATGACCGCAAGCATTGGAGCGATGCTCGGGTCATGCGCGGCAGGTCCCAGCTGCTAATAGCAGCCAAGGACCCGCCGATAATGGCCGACATCCGCAAACGCGCGGATGTCTGCCATTAACCCCTCAGATGCTGTGATCAATACAGAACACAGCAGTAAGTAAAAAATAAAAAAGTGAAAAATCCCCCTCCACCAATAAAAATTCAAAATGTCCTTTTTTCCTATTTTACCCCTAAAAAGTGTAAAAAAAAAAAAAAAAAAAAAAAAAAAAATGTATTAAAATATTTGGTATCGCCGTATGCGTATATATCAGAACTATGAAAATATAATGTTAATGATCCCGTCCGGTGAACGGCGTGAACGTAAAAAAAAAATTTGCTTTTTATTTTTGTCACATTTTATTTTTTTAAAAATTTATAAAAAAATGTATAAAAGTTTTATATACACAAATGTGGTATCAATCAAAAGTACAGATCACTGCGCAAAAAATGAGCCCTCATACCGCCGCTTATACGGAAAAATGAAAAAGTTATAGGTCGTCAAAATAGAGGGATTTTAACCCCTTAAGGACCAACGACGTACAGGTACGTCCTGAGTCCTCTCCCTTACTATAACGCACGGGCCACAGCGTGGCCCCGCGTCATAGTGGGTCGGGCCCGGCCTCTAACAAATTTATATGAAAATATAAATGAGTTACGATTTTTAGAAGGCGAGGAGGAAAAAACATAAGTGCAAAAATAAAATTGGCCTGGTCTGGTCCTTAAGGTCAAAATGGGCTTGGTCCTTAATGGGTTAAAATGCCCCCCAAAAGTCTTTGGGGTGCACAATGTATAACATTAAAGGGGTATTCCATGATTATTATTTTTTTTTTGACTGTTCTACGGAGGCTGTCAATTAGTGTAGTTCACAAAATAGTCTGTACCTGTGTTTGATGGCTGGTATCACAGGTCGTTTTAGAAGCATAAAAAATTTGTGTCATCTCCGGTTTTCCCAAGTTACAGTGCAGCCCGAGACATTACATCACTAGTCAGGTGTTGAAAGGGGGAGCCTGTCTGCTTCAATGGATGGTGACTGATGTGTCTGAGGGCGAAACGTGGCCTCACACTTATAAACAAGGGATCCTGTAACTTGTAGTTGGAGGGAGGGAACTCCAACAGGAAATTTCACAAAAAGAAAGCCACAGCTTTATAGTAGACTCAAAACACAGCCATTTAGCCCCAAGACAAGCACGGATCTTTCCTAGGCATGTCCATTACTGTCTGGCAGGTAAGTACTAAAGTCACCTCATGGTGGCTAACCCCTTTAAAAAAAAAAAAAAAAATACCCGTATATAGATAGGCAAAATGAATAGGTATTCTTCTTAGGGAGAGGCACCTCTAGTGTATAGAGATTCAGAAAAGGCCATTAGCCCCTTTAGGTACTCCGCCTCTAGAAATCTTTTCCCCTATCCAAAGGCCGTGATGTCAGGAGCCCCATCACTCCAGTGCCACATCACTAGTCATCGGGCATGGAGTGAGGTTTGCCCCGTGCATTGCATGACTGGGGTGCCGCAGCACAGATTGTGGGGGGTCCCAGTGTCAGGACCCCCTCGATCAGACATCTTATCCCCTATCCTTTTGAATAGAGTATAAGATGTCTAGGGGCGGAGTACTTTTGGGACCTGGGCGCATGGGTGTTATTTGCTCTAACCTGTTTGCAGGCTTCGCCTCATACCGGACCTTACTATTTGCTGGTATCTCTTGTTTATCTGTCTGTATCTGCTGACTGTTTGGCACTTTATTTACAGAGATGCTGCATGTCATCACTTTTTGATGTTCACTGTGATACCAATCTATATACATATACCTTTTATATTTGATGCATTTGTCACTTTATGGTGAGCCTTAGTGATATTGGTCAGACGGGGGCTTAGCGTACCTGCATTACTTTCATTGTTGGTTAGAACGCCATACTTTTTTGCCCTGGTCCAGATGAGACATACATCATGTCTCATCTGTGTGGTGTGGCCCAGTATGGGCCTTTTTAAGTGTTTTTAAATTTTCGGTGACTTGTCAAAATTGTTTTGTTTTTTGCTATGTAAACTATGTGCTCCAAATAAAGATAATTTTTGTCTAAAATTGAATATTTTGGTGTGCTTCCATGTACATTATTTCTGGTTTCCTTGTTGCTTTGGTCTCAATTAATGTTGGTTAAGCACCCGTGTTCACTTATACCAGCTGAGCCCCCCCTTCTCTTCTTTTCCAATACCGCGGCTAATACAGGACACCAGCGATCGCGGTGATGCCCTGTATTAACCCTTCAGACGCGGCGATCAAAGCTGTCTGCCGCATCTGAAATTAAAGTGAAAGTAACAGCCGGGCTGTTCGGGACCGCACGCGGTGATATCGAGGCGTCCCAAACAGCGTACAGGACACCGGGAGGGCCCTTACCTGCCTCCTAGGTGTCCGATCGACGAATGACTGCTCCGTGCCTGAGATCCAGGCAGGAGCAGTCAAGCGCCGATAACACTGATCACAGGCGTGTTAATACACACCAGTGATCAGCGTGAGAGATCAGTGTGTGCAGTGTTATAGGTCCCTATGGGACCTATAACAATGCAAAAAAAAAAAGTTTAAAAAAAAAGTGTTGTTAAAGGTCATTTAACCCCTTCCCTAATAAAAGTTTGAATCACCCCCCTTTTCCCATAAAAAAATAAAAGTGTAAATAAAAATAAACATATGTGGTATCGCCGCGTGCATAAATGTCTGAACTATAAAAATATATAGTTAATTCAACCGCACGGTCAATGGCGTACACGTAAAAAAAAATTCCAAAGTCCAAAAAAGCGTATTTTGGTCACTTTTTATACCATTAAAAAATGAATAAAAAGTGATCAAAAAGTCAGATCAAAACAAAAATGATACCTATAAAAACTTCAGATCACGGCGCAAAAAATGAGTCCTCATACCGCCCTGTACGTGGAAAAATAAAATAAGTTATAGGGGTCAAAAGTGGACATTTTTAAACGTATAAATTTTCCTGCATGTAGTTATGATTTTTTTCCGAAGTACGACAATATCCAACCTATATAAGTAGGGTACCATTTTAACCGTATGGACCTACAGAATAATAAGGTGTCATTTTTACAGAAATATGCACTGCATAGAAACGGAAGCCCCCAAAATTTACAAAATGGCGTTTTTTCTTTGATTTTGTCGCACAATGATTTTTTTTCCTGTTTCGCCGTGAATCTTTGGGTAAAATGACTGTCACTGCAAAGTAGAATTGGTGACGCAAAATATAAGCCATAATATGGATTTTTAGGTGGAAAATTGAAAGGGTTATGATTTTTAAAAGTTAAGGAGGAAAAAACGAAGGTGCAAAAACTGAAAAACCCTGCGTCCTTAAGGGGTTAAGGACAAAGCCCACCTACAGACCCATATAAGGTCTTGTTTTTTGTGTCACCAAGTGTACTTGCTAATGGCATCAATCATTTAATAACAAAATCTATGGCAAAACCCCAAAAAAGATATATTTGTGGGGTGAAACTTAAAAAGAAAAATGCCATATTGTAACTTTTATGTATGTATAATACATATATGTATATATATATATATATATATATATATATATATATATATATATATCCTATTAAATTACTTTATTGCAAAAAAAAAAAAAAAAAGGAAGAACAATAGAGATGATCACAAACAAAATTAATATAAGCAGAATTCTTTATTGGTTCAACACAGGATTGGCTTCATCATACCTTTGCTTGGAGTTCCTGCTACTTTAAAGCTTTGATGCATTAGATCTTCTTTGTTAAAACTTTATAGTTTTAACCCCTTAAGGACATAAGGACACAGGGCGTACCTGTACACCCTGAGTCCGCTCCCTTTCTATATAGCAGGGCCATGGCGTGGCCCCGCGTCATAGTGGGTTGGGCCCGGACTCTAACAAAGGCCGGGACCCATGGCTAATAGTGTGCGGCACTGATCACGGTTCCGTGCACTATTAACCCTGTAGACACGGTGTTCAAAGTTGATTGCCGTGTCTAAAGGGAAACTAAACTACCCCCGGCTAGCTCAGGGGGCTGTTCGGGACCGCTGCGGTAAAATCGCAGCGTCCCAAACAGCTGTAGGATTCGTGGAGGGTCCCCTTACCTGCCTCCTGGTTTCCGGTCGCCAAATGACTGCTCAGTGCCTGAGATTCAGGCATGAGCAGTCAAGCCGCAGAATCATCCATCAATGGTTTCCTATGAGAAACCATTGATCAATGTAAAAGATCAGTGTGTGCAGTGTTAGAGCCCCCTATGGGAGCTGTAACATTGCAAAAAAAAAAAAGTGTGTTCACTCCGGGTCTGATTACCGACGACCACAAGGCCAGCGGCATGTGACGTCCCGCCCCCGTGTGATTTCACGCTCCACCCCTCAATGCAAGCCTATGGGAGGGGGGCGTGATTGCTCCCGTAGGCTTGCATTGAGGGACGGAGCGTGATTTCACACGGGGGCGGAGGCGTGACGTCCCACGCCGCCGGCCTTGTGGTCGTCTGTAATCAGACCCGGAGTGAACACACTCCGAGGACTGATTACAAACGGGGTGCCATGTGCATGATCCTGGGGGTCCCCAGCGGCGGGACTTCCACGATCAGGCATCTTATCCCCTATCCTTTGGATAGGGGATAAGATGTGTAAGCACCGGAGAACCCCTTTAATAAAGATCATTTAACCCCTTCCCTAATAAAAGTTTGAATCACCCTTTTGCCATTTAAAAAAAAAAACCCAAAAAAAGTGTAAATAAAAATAAACATATGCGTGTGGAAATGTCCGAAATATATCATTAATTAAACCGCACAGTCAATGGCGTATGCACGAAAAAATTCCAAAGTCCAAAATAGCGTATTTTTGGTAACTTTTTATATCATGAAAAATGAATAAAAAGCGATCAAAAAGTCAGATCAATACAAAAATGGTATTGCTAAAAACTCCAGATCACGGCGCAAAAATGAGAAGTACGACAAAATCAAACCTATATAAGTTGGGTATCATTTTAATTGTATGGACCTACAGAATAAAGAGAAGGTGTCATTTTTAGTGAAAAATTTACTGTGTAGAAATGGAAGCCCCCAAAAGATACAAAATGGTGTTTTTTCTTCAATTTTGTCTCACAATGATTTTGTTTTTGTTTCGTTGTAGATTTTTGGGTAAAATTACTGATGTAATTGCAAAGTAGAATTAGTGACGCGAAAAATAATCATATGCATTTTTAGGTGCAAAATTTAAAGAGTTATGATTTTTTAAAGGTAAGGAGGAAAAACTGAAAGTGCAAAAATGGAAGAACCCTTGGTCCTTAAGGGGCTAAAAAACATTTACTTAAAAAAAATTAAGCATAATTGAATGTCTACCATTTTATATATGGTTTATTATACCAATTTATTGTTTTACATTAACTCTTAAAAACAATATGTTAAAAAGACACACACACACTCAATGTTTTTGACACTGCGCGCAAGGTAAAACTATTCTAGATGTGAATAAGGCCTTTTCTTTTTTCATTTAAATTTTTTTTTATAAAGTGGTTTTACTTATACTTTTTATAAAGTGGTTATACTATTCTTAGAAATACCAACACATATTTATTGTCTAGTGCCATAATTTACCAGATTTTATGATAGTGAGTACTCATGCAATATAAAAACATTGCTGTAACATGAATCTGGATAGAAAACTGTGTGCTGCAGCTCACCCTACTGGTGGCTTGTGTAGTTGCAGGTTTGATGGCCTATTTCAACCTGTAATCTGTTCAGCAGTAGTCTGTCTCTTTCATTCCCCACAAGGGAGATTTATCAAGGGATTTAGTATTTTTTGGCCTACAAAAGTTGCACAAAAAGTCGTATGTGCCCTCAAGCTATTTTTTGTGCGACTTTTGTGGGTAAGCAAAAAGTACCAATCAGCCCTACTCATGCAATTTTCAGTTTTTACTTTGCATTGGTGGGGAGTTTATCAAGTGCAGTAGTCGCACGTATGCAAAAAAAAAGTTGCAAACCCCCTTAAACAGTCGCAAGTGTAACCCAAGTCAGACCTGGCTTACAAACTTGCCTTTGACAGCACACAAACTTGCCTTTGACACACAAAAAGTCGCAAGCTGACACTTTTTGTGCGACCTTTTGCTCAGCTCCGCTCCCTGGCACCCGCCCACATCTACCCCGCCTGCCAGCTATTGCAGGATTACAACTCCCAGCATGCCCTTACAGTGAGGACATGCTGGGAGTTATAGTTCCAACAGCTTGCGGGTGGGTGGTAGATACCAGGGGGTGGCCGGCTGACAGGATTATGAAGTTACGGCACTGTAATTTCATATTTTTCGGGTGGACTTGTGATTTGCCCCGGACCGCCTGGCCAATCACAGCTGCCAGCGGGAAATATGAAGTTACAGTGCCGTAACTTAATTTTCCCCACTGGGAAACCAGGGAGCGGAGCGCAGTGCCGCCCGCTTCAATGGCTTGCCTGTTACCTGCCTCGACTACAACTTCCAGCATGCCCTTACAGTAAAGACATGCTGGGAGTTGTAGTCGTGCAGCAGTGGCGGGTGGCAAGCACATCCCTCGCATGACAACTCCCAGCATGTCCTAACTGTAAGGGCATGCTGGGAGTTGTAGTCGTGCGGGGCAAGCTACGGGATATGTGTGAATGGCTGACAAGCTTCCCTGGCTTGCTTGTCACCCACCTGCACATCTCCCACCAGCCCCCCCCCCCCATCTCATGACTAGAACTCCCAACATGCCCTTACAGTGAGGACATGTCAGGAGTTGTAGTCATGCGGCGCTAGCGTATAAAACTTGTGGGGTTACCCATATTTTCATTCTCATCCAGATACCAACCAAGCAGTAACAGCCTGACATTACCAGGGTAAGTGAGGACCATTGTTACTGGCCCTCCCCAGTCTAAATAATGCCAGCCTGTTACTACCCAGGCCCAGGAGCACCATTTTGACGCTCTGGGCCTGCTGGTACTGGCTCTTTCCAGTAATATTTGGGGGTTAGCACTATCTGTTTTTGAGGCTAAGCCCCGGCCTAGTAATGGACTCAGTCTGTTAGACAGCTTCCACTACTAAGCCTGTAAAGTAAATTAAAAAGAAAAAAAATAACACATTTAAAAAGCTTTTATTCTAAGAAAAAAGAAAACACTCCCCCACAAGCCCTCATTAACCATTTTATTAACATTAAACAAAAAAAAACGCTGGTCAGTACATTTAGGGGGGAAAAGCGGTAATATATATATATATAATACAGTCATGACCGTAAATGTTGGCACCCCTTAAATTTTTCGCAGAAAAGGATTGCAGTAGCATGTTTTGCTATGCACATGTTTATTTCCTTTGTGTGTATTGGATCTGAACCAAAAAAGGGAGGAAAAAAAGCAAATTGGACATAATGTCACACCAAAAATGGGCTGGACAAAATTATTGGCACCCTTTCAAAATTGTGCAAAAATAAGATTGTTTCAAGCATGTGATGCTCCTTTAAACTCACCTGGCGCAAGTAACAGGTGTGGGCAATATAAAAAAAAAATCACACCGAAAGCGGATAAAAAAGGAGAGAAGTTCACTCAGTCTTTGCATTTTTTTGTCTGTGTGTGCAACACTAAGCATGAACAACAGAAATAAGAGAACTGTCTGAGGACTTGTGTTACGCCGAGCGCTCCGGGTCCCTGCTCCTCCCCGGAGCGCTCACGGCGTCTCTCTCCCTGCAGCGCCCCGGTCAGTCCCGCTGACCGGGAGCGCTGCACTGACTTGGCCGTCGGGGATGCGATTCGCACAGCGGGACGCGCCCGCTCGCGAATCGCATCCCAAGTCACTTACCCGTCCCGGTCCCCTGCTGTCATGTGCTGGCGCGCGCGGCTCCGCTCTCTAGGGCGCGCGCGCGCCAGCTCTCTGAGACTTAAAGGGCCAGTGCACCAATGATTGGTGCCTGGCCCAATTAGCTTAATTGGCTTCCACCTGCTCCCTGGCTATATCTGCTCACTGCCCCTGCACTCCCTTGCCGGATCTTGTTGCCTTGTGCCAGTGAAAGCGTTTAGTGTTGTCCAAGCCTGTGTTACCTGAACTCTTGCTATCCATCTTGACTACGAACCTTGCCGCCTGCCCCGACCTTCTGCTACGTCTGACCTTGCCTCTGCCTAGTCCTTCTGTCCCACGCCTTCTCAGCAGTCAGCGAGGTTGAGCCGTTGCTAGTGGATACGACCTGGTTGCTACTGCCGCAGCAAGACCATCCCGCTTTGCGGCGGGCTCTGGTGAACACCAGTAGCCTCTTAGAACCGGTCCACCAGCACGGTCCACGCCAATCCCTCGCTGACACAGTGGATCCACAACCTGTAAGCCGAATCGTGACAACTTGAGAAACAAAATTGTGGTAAAATATCAACAATCTCAAGGTTATAAATCCATCTCCAGAGATCTAGATTTGTCTTTGTCCACAGTGCGCAACATTATTAAGAAGTTTGCAACCCATAGCGCTGTAGCTAATCTCCCTGGGCGTGGAAGGAAGAGAAAAATTGATGAAAGGTGTCAACACAGGATAGTGCGGATGGTGGATAAGCAGCCCCAAACAAGTTCCAAAGATATTCAAGCTGTCCTGCAGGCTCAGGGAGCATCAGTGTCAGCGCAACATTTAAATGAAATGAAATGCTATGGCAGGAGACCCAGGAGGACCCTGCTGCTGACACAGAGACATAAAAAAGCAAGACCACATTTTGCCAAAATGAACTTGAGTTAGCCAAAATCCTTCTGGGAAAAAGTCTTGTGGACAGAGCTTTTTGGTAAAGCACGTCATTCTTCTGTTTACCGAAAATGGAATGAGGCCTACAAAGAAAAGAACACAGTACAGTGAAATATGGTGGAGGTTCAATGATGTTTTGGGGTTGTTTTGTTGCCTCTGGCACTGGGTGCCCAGAATGTATGCAAGGCATCATGAAATCTGAGGATTACTACCAGATTTTGGGTCGCACTGTACAGCCCAGTGTCAGAAAGCTGGGTTTGCGTCCAAGATCTTGGGTCTTCAGGACAATGACCCCAAACATACGTCAAAATGCACCCAGAAATGGATGGCAACATAGCGCTGGAGAGTTCGGAAGTGGCAGCAATGAGCCCAGACCTAATTCCCATTGAACACATGTGGAGAGATCTTAAAATTTCTGTTAGGAAAAGGCGCCTTCCAATAAGAGTATAACTGAAAGACAAAAGGAGAGAGGAGCATGATCCTAGTTTGTTACCATAGATCATATGAAGGGAAATGAGGATCAATTACACTCACCAGAGTTGGTTATGCTCAGAGCATAACATATACAACAGCATGTCACTGAGCGGGTCAGCAGCCTTGGAGCACCTGATCCTCCCAGGGAGTCGGCCAACAGTAGTAGGTTCACTAGTGAATGAATAAAAATCTCCAATCCAGGTGCTTCTCCCATAAAATGGTTTTCTTTATTTCAACATCATGGATATAAAAAGGAAGGTAGTATCACTTTCAACGTGTTTCTAGCTCGGACAGAGGTCTTCATCAAGATATGCAAGCACATCTATATAAAGAGCGGTGTCCGAGTTACAAACACATTGAAAGTGCTACTACCTTCCTTTTTATATCCAAAATGTTGAAATAAAGAAAACCATTTTATGGGAGAAGCACCTCGATTGGAGATTTATTATTCATTCACTACTGAACCTAATTTCTAATAAGAGAGACCTGGAGCAGTTTGCAAAGGAAGAGTGGTCCAACATTCTGGCTGAGAGGTGTAAGAAGCTTTGATGGTTATAGGAAGCCACTGATTTCTGTTATTTTTTCCAAAGGGTGTGCAACCAAATATTAAGTTAAGGGTTCCAATAATTTTGTCCAGCCCATTTTTGGAGTTTGGTGTGACATTATGTCCAATTAGCTTTTTTCCCTCCCTTTTTTGGTTTAATTCCAATACACACAAAGGGAATAAACATGTGTATAGCAAAACATGTGTTACTGCAATCCTTTTCTGTGAGAAAAATTTTTTAGAAAAATTTTCTAGAAAAATTTCAGGGGTGCCAACATTTATGTGTGTGTGTGTGTATGTATGTATGTATATATAAACATACAGTGACCCCCCCCCCCCCCCGACCTACGATGGCCCCGACATACGATAATTTCAACATGCGACGTCCCGTCATGCAATAGGAGCGGCGGGCATAGTGACGTGATGACGGTGACGTGAGTGCGACGATCCCGGGCAGCAGAGACGTTCCAGAGCGGCAGGGACATCATGGGGACGCGGCGACAGCGATGGAGCGCAACATCCAGGGCAGCAGTGACGAGCGGTGACGGGTCCGGAGCGGCGGGGATAGGGTATATTATAGAGTTATAGAGTATAACTTCCTATACTTTCCATTGCACAGATCCCTCAACATACGATGGTTTCAACAAACGATGGTTCATTTGGAACAGATTACCATCGTATGTTGAGGGACCACTGTGTATATATATATATCACACATTTTTTCAAAGCTGTGACTTGAGGTGGGGTCACAAAGTGGTGTCACAGATTTCTGCCTGTGTGTGCTACAAATATGGTATTATCAACCCCCTGTGATAGTATGATAAATATCACACATAAGCAAAACCAAAGGAAAGAAAAAAAAAAAAAAGACTACAGAACTCACTTACCAAAGCAACAATGATTAATGTCCCTCTAAATTACTAACTTTCTTGAAGAGATGTTGAGATTTTAGAACCTGCTTGCTTGCAAAAGAATGCTAATTTGCTTCATATATATGTTTATTTTCTTTATAGATATGTGTTTACACGTAAATGAACCTGTTAAGGACCAAGGGTGTACCTGTAAGCTCTTGGTGTTTCCGGTCACCGCTGCACACGGGGCAGTGATCGGAAGGGGATGACTGCTGATATCTATCAGCAGCCATCCCAGGACATAGCCTGGGGGGGGGGGGGGTCCCTTGTTGGCAATGGCCTTATTTTGCCAGTCAATTCTGACCAGCGAATCACTGCCTTTCTAGGCCAATCGGGTCTCTGGTGGCCCAGTGGCCTGGAAAATCACGGTGATTGGTGCAGTTCTAGACAGCACCAATCGCACTGAAGGATAGGAGTTAGGTGGCAGGGGTGCCACCTCCTCCTATCCCCTGCAATGGGGGGGCTGGAGGGTTAAAGTTAACATCCCCCATTCTGCCCACCCATGGATGTCAGGGCAGAGCGGGAGGGAACTAATGGGATGGGGGTTCAGGGCTTCTTACCGGCGGTGGGCCACGTCCGTTGTGAACAGTGTCTGCGGAGACACAGACGGCAGTGAAGATCATCGTTGGTAAGTGATCTTCACTGTGGCCTTCTAGAAGTTACAAAACTACAACTCCCAGCATGCCCAGACAGTCCAGACATGCTGGGAGTTGTAGTTCTGAAACATATGGCCCTTCAGATGTTTCTGAACTACAACTCCCAGCATGCCTACAACTCCCACCTGTTTGGGCATGCTGGGATTTGCAGTTTTGCAACATCTGGAGGGTTACAGTTTAGAGTCCACTGCACAGTGATCTCAGAACTGTGGCCCTCCAGATGTTGCAAAACTACAAATCCCAGCATGCCCACACAGCAAAATGCTGTGTGGGCATTCTAGGAGTTGTAGTTTTGCAAGATCTAGAGGGCTACAGTTTGGAGATCACTGTGCAGTGGTCTCAAAATTGTAGACCTCCAGCTGTTGCAAAACTACAACTCCCAGCATGCCCAGACAGCTGTCTGGGCATGCTGGTAGTTGTAGTTTTGCAACATCTGGAGGGCTATAATTTAGAGACCACTGTACAGTGGTCTCAAACTGTAGCCCTCCAGATGTTGCTAGGCAACTCACCGGCTTCCGTAGGATCCAGGGAGCCAGCCGCACGACATCGCCGCCCGTCGATCACAGTCGCCCGCAGCCTCCGCAGATCGGTAAGTGACCTTCGGCGCCGGTCCCTGTCGGTTTCCCTGTCCTGCCCCACCTATTGTGGGTGGGCAGAACAGGGAAACCAAAAGTAACCCCCACACCACCACACCCCCCCCCCCCCCGCCCCTGATCTGCCACTGGTTGTCGCGTCTATACGACCAATAGCAGGGATAGGAAGGGTAGCACCCCTGCCACCTCACTCCTATCCCTTCAGGGGGATCGTCGGTGTCTTGGACAACCGCGATCCCCCTTATATGGGGCGGTCTGATGACATTGGGTGGGGGCTGATGACCCCCCTGGGCTTTTGCACGGGATGCCTGCTGAATGATTTTGGCAGGCATCCCGGTCCGATCCCCGCCCGGCGGGGGCCGGAATTCTCCATGACTTACACCATGGGTCCTTGTACCAGGGTGTCATGATGTACGCGTACGTCAAGGGTCCTTAAGGGGTTAAAGGAGCACTCCCGTGGAAAACTTTTTTTTTTTTTATCAACTGGTGCCAGAAAGTTAAACAGTTTGTAAATGACTTCTATTCTCTTAATCCTTCTAGTACTTTTTAAGGGCTGTATACTACAAAGGAAATGTTTTTCTTTTTGGATTTCTCTTATGTCACGACCACAGTGCTATCTGCTGACCTCTGCTGTCCATTTTAGGAACTGTCCAGAGCAGCATATGTTTGCTATGGGGATTTTCTCCTGCTCTGGACAGTTCCTAAAATGGACAGCAGAGGTCAGCAGAGAGCACTGTGACCATGACATAAGAGAAATCCAAAAAGAAAAACATTTTCTCTGTAGTATGTAGCCCCTAAAAAGTACTGGAAGGATTAAGATTTTTTAATAGAAGTTATTTACAAATCTGTTTAACTTTCTGGCACCAGTTAATCTAAACAAAAAAAGTTTTCCACGGGAGTACTCCTTTAAGGTCAAAATGGGCTTCGTCCTCAAGGGGTTAATGATGCATAGGTGTAAGGTGCACAGAAACATGTATAAAATAAATGACCTGGTACACACCTCTTCATGCTGGAGTCCTTGTAGTAAATCCCAATATTGCATGGAGGCAGCAGCATGAAAGCTGAGCTGTGATTGGTGGCTGTGGGAAAATCACAATTTTTTTTCTCTCACACAGTTTAAAATCTGGGCCACAGTGATTTTGAAGATACAAGTATTTCCCTGCCTTTATTGAAACAGCAATTTGGATATGTGCTTAAAGGGGTTATCCAGCATAAGGTGATTTTAGTACGTACCTGGCAGACAGTAATGGACATGTGTAGGAAGGATCTGCGTTTGTCTTGGGCTTAATGGCTATGCTGTGAGATTACCAGAACACTGTGGCTAGCTTTCTGTGAACTTGTATCTCCCGTTTTCAGTTTTCTTGTTTGCCTACAAATCCCATGATTCCATTTTCCTCCTTCCCACACATCAGCTACCCCACCCATTGAAACATAAATGAGCTGCAGACCTGTGGTTTTCAATCAGGGTGCCTCCAACTGTTGCATTACTTGCAGATTGCTCTCTCCATCCATTGAAGCAGACAGGCTCCCTGTCATCAGCTGACTAGTGAGTCAGGTCTCGACCGCATTGCAAGCTGGGAAAAATCTGAGACAGCAGTCATTTTGTATGCTGTTAAAAATAAATATTGGGATGAAAATCACATAAGAATTGTGAGAAAACCGTCACACACAGGTAAAGACACTATATTATGAACTACACTAACTTTAAAGCCCCTGTAGCATAGTCAAATAAAAAAAAATCCTGGAATACCCCTTTAAGACCTTGCTAACACATAAAACAGCATAAACGGTAGAAAAACGGCAACGTGCAATAGGCATTGTCATTTCAATAAAGATTATGGAATCATTAGTTTGTCAACCTTTTGTTTGCAGGTTATATGGTTATAATATACTGTATAAGAACAAAAAAAAAAAAAAAACTAGGTAGATTAGATTTTTTATTGGAATAAAGTGAGTCCAATCAATAAAAAAGAAACAAGAGCATTGCTTCAATTATACTTTCAACAACTGCTGAAATTGAGAAGAATGACATCTAATTCCATTTTTTTGGGGGTGTTCCATGTCAATAAATATAAAATTGCTTTAATTGTATAATCTAGTATTTTTTTTCTTCTTATTACTCTGAAATTTGAAAATTTACAACTCTTGAAATATGACAGAGACTTAACCAAAAGTGTTCTGTGTCCATTATTTAGTAATTTAGTAGTATAAATGTAAAGATGTTACATTAAGAGGCATAATATTAGTTGGGCTAGTGTTTTAAATAGGCATTCCAGAGAAAAAAAAGGTTTTAAATAAGCTGATGCCAGAAAATTATACAGATTTAATCAAAATAAAAAAAATGCCCTGGAGGAAGCATGTATTTCTTTCCAATCCAACACAATACTCCCTACTGCTACCTCTGTCCATGTTGGGAACTGCCCAGAGCCAGAGAAAAATCTCAGAGCAAACTTCTCTTGCTCTAAACAGTTCCCGACATGGACAAGGTGAAAGCAAGTAGCTTAATGTTGAATTGAAAAAAAAAATATATATAATAAAACTACACAACTTTAATTTTAATTAGAGTACTTGTCACCAAACTATATGTTTTAATGTGTTTGAAAATATGGACACTAGGTGGCTCTGTTCTGGTTCCTTCGCCAGTCAAACAGTTAGTTTGGTCTCCTCCTGGCCTGACAGGAGACCAAACTCAGGAAGTGCATACAGGGCATGGGCGAGGCACAGCTCTCACAGGCTTCAGTGATTTCGCGCCTGCTGGGGAACGCCCACTTTCTCCTGCCAGGTGCTCACACAATGTGAGCAAGGGGGGAGGGTATTATACAGAGCCTTTTAAAGCTCTGAATTTTTTTTTAAAGGGCAGGAGGGGTGTTAGGAGTAGTTAGAGAATATAATCTTAGTTAGTTTAGAAAATATGGGTTGATGACCGGTACCCTTTTAAGCGTTATTGTCATTAGATGTAAAAAGTCCAGAAATGCTCAAGCTTGTATTAATGCTCAAGCTTGTATTATGCATATTTTATTTATGGTCAAAGCCTTCCACCTGAAATTGCCTCTTGCCTGATGAAGCTGCGCATGCGGAGCGAAACGCGTTGCATCTAATAAATCCATTGATTTTACTTGGCTGTCTGATGGTTCCTCTCTGCGCCAGACAAACTCCTGACTCCCTGGTCATTCGCTTTTGATTCTACTCTTACCCAGGAGGGCTGCAGTGGACCTTTTTTCATATCTCTTCTGCTCTTAACCTTGTTGTGTGTGGGCGCACAACCAACTTCGGTAAACTGCTTGGGAATCACCTTCCCCTACCCCCACCTGCAAGATCTACTGATCCCGCACATGAGGCGCCTTCCCTCCTTTCTCTAGATTCCACCTGAAATAGAAACGTGTACCTAACCCCTGACCAGAGTAACCAACCTGACCTAACTGCGGCTAGTGGTGTGCCCGAGCCGCCGCCGGGGGTGTGCCTAAAAGAGGGCATACCCCTGTGTATTAGTAAACAAATAGAATATTTGAAAAAGAGGGTGGTGTGGGTGGGAAAAAACCCGGGCACCCAACGTGTCAGTTACCCCACCCCTCCCACCCTAAATAGCGGAGGTTCCAGTCTCCTCCCATAAACTCAGGTATGTTCCAACCTTCCACTTATGGTCAAAGCCTTCCACCTGAAATAGAAACATGTACCTAACCCCTGACCTAACTGCGGCTAGTGGTGTGCCCGAGCCGCCGCCGGGGGTGTGCCTAAAAGAGGGCAAAGACAACATGCTTAGGAAAATAATTTATTTAGAAAACCAATGATTTCACAGCCTGGAGCATTTCATTTCGTGGTTCTGGAATATAAGTAGCATAACAAGCTGATCTCTATCTGCCCAATTTCTTTATAACATGAAATGGCACATTGTTACTAGAAGCCGCCGAGGCTGCTATCTGGAATGAATGTCCGGAAAATCTGGAGGCATCAAGACCTAAAGATTTCAAAAAACAACGTACATGAGAGACAAACAACGGTAATGGTCAATGCTTTTACGGGAAAAGGCAATAGTGGGGCCGTTGAGGTGGAAGAAGTCAATAACTGTGTGTATTCTTTGAGCACCATCACTGGACACCACGCGTGTCCTGTAGTAAAGTATGGGACTGTCGTGTGACCAATACTCTAGTCTTAGAGGAGATCAGGGTCAATTGAGCCATATCTGCGAAGAACTGTAAATGATTGATTTGCACGAAATTAGTCGCACCTTGAGCTAGGGCAAATTCCCCTGGGTGCAGGAATCCATAGAAGGATAAATACATGGCAGCCTTGAGTACCCTACTACGATGACCCCCCAAAGGGGTATTGGTCCAACAAGTGAGACAATTGCCTAAACAGTGAACCTGTAATGGAGAGTCTACCAGATGTTATCTTGGGTTTTACCTTCTGTATCCCTGTATCAACAAAGTGCGAATAGGGTGTGCTGAAAATATCGACCCGCCCCCCGGGTTCTCTAAGGACATGAAATGCTGAATACCCGACAAATATAACTTAATAGTACTATGGCTAAGTTTAAGGTCAGTATGGCAAAACCCTACAAACATAAGTAAAAAAGATATATTATCATGACTTCCCTGTGGGTGTGATTGCTTGAAGTCCGAAAAAACTTTCCACGCATGAGTAAGCTTTTGCCGTGTTCTTAGATAATGATTTATTAATGAGGTCTTTGGCTACAGACATATAACGGTCTAATTGAACATCAGGTCGCTGACCAGGGGTGCTTGTGTAGCTATTTTGTATGCCCCTGGCATGACCTGGAAGAAAAGAGTAAGGTTAGCTTGAGAGAACACATCTGCAGCTACGTTTCGCAACCCATGGACATGCTCACATTTCACATGAAAGTTATGCAACAGGGATAAGCATGTAAGTTTCCTGACAAGACATGATGGGAGCAGACCTGGACCTGCCCTTGTTAACAATGTCCACCACCGAGATGTTATCTGTGAAGAATACAACTGTCTTCCTGGACCACTGTGTACCCTATGTAGCTGCAGCGGCTACTACTGGAAACATTTCAAACAATGCTGATGTGGATGTGAAATTCTCTATTTCCAGCACTGCCTGTGGCCATGGCCCAGCTATCCAATGGGTTTCCCATATGGCCGCGAAACCCAATGAAGATGTGTCTCAAACTACACACGGAGAAAACCTGTCTTCAGTAGCAATGAAGAAAGAAATGCCATTCCAAGACCCCAGGAAGTGTTTCCACATCATCATATCCCTCATGGCTTCATTATACAAATGTAACATTGCTTGTTGGCCTGAGACTGATGGACGTAAGGCCAGTAGCCGTGAAATGAATGCTCTTCCTTGTGGGATTACTCGGGCAGCAAAGTTCAGCATGCCCAGAAGTTTCTGTAAATCCACTTTGGTACAATGACGGTTCCTAGAAAAAACGTCAATTGTGTGCTTGATACGTGCCAATTTTTCTACCGGCAGCCTGGCTTCCATCGCGTCGGTGTCCAAAATGATACCTAAGAACGTGATCTTAGTGCTAGGACCCTCCATTTTATTTTCCGCCACCGGCACCTCCAAGGCCCTGAACAACTGTCTGACTGTCTCTAGACCAGAGGGGGGGAAATGGAAAGACAGCTCAATGATCAGGAAATAGTCCAGGTAATGTATAACATGCGGACATCCCAGCACAGACTCCAGGATCCAATGTAAAGCAGAAGCGAACTGGTCAAACAACCAGGGGCTGCTTTTTGCCCCAAATGTTACTTTGGTGGCAAAATAATACATTTCCTGCCATTGGACACCATACCATTTCCACAGGTCGGGCCGGATTGGTAGTAACTTAAATGCGTCTGTGACGTCTGCCTTTGACATCCATGCCCCCGGCCTAATGATAAAATTATCTGAATTGCCAGGTCCACCGAAGCATACTTCATTGAGTACTCCTCCGAAGCAACCAGAGCATTCAGACTAGGAATGACGGACGAATGAGGAGCAGACAAATCATACACTAATCGTTTTTTATTTGAGAATTTGCCAACCACTACTCCAACTGGACTGATTCTCCAGGTCTCAAAAGGGATTTCCTTGAATGGACCGATCATATA
Organism: Hyla sarda; assembly: GCF_029499605.1. Classification (NCBI taxonomy): domain Eukaryota; kingdom Metazoa; phylum Chordata; class Amphibia; order Anura; family Hylidae; genus Hyla; species Hyla sarda. The sequence goes on from NC_079200.1 coordinate 31,541,509, forward strand.
ACCCTTTTTAACTTCTGCATGGATGAGCGCAGTGACTGCTTCCGGGTCCCTACCGGCTGACTGCAGATTGTGACAACTGTATGCCTGCTGAGGCAAAGCCACCAGCCCCGAATGAAAACCGGACAGCCACTACACCCAGGTGCGATCCGAGTGAGATGCCCAAAAAAACGCCAAGGCTTCCACATTCACTACGCTTAGTCATGCGTTCTTTTGTGGACACTGAGTTTTGGGATGCGCTCTGAAACATTGTGAGCAAACGTGTAACAATCTACATTGCGAGTGATTACATGCTGACCAGTTGTAGTTGTTACATACCTGGGCTTTTCCCGGGTACGTGATTGGTCTTCCCAACTTATCCAGACCAGAATGTGACTTCTGGGAGGAGGTTGAAGGAAAAACCGGACTATCACTCGCAGAGGCTTGGTTATTTAACTGTTCGCACCACGCACTGGTGTGAGCAATTGAATTGCAATGATTACATGCTGGGGCTCTCATAGCTGCAAAATGGCGACAAAATAACTCGGTATCCATTACGGCCCAGTCTGTAATCTGCTGAAACGGAGTTCAGGCTGCCGCAGCCTGAGCCGCAAAGGAGACATGATAGTCATAAAAAGCACTTCCACCATATTTATGCCCTAAATCCATCAGTTTGTACAGGTAAATATCCAATTCCTCTCTGCGCTGAGGGTACACTGAACAAATTACATCGCGAAAAATACTGAACGCTAACATGAATTCTGGCAATGTTAACTTCCTCTTTAACCTGATATCCTTACTCTTAAGTACTACCTACTAGCTCATGATAAGCAATCAGTAGCGATGCAAGATTTACATCTCTACCTTCCAAAATATCTTTCCTAATACTCTGGGGTATGAAATGAGCCAGAAGAATGCTATGTAGCTTCTCTGATCACCCACCCCCCCACCCCCACCCCTGCCGGAGCTAAGGCCGTACCTGGGTTATTACTTGACGACCCCAGTAGAGCCTGTGATGGAGTCGGTACTGAATCCGTATTAGCGCTCTGAGAGGCCGGTACCCCGCTACCCGTAACTGACTGTAACTACTGGAAGCCTGGCCTCCATTGAATCTAGACGATTCGTGACCTCTGACAGTGAGCTGGAGAAACTGGTCATCATGCCCTGTAATTGCGTGAGGGCCGTTTGGATTGACGCAAATTGATCCCCATGCTGACTCGAACCCGGAGCGTTCGCCATCATAATACGATACATCTAGACTTTCCTGGCTGTCGCCGGAAATGGAATGCCCCGTCTCCGTAATTCCGCCGTGATTTTTGGGATAGCCCATGTCCTGTAAGACGAGGAACTCCCATGTTCAGAGCCTCTAGATGGGTTCTCGGGAACTGATAGCTGATCCTCAATGTCCAAAAAAATTTACAAAACATCCCCCAAATAACCCCAGAAATGACCATCAGACGTGCCTAAACTACCAAAAAGCTCCACTTATGCCCGTGCCAAAGTGAGACAAAACGTGGCACTTACCTGTTTGCCCCACCTACCTGTCCCGTACCCTAGAGGCAAGAAAAACAAACTAGGCCGACTCTCGTGTGCTACTCCAAGTGTGGAAATTCTCCTACCAGTCACCTGCGGCCCAAACAGCGACTGACATTCCCACACTTGCCGTCACTGGTTCCGGAAAACGCCACCGACTGTCTCCGATAATGTTCGGCCCCATATGCAACTCCTACATCAGAGACAGTCACCCAACTGAAACCAAGTGACTTGCCTGTAGCCGTGACAGGACTTTCAAGCATATTGCCTGTGATCATGACTGGTGACCATTAACATACCTGCCGGAGACCGTGCCAGCTGATTGCCCCCGCAACAACCTGAACCTTCGCAGCCCTCCTGCCTGTAGTCGTGACAGACCGGAAGTATTATCCCACCCATGTAAGAAGAAGAGTAATTCACTGTGTATTAAACGTGACTGAATAGTGATGACTATACCCACTAGTTTACCTAGACACTTGCGGTCCTAACAGCGACTGACCTTACCACGCTTGCCGTCACTGGTTGCAAACAGCTTCCGACCGTCTCCGATAGTGCTCGGCCCAATGTGCAACTCCTAAATCAGAGACAGTCATGCAACTGAACCAAGTGACTTGCCTGTAGCCGTGACAGGACTTTCAAGCGTGTTGCCTGTGATCATGACCGATGACCATGACATCCCTGCCGGGAACCGTGCCGGCTAGTCGCCCCTGCAACAACTTGAACCTCCGCAGCTCTTATGCCTGTTGCCGTGACACAGGAAATTTCGTCCCACCGATACAAGAAAAATAGTAATTCACCGTGTATTAACGTGACTGAATAGTAACGACTATACCCACTAGCTTACTTTAGCTTGATGTTCCACCTAGAGAGGATAATTTAAATTAACATATATCACATGACCTTCCCTAGTACCCTAACCCCACTAGGACCACGTACCTTGCACTTGAACTGTACTTTAAGCAACCACCGACAATTCTGACCACCAAACTGACTCCAGAAACCCGTAGACTGATCGTAAGAAAAGATGAAACAATATACTTATTCAAATGACAAGACCCCCACCCCTTGCGAAACCTAAAAACACATATTTACGGCCTGACAAAACACCAACCCCTCTCCAATATTTTCTCATGCAAGCTTACTGTGGTCACTGTCCGGAACGGAAGAAGATAAATCTATTAAAACCAAAAAATGTGTACCCTTTGATGTACTTTATTATGCAGTAGTGGAGTATAGCTAAACCGGACTGTAATGATGTCAGTGGTTAACATCAGTCATGTACCAACACATACTATCTCAATACTGGAGTAATATCAGTAGGTGACACCGTTCATGTATCATGTCAACATGTAGGAGCAAATCAGTACTGGAGTGACATGGGTGGAGATAACAGTTATTATATGTGCTGATTTAAAGGGCTAACCGCAGTGCTCTGTACTGAGAAACGTTCATATCACCAGGTGGCGTCTGCGCAGGACATGACCAGAGGTGCCGAGCCTCTCTACCTCCTGCCATACTCCGCCTCCGGTTCAGGGTTCTCAGCGGGCTCCGCAAGCGCTGGAGACCCCTGTGCTGAGTACCACTGATTCCCCCTACCGGGAGGCCAGTATTCCTCCCGTTAACATGAAGATGCCACCATTCCTGTCCGGCCAGCAAGCCCACACCCCCTTTCAGTTGTTGTTACCGGCTGCGGCGTCTGCACGTGTCAGCCGGTAACCAGGCAACCGGCCGCGCGACATCAGCGCCGGTTGCCTGTGACTTTGTCCCTGCGGCGCTGGTGCAGCGGGCACCCGGACTCTCACCTCGCCCCACAGGGAGCGTGCAAGTCCCGTGCCACTACCCCGCAATCGGAGGCCGGCCTAACGCCAGACCCGAACCCCCTCTAGCAGAGTTACATGAACGCCGCTCAGTCTCTCCTCCACGCTGCACGCCGCTGCTTAGCCGTAACCGGAAGTCTAAAAAACCCGGGCGCCCAACGTGTGTTACCCCACCCCTCCCACCCTAAATAGCGGAGGTTCCAGTCTCCTCCCATAAATTCAGGTATGTTCCAACCTTCCACATATTTGAATACCGCTCTTCTCCCCCCTCCCTTGTCATGTGGCCTGCACTGGAGTGTGTAATGTCCACAGTATAAGGTGTAAGTCCACATGAAATCCAAAGAAAAATGTATAAGGTAAATTCAGCTCACCACTGTACGATGTTTGATGACTGAAGAGCAGGTATGGACTTGGAGAGCAGGGCAGGCAAACAGCAGGCCATATCCCGGGAAGTAACTGCAAAAGAGGGCAAAAAAACAGGAGCTTCCAGCTACTCCAAAAAATATGGTGAATTAAAACTTCACTTTTATTCCATTGATTAAAAACAGGGTATATCCATAGTGAATAAAAAAAAACAAGAAACACCGACACATTTCAAGCCGAGCATGACTCTTAGTCGTGGCAATATGTTCACGGGTATGTGCCCCTTATATAGTATCAACTTCCAGTGAGCCCAGCGGAAGCCAGCACACGCCGGAACCAGAGGCAACATGACGTGTGCAAGCCAGGCTTCAATTGGAACAAAGCCACAAAACATGGAACTGATCCATGGGTAGATTAGTGTGAGCGCACAGGCTCATTCATAGTGAATCGTAAATGTGAACCGCAACTTATATCCTAAAGTATGAAGGGTGGGGCAGAACAGGTAATAATATTAAGAAGACACCCCAAGGTTACATGCACCAGAGCGCACGATACCATATGCAGGTGTGAACTGCTGCAAACAGTTGTCTATGCAGGTATAGAATCGTGACAATATAGACATACTCATAAACAGAGACAACCAAATGAAGGTCACATTATTAATAAAGAATTATCACTGCAAATAAGAAAAAATAATAGATAATAATGAGTAGACATGTATATATGCCAATAGGTAACAAAATGCAATAAATACTGATGAAGGAATTGCATGTAATGTTTCATTAGAAACTGGGTAAAGTGACAGAAAAACGGGAGAAGAGAAAAAATATTAATAGTAATGTTAATCCCAAGGATATATACACATCCAAGCATTAATTGTACCAATGTGGATTAAAATCCTCAAATCATTATTTAGTAATGAGACAAGTGAAGAATAAATAACAAAAAAACCTAGCTAATTCATATTCAAAAGCAGTATTGGATGACCACCAAATTTGCAGAGGGACAATATTCACATATAGATAGTTGTGTAATGGAGGAAGGAATACCAAATAATAAAGATAATGTTATCGAAAAATGTTTTTTGTTATACATATATATATACTATTATATATGAAATGGTGCTAATATATACACATCAGGTCTTACTTGGTATTCATTCCACAAGGATTACAGGAGTCAAGGGTTAAAATCTTCAAAACCAGAGGAATCGCCCTGGTGATGGTCCCTAAGATGTTTAGTGAAAGTAGATACAGATCGGTTGTTTGTAAGTGCATTACTGGTGCAACGGAAATTTTCTGCAATATGTGTTTTAAGTTTCCTGACCGTGCATCCTTCATACTGTATTTGACATTTGGTACATGTGACCAAGTATACTACATGGATAGAGTTGCCGTATAGAGTATTTTTGTTTAGTTTCTGTAGATGTGAATATGGGAGTATTAGTCATAAGAGTGCAGCAGGTACATTTGGTTGCACTGCAGCGATAACATCTTTTCGTTGCCAATCAATTTGTATTGGATTCCCCTGATATGAATTCACTTGGGGATAGTAAGTCCCTCAAGTATTGTCCCTTTTTGGCTACAAATTCGGTGCCTTTTTGTAATAGACCCGCCAGATCACGATCTTGATGTAAAATTGGCAAGTGCTTACGTAAAATAGAGCAAATGTTCCCAAAGTCACTACTATAATGTGTAGAAAAAGTGGACATATACGGTGAGTTAGCATTGGTGGAAGTAAATGAGGGTTCTTGTAAGCAGGCATCTCTGTCCATCAAATTAATTATACGTTGTGCTCAGTTAAGTGTAGAAGTAGTATAACCTCGTTTCTTAAGACTGCTATTGATGTCTTGGCAAGTTTTACCATATGCCACATGAAATCCATTCATTTTGTGCCCATAGAGGAACATATATGGGTGCATATAAACAAGTCATTGATGTAGTACCTTGTATTTGTGGTCAGTGTATCTGGAAATCACTATCCTCCTCTGTAAATGTTGCAGATTTCTGGCTCCTGTCTTCCTCTCACATGGTTCAGCTGCCACTGCTGTGTTGAGGGAGGCAAAGGAGTGAGCAGAGCAGCCACCATATTTGCTGCTGTTAGGACAGATCAGACTAAAAGAATTGGGTCTGATGACAAAATGAAAGCAACAGAGACCCCCTAGTGGCTGTTTTTTTTAACCCCTTCAGGACTGGACAAATTTAAGTTTTTGCACTTTAGTTTTTTTTCTCATTGCCTTTTCACCCCTTAAAGGAGTTCTCCAACTGAATTTTTTTTCTCCCGCTGTGCCGGGCTGTAAAACTATACATAATAAACTTTCACTTACCTGCCTACGATCCCCCGTTGTTCCGATATCGACGTCCCATTCTCCGGTCTCTGTCTCTTCCACTTCCTGCGGGTCGGTGACTTCACTCTGCGCTCAGCCTATCAGTGACCGCGACGCAACATTGCTGCGGCCGCTGATAGGCTGAGTGCAGAGTGAAGTCACTGACCCGCAGGAAGTGGAAAAGACCGGGACCGGAGAACGGGACGGCGATATCGGAACAAAGGGGATCGTAGGCAGGTAAGTGAAAGTTTATTATGTATAGTTTTACAGCCCGGGCACAGCAGGGGTTAAAAGTTTTAACTTTTTTTTCCCGTTTTGCCGTGAATATTTGGGTAAAATGACTGTCACTGCAAAGTAGAATTGGTGACGCAAAAAATAAGCCATAATATGGATTTTTAGGTGGAAAATTGAAAGGTTTATGATTTTTAAAAGGTAAGGAGGAAAAAACGAAAAGGCAAAAACTGAAAAATCCTGCGTCCTTAAGGGGTTAAAGTCCACAGATTATCGGTATTGGCCCTAAAAAATTGATATCGGTCGATTCCTAGTAGTTTATCTCCCTGGGCATGGACTGAAGAGAAACGCTCGCAGCGTTCTCTCATTCGCAGCGCCCCGGTCAGACCTGCTGACCGGGTGCGCTGCGATATTACTCCCAGCCGGGATGCGATTCACGATGCGGGACGCGCCCGCTCGCGATGCGCATCTCGGCTCCCGTACCTGACCCGTTCCCCGTCTGTGTTGTCCCGGCGCGCGCGGCCCCGCTCCTTAGGGCGCGCGCGCGCCGGGTCTCTGCCATTTAAAGGGCCGCTGCGCCACTGATTGGCGCAGCAGGCCTAATCAGTATTCTCACCTGTGCACTCCCTACTTATACCTCACTTCCCCTGCACTCCCTCGCCGGATCTTGTTGCCATTGTGCCAGTGAAAGCGTTTCCTTGTGTGTTCCTAGCCTGTGTTCCAGACCTCCTGCCGTTGCCCCTGACTACGATCCTTGCTGCCTGCCCTGACCTTCTGCTACGTCCGACCTTGCTCTTGTCTACTCCCTTGTACCGCGCCCATCTTCAGCAGTCAGAGAGGTTGAGCCGTTGCTGGTGGATACGACCTGGTTGCTACCGCCGCTGCAAGACCATCCCGCTTTGCGGCGGGCTCTGGTGAATACCAGTAGCAACTTAGAACCGGTCCACCAACACGGTCCACGCCAATCCCTCTCTGGCACAGAGGATCCACCTCCAGCCAGCCGAATCGTGACACGGATGGTGGATAAGCAGCCCCAAACAAGTTCCAAAGATATTCAAGCTGTCCTGCAGGCTCAGAGAGCATCAGTGTCGGCGCAAATTATCCGTCCACATTTAAATTAAATGAAACGCTATGGCAGGAGACCCAGGAGGACTTCACTGCTGACACAGAGACATAAAAAAGCAAGACTACATTTTGCCAAAGTGAACTTGAGTAAGCCAAAATCCTTCTGAGAAAACGTCTTGTGGACAGTTGAGACCAAGAGAGCTTTTTGGTAAAGCACATCATTCTACGGTTTACCGAAAATGGAATGAGGCCTACAAAGAAAAGAACACAGTACCTACAGTGAGATATGGTGGAGGTTCAATGATGTTTTGGGGTTGTTTTGCTGCCTCTGGCACTGGGTGCCTTGATTGTGTGCAAGGAATCATGAAATCTGAGGATAACCAACGGATTTTGGGTTGCACCGTACAGCCCAGTGTCAGAAAGCTGGGTTTGCGTCCGAGATCTTGGATCTTTCAGCAGGACAATGATCCCAAACATACGTCAAAAAGCACCCGGAAATGGATGGCAACAAAGCACTGAAGAGTTCTGAAGTGGCCAGCAATGAGTCCAGATGTAAATCCCATTGAACACCTGTGGAGACATCTTAAAACTGCTGTTGGGAAAAACGCGCCCTTCCAATAAGAGAGACCTGGAGCAGTTTGCAAAGGAAGAGTGGTCAAAATTCCGGCTGAGAGGTGTAAGAAGCTTATTGATGGTTACAGGAAGCGACTGATTTCAGTTATCCAAAAGGTGTGCAACCAAATATTAAGTTAATGGTGCCAATCATTTTTGGAGTTTGGTTTGCTGTTTTTCCTCCCTTTTAAAGGGGTTCTCCGGTGCTTAGACATCTTATCCCCTGTCCAAAGGATAGGGGATAAGATGCCTGATCGTGGGAGTCCCGCCGCTGGGGACTCCCTTGATCATGTATGCGGCACCCCGTTTGTAATCAGTCCCCGGAGTGTGTTCGCTCCGGGTCCGATTACGGGCGACTACAGGGCCGGCGGCGTGTGATGTCACGCCTCTGCCCCGTGTGACGTCACGCTCCGCATTGAGGGGCGGAGCGTGACATCACGCGGAGGCGTGATGTCACACGCCGCCGGCCCTGTAGTCGCCCGTAATTGGACCCGGAGCGAACACGCTCTGGGGACTGATTACAAACGGGGTGCCGCATACATGATCATGGGCGTCCTCAGCTAAGGGACCGCAATCAGGCATCTTATCCCCTATGCTTTGGATAGGGGATAAGATGTGTAAGCACCGGAGAACCCCTTTAAGGTTTAGTTCCAATACACACAAAGGGAATAAACATGTGTTACTGCAATCCTTTTCTCTGAGAAATACTGATGACTGTATTGATGACTGCTCCAGGGAAAGTACATTAGCACCAGAGCCGTTGCTTCTGATGTATACACAGGTATAAGGCTATCTAAAGGTTGACCACTGCCTTTAGAGTGGTGGCTGGTAACCTAGACAATGAGCTGACAGCAAAGCGGAGAGAAGAAAGGACATATCTTGGATAAATATGTATCTTAGCCTTTAAGTTTACATAGGATCTGTGAGGTGGGAATATCTATTGGTTCACTCTTTATCTGCACAGAAATTTTGCCTGGTTGTGTTCTTTGTTGCTAAGCAACCACCAGGACATATTGGCCACTGCTTAGCAAACTGATTCTTTAATAATTGCAGCAGGAAACCATTTTACTGGTGTCCCCTATTACTTTAACAAGCCAATCTTGAAAATTCATTATATGATAGGTAATGAGATTTAGAATTAAAAATGCAGCATGGGTCTTATTATTTCCTATTGCTTATATATTTTGCCAATATGTTCTGCATTGCTGTACAGAGATTTTCATAACTCATACTAGTTCTTGTCCACAGTGGAGCTCAGAAGCTAAATTTTCTGTCTGCAACAAACACACAGGTCAATTTTATAGGAAGCCAATTAACCTGTCAGTATGTTATTACATTCAGGGGCCCACGGGAAATCCACATATACACAGGGAGAACATACAAACTCCATGCAGATGTTGTATTTAGAATCCATCTTTGCAGGTGTCAGTAGAAGTTCAAGCAGTGAGATGAGGCAGAGGAGCAAGCACTATACGAACTCATAGAAAGTCTGAGACTTTCTATCAATCTATGTACTGTACTTCAGTTTTCTTCAGTGAGTTGAGCAAAAACAAGACCCAATTTTTAATGTTTAGAATAAGAGATTTGGTTGCCATGTTTAAAGAAATTGTTAGAGTATAACACTTTTTTTTATTAACTTGTATGATTACCTGAACTCCTTACTTGAGGGGTATTCTGTTTTTTTTTTTTTTTATTTCACTGGTTTTGTACTTTTTTGGTTTACTTTTTGGCTAAATGTATTTATTTTTAGTGGCCACCTGTACAACTGCATGAAAACTTGATCAAGGGGCTCAGTTAGGGATGTACCGATACTGGACATTATCGGACACCAAATGTCCCCAATACCTAATCCGACACCTGCCAGTGGTACCCCTGCCGGCAGGTATCACAGAGGTGCCCTGTGCATGCTACCGATCTATGCAGTGCTTTCAGCAGCTGAGCGTGCATCATAGCTGTGACCTGTGGCTAATGCCGAACATCAGCAATCGCGGTGATGTCCAGCAATTAACCCTTTAGACGCTGCAATCAAAGTTGATTGCAGCGTCTAAAAGTCGTGAAATTAACTGCCAGTTAGCCCAGGGATGCTGATCGGGATCATTGCAGTGAAATCGCGGTGTCCCGAGCAGCTGAGGGGACGGCCGGAGGTCCCTTACCGTTCTCTGTGCCGTCCGATCGTCCCTCCTATACTGCAGCCAGCCATGGCAGGCAGTAGTAAAGGAGCGCTGATAACACTGATCAATGCTATGCTGTGGCATAGCATTGATCAGTGTATGCAATCTACGGATTGCATGTAATAGTGCCCTATGGGGACAAAAAAATTGTGAAAAAATGTGTCAAAAAATAAAATTAATAATAATAAATTTGCATTAACCCTTTCCCTAATAAAAGTTTGAATCACCCCACGTTTCAAAAAGTTTAAATAAAATAGAAAAAATAATAATAAAAAATAAACCGTGTCACATGACATTAATAAAAAGTATTGGCAAATAGTATCAGCGAGTACGTAACCCCTTCCTGACCTATGATGATGTAACAATACCTCATGGGTCGGGTGAGGGAACCATGAAGCGTGGCCCCGGGTCGGATACGCGCCATAGCCGGCAGTTCCCCGCTGTATGAGCAGTTGACATCTGCCGGTAATGACTGACATCGGAGCTGGCTCCGATGTCCGTCATTGAAATGCTTGAATGGCGTGACCAGTAGCAATCACAGCATTTAAACATTAAATGCCGGTAATCCCTGGGGTCTAGGGGACCCGTCTGCAGCTCTGCAATGTAATTACGGGCTGCAGGTTGGTTGCCGGGGAATAACGGGGACTTACCTGTCCTTCCTGGTCCTCGGTGGATCGATGATTGCTTAAAAGGTTTATCCACCATAAGGTGATTTGAGTACTTACCTGGTAGACAGCAACAGATATGCTTAGAAAGGATTTGTGCTTGTCTTGGTGCTAAATGGCTATGTTGTGAGATTACCATAACGCTGTGGCTATCTTTTTGTGAACTGGGTATTTCCTGTTGGAGTTGTTCTATCAAACTAAAAGTCCCATAGTTCCATGTTGTAACTTTCCTCCCTCTCACACATCAGCCACCCCACCCATTGAAACACAAATGAGCTGCATTCATTCAAAAAAGTGTTTTCTAACCAGGGTGCCTCCAGCTGTTGCAAAAATACAGTTAGTTGCAGAATTATCTCTCTCCCACCCAGCGGTCGCTCCACCCATTGAAGCAAGACAGGTTCCCTTTGCACACCTGACTAGTGATGTAATGTCTCGAGCCACACTGCAACTTGGGAAAACACGGGACCTGAGTAATTTTGTATGCTGTTAAAAATAAATATTGGGGTGAAAATCAGAGAAGAATTGCGAGACCACCATCACACACAGGTACAGACACTATATTATGATCTACACTAACTTTACAGCCCCTGTAGCATAGTGAAATAAAAAAAAACAATTCCTGGAATACCCCTTTGTCAGTAGCTCTTAGCAATCGAGTGCCAAAAACATAGATCAATGTAATGCAATAGCATTACATTGATCTATATAAGCCATCTAATGATAGGCTCCTGGGGGGGCAAAACATTTGTAAAATCCTCCCCCTAATAAAAGTTCAAATCATCCCCCCCCCTTTCTCATTGTTCAAATAAAACACTGTAAAAAAATAATAAACATATTTGGTATCTCTGCGTACGTAATTGTCCAAACTATTAACTTATGGTGTTCGTGCTGCTGCAGAGTGAAAGGTGTAAACGTAAAAAAAATTTACAAACGACCTGGTCACATCACATCCTAGAAAAAACTTGATTAAAAGTGATCAAAAAAGTCACGTGTAATACAGACTAATTGTTGTGTTTCTATTCCAGCCGCAAGTCCCAGCCTGAGTAAGGGTCTTGATAGCATCATAGGACCCATAGGACGTGCAACTGAATAGTTTTTTTCTGAATATCACCAGTTTGAAACTGGCTTAAGGGGGGTTTAACACACAGTGCTCTGCGCTTGTCTACAGGTATTTTGGTCCACTTGTAAGCAAACTGCACCAGCTGTCTCGGGTGTGAAGGGTGCCTTCACCAGACTGCATGTTTTCGCTCCTTCTAAAGATGTTCAATATAATTCAGATCAGGGCTTATAGAAGGACACTTCTATGATTTCTCCAGAATAAAGTAATAAGGCATTTTGCAGTGCAACCTGGTACTAGAGCTACTTAAATTCTTGTACTTAAAAGTTGAAGGGGAGGTTTCATCTACTCTAATTACTCTCTGCTGCTGTCTGTTCACACTTTTGGGGTTGCTGGTGGACGGAACTGTGGTCAGGGGCAGGTAATTTGCTTCTGTGTCTGACAGCTTCCTAGTTAAAGCACTATGCCTGCAGCTAACAGACATGATGCATGTACTGAGATATTCCTAAGCAGGGAGTCTGATGTGTGCTCAGGAGCTCCTCCAATCACTCTACACAGTGACGTCACTACTGCTTCTAAAGCAGAGCTGGTGGACAGGAACCATAACTCTAAACAAAAGAGGAGTTAAGAAGATATATCTACAGAAGCAGCCACGTTTGCTAAATGAATCCAATTGCAAACTTGTTTATGTGCCATAATCTACATGTAAAGACGTGGTTAAAGAGATGGGAATAGCCCTTCAAGTGAATGAATCCAAAGTAATGGTAAAGTTAAACACCTTACATTTTCCTCAAATCAGGGAACTGGAATGTATTGGGCCAAGTCTTAATTTCTCCACCTCTGTCCATCTATTATAGGCCTGTAGTGTAGAACAGGATGCTAAATGGCGTAAATGGGTAGCCCAGTGTTCAGTCTTGTTTTTAACATTGAACCACACACAACAGCTCTGTATTTTGGAGATGATGCATAGCTGTGTTTTTGAGGAAAGCGTAAGGCCTCATGCCCACAAGCATATTTATTGCTTGTATGCGCCTAACTGTGATTTCCATAATATGTAGCCAGCGTTAGTCAATGGAATAATTTATGCATCTGTATGTTTTCACAAGCATATTTTTCCACATGAAGTCGGCATTACTCCCATACACTGCTTAGAAGTAAACTGAGCTTGAAAAAATGGATTAGCATTACAAACCGTATCATAGATCCCTACTTGTAGCTGCAGTGTGGGAGAGACTATAGATGAAAATATGGAGCATTTGTGAATCTTACAGGTGTGAAAGGTCTGTTTAGTCAGTATGCACAGTAACCAGGCAACAAATACTTGCACTTATTCATCTATTATATAACAATTGTAATGTTAAAGTGTCTGTATGGTATTAGATATGTTGACTTATGGCCAAGGCCTTAGAATGTTTGTATCTTGTGGATCCCATTCTGTTTGAGCAGCATTTATTTTCCAGAGTGAAGTGCAGGCTGCAGTTTGTAGTAGAGCTGCAATCTTAGAAACTGTAATAGATTATTGGTCCAGAGCGCCCATCTGATTATATTGTTTTTCCTGTAAGATATAGATCTCCTTGGACTTGAGGAGCGAGGCGGCTAATTAATGAAGGAATTATTCCTGATGTCTTGTAACTCTGTGACTAGGACTGTGGCTGACCACGTCCCCAGCGGATTTCACTATATTCCTTTATATTGGCTCTCAGTCTCTCCCCATCTAATTACAGAAGCACCAGTTGCCAGACCTGTCACCCAAGGTTTGTGCTCCACTGAGAACTTGATCACTGGAGCAAGTTCTTAGCTGTCATCTTAGCATGGATGTATGAGACAAGCCAGGGGTAATGTCTGTTGCTTTGTATCAGTTATGTTATTCCCACAGTAAATGGATATTCATGATCACATTTCTATGGAATATTATCTCACTGGTTAATATACTGTGATGTGTGTCTTTGGTGTGGATTGATGATGTGATAACCATGTTAAGAAATTACTTATATACGCGTGGAGCAGCTCTTGTCGCTGTGCACTAGATGGATCACCACTGCGAGGTGTGTAAAGTAATATTTCCCCATTTTTTTATGACAGGAAATCGAGCTGCTCCACAATTCTTCATTGGAATTTAAAGGAGAGTTATAGTTGAGACATAGGTTGCTTCTGTATAAATAAGGACATTTATGTGAATGCTTTTAAGCCTGCTTGTGAATGGGAACATGTCTGTTGTATTCCTCATTCACCTGGGACTATATATATATATATATATATATATATATATATATATATATATATATATATAGTGCAGTGAATGTGTTTCTTATCCCAGAAGCCACCTACAGGCTATTATCAGTACTGTATCCTAATGACAGATACATATCTAACCAGTACACATGTAGAATACATTATTTTAAAGAAATTCTTGAGTTTCAGCCTTCACCCTTTTACAGTATATGCATTGTGGTGCTCATAAAGAAACGTTAATATGACGCACAATACAACAATGTGCTTTTTTTCATTCACTTGCACATTTCCTAGGAGTCTATAAAACTAAAAGATAACAGAGAAATAGAAATAGTGTGATTATAAATAGTGTGATTATAATAGAGTATATTGCCTAAGTGTTAACCTACCCTAGGAGCTCACTCTGATACTACGATAAACACCCAACGTGCTGTAAGATTTGTGAGTGGTTTGGAAATTTCTATGTTTGTGTGGGTTTCTTCCTGTTAAAGGGGTATTCCAGGAAAAAACTTTTTTATATATATCAACTGGCTCCAAAAAGTTAAACAGATTTGTTAATTACTTCTATTAAAAAATCTTAATGCTTTCAGTACTTATGAGCTTCTGAAGTTAAGGTTGTTCTTTTCTGTCTAAGTGCTTTCTGATGACACCTGTCTCGGGAAACTCCCAGTTTAGAAGAGGTCTGCTATGGGGATTTGCTTCTAAACTGGGCGTTTCCCGAGACAGGTGTCATCAGAGAGCACTTAGACAGAAAAGAACAACCTTAACTTCAGAAGCTCATAAGTACTGAAAGGATTAAGATTTTTTAATAGAAGTAATTTACAAATCTGTTTAACTTTCTGGAGCCGGTTGATATATATATAAAAAAAAGTTTTTTCCTGGATAACCCCTTTAAACCCAGATATACTGATGGTTTATTGTGAGAGATTTATTAAAACTTGTCCAGAAGACAAGTGGTGCAGTTGCCCATGGCAACCAATTAGAGTGCTACTTTAATTTTTTTCAGAGGCCTTATCAAAAATAAAAGAAGCAACTGGTTGCTATGGGTAACTGCACCACTTTTCATCTACACAGGTATTGGTAAATCTTTGCATTGGCTTCAGATTCTGAGGGGATTTGATTATATTGTGTGTACAGTGCTTTGGGATGTGATGGTGCTACATAGGAAAAAGAGTTAAGTACCAATGTTTCTCACAATATATCGTTTTTCCTCTTTCTATTTTTAATAATAAATGTATTATGGTATTTTTCTTAGATGATGAAGGTGAAAGACTCACACAAGGGCAGGACAGCTACGATGATAATCGTAGCCTGAGTCATGGGACAGCCTCCGATGAGGTTTCTCTTCCCTCCGATTACCTAGATGAAGGTAAGTGACATTTGGGCTTCATACATAGAGCTTGTTTATTCTGCTCCTTTCAGTCCCTTTAGATATGGTTTCTTGAGGCTGGTAAGAAAATACAGTGTTTTGCCATACATGTAGAAGTGGTAACCATTGTAAATATGCCAGTTTTTGTGTAAAAAGTTGTATATTCTTGTGCAGTGCTTGTTTATGCAACAAAGGGGGCAGGTATCTAGACATGTGCCTCTAAATAAAACCAGCACATTATACACTGATGGCTTTAACTTAAGTCCGATGTATAAAACACTGGTTATAGTAAAACTCCTTATAGTGTGTACGTAAATATACGTCTAAAAATTATTTTGAGATGAGTCAAAGTTTATCTATTTATGTATTTATTAATTTATTTTTATTCTGTATCAGAACCCAGACTATACATTTAGCATTTCTGTGTCCAGAAGTCTGGCTTTCCAGTGTCTCTGTGGAGCTATATTACTGCAGTTTTTATACACTAGGTTATTTGTCCAAACGTTAGTGTATCGGAAGGGTTACGGTTTCTTAGACAGTTGGGTAATCTTTTAACTACTGAAGTGGTAAAAAAGTAAAAATGTTACAAAAATGGCACTTCACCAACCGGCCATCCAGATGTCTGCTTTAGCTGCTTGTTCTCATTTCCTCTGCTATCTGGGTTGCGTTGTATGGTTAAAGTGGTTCTTTAATTACGAGCATCAAGCACATAATTGAAGTTGTTTAGTATACGACAATGAATGAGAAGTGAATGAGTTTGGTTTTTATACCTCATAAATGGCAAGTAAAAAAAAAGTATATTGCCTGGGGTCCTGACGTGTCTTGTGCTTATTTTTAATGCTTTAAAGCACAACTTTTTTATTTTTTTATTTTTTATTTGACAAACACTAAACTCTGTGAAGGTAGCTTTATTTAGTAGAGAACAAGATATGTAGTGCCCCCTAGTGGAGGTAAGAAAAAATACATTCCACATAAAGATAATACGGTAAAACAGGCAGTCATTGTATTTTCTTCAGGCGATAACACAAGAATAATTAAATTGACTCTGAATGGCTTATTATTTTGTAGAAGACCAAAATATTTCATTATGCTTAGCATCAAACATAGTTAGAAAAAGAAAAAGAAGAAAAAAAGTACATCTTTATTGATGCCTTAAACACACATAGCAGCAGCATTTTGGCCCATGCAGGAGTCTAGTGAAACACCTAATATTTTATCATGCTCATTATTATTATTATAATCATACTATATTTATTTATTACTTTTATTCCTAATATTCAATAGTGACTTATTTTAGTCAAAATAAAAATTGTCCTATTCCCAAACTTTAAAGTAAACTCGCCCAGCATTGTCAGAGTAATAGCCTGTTATCACAGCTATGTCCACACGCTATACATTTTCATCTGTAACAACATTTGCGTGGCATTTGTATGTTTTCCTTATGTTTGCTTGGGTTTTCTCTCACATACTGATAGGTTAATAGGGACTTTAGATTGTGAGCCCAAATGGGGACAGGAACCAACATAAGTGATGACAAGCTCTATACAGTGCTGTAGTTTATGTTGGCACTTTATAAATGAAATTTAAATTATCTAATAAAATCTATTTATATTATGCTTTTGTTTAGTTTTTATTCTATTCAGATAAATGTTTTGTACTATAGATGTCAACTTAAATATTCAAGTCGTCAATAGTAATAATATATGTTAAATATTTGTACACAGCCAGAATGTACATAAATAATTAGGTTGCTCTCTCATTTGCTTTGCTACATCTAATAATAATCTGCTGCCTTGCCGCAGATCCATGCCTCTTATAATTGAATTCCCTATGTAATAGTGAGCATTAGTCAGATAGGAGAGAGGAGCGTGAATATGTCCACTGGACTCCACTAGTATTCTCTGAGTTAATTGAATTAAGTGATTTCACATGTGGAATGTAAATATACAGGAGAGTTAACCTCCTAGCCCCTTACCCGTCTCTCATTTTTTAGTTGTATGTTCGTTATTTGACTTATCAGAACCTTTTATTTGTGACCCGACGATAAGAACTTTTATAGACATCAAAAGAAAACCGCTCAAAAAGTTAGCTGTTGCAGCTGATTTCCAGGGGTATTAGCTGTCAATATATAATGAGATATATTTTACCTTCTAGTTGTTATACATTATTGTTTATAATGTTCTTATTGTGTTATAACCTGTAAAGCTTATCATTTAGTGACTTGCATCTGTATTAGTTCTAGTTTATGATATTTATTTTGTCATTGCAGTTAGTTTGCGTGGATGTATGTGCTCAGGGATCAATCGCTATTGCACATGGTTGTTGTTTTCCTTACTGTCCTCAGATGCTGGAGCATCTGTGGCAAAGTGTTTTATTCTTTCCTTAAACCAGGTCTCCCCTTTCAGGCTAATAGCACCTTGTTCATTAAGAAAATGAATGGCTGGAAAGGAGACGTTATTCAGTCCTTGCTTTACAAGGGCCCCTTAGACCGATTGTATCAGCTGGAGCTCTGACAAATTTCTCCAAAACATTAACACCCCTGTAAAGTTTTAGGTTCAGCATCTGGCTAAAGGTTGTTCCTGCTGCAGATAAAGGCATCTAAGTGAAAAACAGTCCGCTTCAGTCAATGGCCCCATAAATTATCATCGTTCCTCACATATTGCTGCTTAAAAAATACAAATCTCCTCTTGTTGGGAATAAGAAGCCTCTGTCTTCATAATTCCAATTTTGGCTCTGTATTAATAAAAAAGCAGCATTTTCCTCAGCGCTGGGGTACAATCCCCTTGGGCATTTTTAGGAATTCTTTAGGGATCTACATGGAATAATAAAGCCATTTCATCTGTTAAATAGCAGGCAGATCATTTAATGAAGCAAGAAGCTATTCCATGAAAGGAGTCTGACGCCCAGTTAATGCATACTAACCTGGCTACTACAATTGGTCAGCAGCAGCAATACCTTGTTAACCATTGATTGGAAAGTCTCGATCGTTCTGCCTTTAGTTTTAATGAGTTAATCTGAACTGTGACACAACATCAAAAAGAACACAACAGAATTAAGTCGACACTTTTTTTTTTTTTTTTAATTAACATGGACCAGTATATAGAAACATTTTAATGTACTTCCCAGAGGCAGTGGCAGAAGTTAATGGTGCTGAAAATGCATTCTGCTGTGTCTGCGAAATACAATTCTTTCAACACTTATTTGTTTCTGCACAGTGAAGTGGGTGAGTTTTAAGATCAAAATGTGGGTGCCGTGGGTCAGCTGGGCATTGTGTTGTGAGGTGCTGGGGTGTTAGGCTATAGATGGAGAGTCTTATACACATATTTTGTGTCAGTTTCTACTGCATAGTAACTGATAGCCCCAAGCCGGCAATAACCCAGGTCAGGAAAAAGGAAAATGCATTATTTCATTATAATATAAAGCACTCGGAGTGCAATAAAGAGAACCATTCCGCAATCTGTTTTTCAAGCAAATGTTTTATTAAGTAGCTTGTTCTGTAGCCTGCTGCTGGACAAACTTGCTCCGTCACAGCGAGAAACATTACCATGGAAAGTAGATCCGAAAATGAAAAGGAAATTTCCAGCTTAAAGACATGGTACGAAGAGTTCAGAGTTCAATGTATGTTCACACATGCAGCTTTCACCTTGCAGAGAAAGGAAGCCGCAGGTAATTGGGTCAACCCCATGATAATATATCTTATTCTGAGGGGAGCTGCAAGAGAGGGTTTCGGCTTGTTGTGAAATTTGTCTAAAAGCAAAGCACAGTGAGCCCCAGTTAAAAGTAATGAGTTCAAAGGGTAAATGGAGTTCAAGGTTCAGTCCCTGTTCATCTCCCTACTTTAAACTTTCCCACCGAGGGATTCTTCACTGTTTGGGGGTTATATAATTTGTAATAGAAGAAATGGAGTGTACTACAAAAAAATTTTCACCATTGGACATAGCAGTGGTGTCATTTTGCAGCCTCATTGTACAGATTGCTCTCTACTGGAGGCGCATTGTATGCAGCCCATTAACACTGTTTTATGGAATATGCAATAATTTGTGCCACTTGTGTGACCACTCCATAGACTATACTGAAACTATATTGGTAAACTTATAACAGTTGCCTGATACTATGGCCATTGGTTTGGAGGAAGAAGCAACACTATGATCCCTGGGAAATAACAAATCCTGCTTACGAAAATGGAAATTTTATGAGGGATGAAATGCTGAGGCAGTGCCAGAGTGGGAGACAGATGGGGAACAGGCAAGCACCTGCTAGCTGCACTGTATTATGGTGGTTCTCCAAACTCTTTCACTGGACCAGATTTGATAGATGTTTATTTAAGCCTTTTTTGTGCAAATGAAAGCACGACTCAAAGGGGGAAAAAAAAAAGTTTGCCTGTCTTGTATATTCTATTTTGCTGCCAGGTGGTGTAAATGGAAAAGGAAAAAAAACAAAAAAAACACTTATCTTTTTTTAATTTGGCAGGTTGGTGAACTGTTTGGAGGAAAACCTGATTCTGTTATTATGTGACATATGACTATTACATTGCAGCTATATAAAGGCTCCCTAAACGTTGCATTGTCCTAACATGCTGCTTCCTTTACATTCACTTCATCAATATGGTGTTTTTTCAAGAGATTTTTATAAAATTTTATCAGATACAGGAAAACCATCACAAGTATATTAATTAGGTTGAAGGGCATTGAAAGTTCAGAGTTCACAGTGTGTTTATGGCAGTCACCCATGCACACTGACTGTTTACCCAAGATCTTGCTATTTAAAATATATTTTTCTCATAGCTGACTGGTCCTTGTGATTCCCTGTTGGGAGACTGAAAGAGTAAAGGCTGCAAGAGCTGTAAAAAGAAAAAAAAAAATAATGTTTATGGCTTGTAATACAATGTCTTTAGTTATCTGGTATTTATACTCAAATCAGCCACTCCATAACCAGATCTCTTTGCTACTCTTCCTAATGGGAAAGGAGTCTGCCGTTAGCAGCAAGTTGGGTGACACTCGATTTGTACTGTGTGACGGGAACAGATGGGCTTTCTTTGTGAAACTCCGCCTGTATGTAAATGTGAACGGAGTTTCACCCGAATCCATGCATGACCTGACCGTGCACATGCAGAGGGGAGGGCTGCTGGTGAAAGGGGATAAAAAATGGCTACTGGATGCTACCATTGGCAGGTCAAGTTTACTATCATTCTTTTAGTGCTTGCACATTTGAAACTGAGGGATTTTTTTCTTGTTTATGTTTTGTTGTCTTACATTGTATTGTTTCACCTGCTTGTGAACCCAGTAGCTAACATATAGCATTTACTTATAATGTTTTCAAATTTCATTTTAAATCATTCCTTTTTCTGGTTCATGGTTTACAAAATGTAACTTGATCAACCTATTGCACTTGTAACACAAAATGTATGTTTTTTTTATAGCTTGTATGTTTTAAGGTAAATCTATATTCTATAATTCTCTTAGTAGTGGCCTACTTGTCTTACCTTCGCAAGACATAAGGCATAAGTAATGACTACTCCAAAAGTGAAGTAACACATGATTTTACGATTATTGCCTCTCGATGTCTTTTTATTTTTTTGCAGTGTTCACATGGAATTCCAAATTTAAATCCTTTTTTAATAACCTTCCCATTCATAGGTATGAAAAAAAGTAAACTTTATTTGAAAATACCATCACCTTTTTCCATTTACACAATAATATGCATTAGGAGAATACCATGGAGTAACTTCCACAACTTCCACCAATACAATGTCTTGCAATGTCTGGTCTGATGCCAGGTTCTGGTGCCCCCTCACAGGATTGTTTTTTGGTTTCAGAAATATGTCACTAATGGTACATTTCTCTTACATAGTATCCTTAGAACAACATTGTTTCCTGGTCTACTCATTATTTTATGTATTTTCTTAACCTGTATTCAATATTAACATGGGAGCACTTTATATTTTGATGCAGGGGCCACTACATGTAAGACTCTGTTCACACCAGGGCAGTTTTCCTGTTTCATCGTGCAGGAAAAACTAAAATGACAGCCACATTCATTGCCCAGTGGCCATTACTGGCACCTGGCAAACCCCATTGACATATAAAAAAGAAAATTTTTCCTGTTTCGTTGTGCAGGAAAAGCAAAAATGACTGATAGCCTCATTCATTGCCCAGTGGGCATTACCAGCACCTGGCAGACGCCATTGACATATAAAAGAAGACCATCAGCTTCTGTTGTGGTGGCCATCATCTTGATGGTAAGAACAGTGCAGACCTGAAGTTCCTGACTGAGCCCCCAACACAGATGTGAACATTGTGGCAACATTTTTAACAAGCACATAGTGTAACAGTATAAAAATACAGAACTATTGAGATTTCTGCTCCTATGAGGTCACAATCTGTTATTCACATGATATTGAGCCATGGTGAAAAGTATATACAGGACCTTATTAATGTGCCTGTTTTTGTAGGGCTCATATTTTAGTGTGAGGGTGCCTGTAGAATGATTGCACTTTATTAGTTTTCTGGCACCAATAAAATGTGCCACAAAAATAACATTTATTTAATTATTTTTGTACAATGCAATTACGTAACATTCTTAATGAAGTCTTTGAACCCTTGGCCGTCTTCAGTCATTTCCTTCTTTGAACGTATTGGAGAAAAAAAGCCCCAACAAAGACATTTGTTTGCATAAATTGTGTAGCTACATGTGATTAGAATGGAATTTATCTAGATTTTATATGCATGGTTTGTTGTAAATTGAAATAAATGGTACAGAAAGCCTTTACCCGGACATATTGGTTTTTCTTCATCTGTGTGAACTTTTCACCCTGGGTCTGAGCCGGTCACACTTTGACCTGTCTGAACTCCGCTGGTTAAACCATGTCTTCAGAGTTGACCTCCTTCTGCGGGAGCTGATTTTCTGTCCATCTTCTCTTACCCTCTCACTTGTTGGTCTGACATGATGGACAAGCTCATGTGTAATAGCATCCTGTAGGAATTTCAAGGTTTGTTTCAGTCAAAATAAAGATTCCTTATATGTGGACTTGCATATTTGGGCTGTTCAAAAAAATCCCAGCATGCTTTGCTCACACACAAGCCACATGTAGGAGCATATAGAGGATTTTGTTATGTGTGGATGCATTTCAGATGTTTTCTTGCTTTTCAGTTCATTCATGTGTTTGTTCAGGTAGTCATATAGACATATATGCAGGACTTAGTATTCTCAAAAAATACTGAGAGTTTTTGCTGGTATAAGAAAAGGCAGGGTTGGGTGAAGTTGGCTAAGTAGAGGCTAGGCTGGGGGCTGAAGGTCTTTGATGAATTTAACAGGAGCTGTTCTAACTGATAGGTTCTAACTGTATAATTTACAGTTTGTTGCGCTTTTTCATGTGCAACGTGAAAGTTACCATTTGCTGCCTATCCATAGGAGTGTGTGGAACTGAACCATTATATTACAGTGACATCTGTCAAAACAGGAAGGACACTCTTCTAAGTAAACATGTAAACCATTAAGTTTGACGTGAATTTTTTTTTAGCAAACCTACAGAGCACCTCCATTGGATATTTACAGTTCACAGCAAAATGCAGTTTATTCTGTTTTGCATTTTCAGTGTTAAAAACCGTTAAATACTTACTTTGCATTAAATGGAGTTGGCTCTGTTAAAGGAGCACTCTTCTATTACAATTTTTTATTTTGCCCATTTTGAAGTATACAGCGGATTTTTACTTGTTACAGCATGCTGCCTGCAGGCAGATGAAATCCACTATATAAATACAGACTGATAAGAATAGTAAGGATTTACTGCTGACAAGCTGTATTTTCCCTTTTTTCTGCCCACAAAGCACCTGTCCACCTTTGAAATGGGACATAATGAGATGCGAGTTATCCTATTTGGGTTCCTGTTGCGTATTTTGCACTGGGACAATAGGTGTATTGTTTAAAGGCTATGTACACCTTTGCAAATGTTTCTTATTTCCTTTTATATTGTTAATTAAATTAAAAATATTTACAACTAGCTTTTAAGAAACAATTTGAACAGTTTATTTGATGCAGCTTGCATGTCTTATAATACAGTGCAAGCTGCTCTATACCATTCCTTGCACAATCTGAAGAGCCCCCTGTAGTCTGCAGCTTCTTTCTGCAATTCCGATAACATTTTCCAACTAAATCAAAATAACTTAGTGTACCTGTCATCAACAAAAACTTTTTATATAAAGTAGATAATACCATTATATGTATATTTGTAATATACGTTGGTTAAAAAATATGAATATTTTTGTCCCTACAACTATTGTTTGTGTGAGACTATGAGGAGTCCAAATACAGGATGTGTAGGTGGACAAGCAAGACTCTGCACTTAGGACAAGCAGGGCTCTGCACGCTGAGGCTCTGTGACATACTCTCTACATCAGGATGATTGACAAGCTAGGAGCCTGCACAGAACCCTGCTTCTCCTGCCCTCACTTCCTGTATTTAGACTTCTCATAGACACACACAAGCAATAGCTGCAGGGTAAGCATTTTTTCACCCAAAAAAATAAAAAAATGTTAATCAATGTATATTACAAATATACATATAATGGTATTATCTACATTATATAAAATGGTTTTTGCTGGCGACAGGTACCCTTTAAATATGAGTTAGCTTACGTTAGTGTTGAGGATAGCATATAGGGGGGGGCTGTAGACTGATGGTTAACTCTTCTGATGGAATATGAGCTTACAATACAGGGTACTTATTTTTGGATTGTGAAGCATGTAAGCTGGAGAAGACTGGATTAAAAGGTTTAGCTTAAACCAATTGTGAATGTCGTATTTAATAAAATGCTTGCAATGCAATAAAAATATTTGCAAAGTTGTCCATGGCCATTTTATAGTGTCTGTCACATGGATATAAGCTCATCTCGATTTTGAATGAGACATCTCATGTATGCGATTCCTTTTGCTTAGTATGGTTGTGTGTAGGATACTGACTAAATGTATCCTATCCAATATTGCATTTTTTAACCCCTTAAGGACGCAGGACGTAAATGTACGTCCTGGTGAGGTGGTACTTAACGCACCAGGACGTACATTTACGTCCTAAGCATAACCGCGGGCATCGGAGCGATGCCCGTGTCATGCGCGGCTGATCCCGGCTGCTGATCGCAGCCAGGGACCCGCCGACAATGGCCGACGCCCGCGATCTCGCGGGCGTCCGCCATTAACCCCTCAGGTGCCGGGATCAATACAGATCCCGGCATCTGCGGCAGTTCGCGATTTAAATGAACGATCGGATCGCCCGCAGCACTGCTGCGGGGATCCGATCATTCATAACGCCGCACGGAGGTCCCCTCTCCATCCTCCGTGCGGCTCCCGGCGTCTCCTGCTCTGGTCTGTGATCGAGCAGACCAGAGCAGAAGATGACCGATAATACTGATCTGTTCTATGTCCTATACATAGAACAGATCAGTATTAGCAATCATGGTATTGCTATGAATAGTCCCCTATGGGGACTATTGAAGTGTAAAAAAAAAATGTAAAAGTAAAAGTAAAAAAAAAGTGAAAAATCCCCTCCCCCAATAAAAAAATAAAATGTCAGTTTTTTCCTATTTTACCCCCAAAAAGCGTAAAAAACATTTTTTATAGACATATTTGGTATCGCCGCATGCGTAAATGTCCGAACTATTAAAATAAAATGTTAATGATCCCGTACGGTGAACGGCGTGAACGAAAAAAAAAAAAGTCCAAAATTCCTACTTTTTTAATACATTTTATTAAAAAAAAAATTATAAAAATTTTTTTTTTAAAGTTTTTTATATGCAAATGTGGTATCAAAAAAAGTACAGATCATGGCGCAAAAAATGAGCCCCCATACCGCCACTTATAATATAAAAGTATATAATAATGGGTATCATTTTAATCGTATTGACCCTCAGAATAAAGAACACATGTAATTTTTTCCATAAATTGTACGGCGTGAAAACAAAACCTTCCAAAATTAGCAAAATTGCGTTTTTCGTTTTAATTTCCCCACAAAAATAGTGTTTTTGGGTTGCGCCATACATTTTATGATATAATGAGTGATGTCATTACAAAGGACAACTGGTCGCGCAAAAAACAAGCCCTCAAACTAGTCTGTGGATGAAAATATAAAAGAGT
Organism: Hyla sarda; assembly: GCF_029499605.1. Taxonomy (NCBI): domain Eukaryota; kingdom Metazoa; phylum Chordata; class Amphibia; order Anura; family Hylidae; genus Hyla; species Hyla sarda. The sequence continues at coordinate 31,567,050 of NC_079200.1, forward strand.
TATGATTTTTAGAAGGCGAGGAGGAAAAAATGAAAACGTAAAAATTTAATTGTCTGAGTCCTTAAGGCCAAAATGGGCTGAGTCCTTAGGGGTTAAAGTTACCAAACACTGTCTTAATCACCGAATAAGACATTGAGTTTGCAGTCATCCCTCCTGATAAAGTTATCATAACAATGTACATTGTAAAGGCTTCCAGAATAAATTAAAAAAAAAAAGTGGAAATGATGAGAATAAGATTATATATCCTGGCACTATTCTTTTATATTTTACTGGGCACTTTGCAAAGACAGGTACCCTTACAAGATTGCAGGAAAAAAATTAATGAGTTGTCACATTAACTGAATCCGACCATATATCTTGTACCAGTTATTGATGTTCTGTCACAGACACACCATCTATGGTGACTCAAGATCCCATAAACTTAAGTAGATACTTACATTTTGTTTAATGGGAAGTATATTAAGATTGTTATATGTTTTACTATGTATAGTAATTGCTAATAAAAACTTAATCATTTTATATGGCATCTATGCCAACAGGTGATTCACAACACCTAAACTGTACAGGACTATTCATGCTGATATATTCAGGATGAAAATTGCAAAAGGAAACCTATGATATACACTGCATGTTGGTGCTGCTATGATCAGTAACACGTAATGTACTCCTCCTAATAACACAGCAACACATGTTCCTGTCTTTCACATTCTACAAAATGCCAGTCAGAGGACATTCCATTATCCATTCCATGATCCTGTGGGTGGCTGATGTTGGCAGACTGCTCTATGTGTTTCTCTAAATAAAGTATAGATGATGTGTCAGTACTACAGCATAACGGCGTTGTTTTAGGCACCTGTCCATCTTGGGCCATAAATGAGCAGTTCTTGGACAGTTTGTTGTTATGCTCTGCGGGTTTTGTGATAAGAATGTATTCTTTGTTCCTCTTGTTCTGGATTCTGCTGTGTACTTGGCTTCTCTAGTGGCTACTAGTGAAATTCTCAAGGCTGGGACAGCAGTGATTGAACTTTATGGAAAATCTTTATGATCTCCCATACTCTGCAGCTACCATCAAATTTTCTCTATTTTAATACAAAGGGAAAACCTGTATCGAGTGTTGCAGTGTGTAAAAACACGTAAATGGAAAATGTACTGGTCATGTTAAGCAGCACCTTAATGTGGCCAAATTTATATTTTGTTAAAGGGGCCCCCATCTTTCTTGCATGCCACTGCTTCCTCCATTCGCAATATTATGACAGTTAAAGGGGTACTCCGCCCCTAGACATCTTATTTATTATTTATTATGTATTGAGGGGCAGGCCGTGACGTCACGAGGGGCAGAGCCGTGATGTCACAATGCTCCGGCCCTTGTATCGCTAGTCATTACGCACAGAGCGAGTTTGCTCTGTGCAGTGATGACAGCAGGGTGCCGCAGGCGAAATCGAGGGGGTCCCCAGCGGCGGGGGCCACCGCGATCAGACAGCTTATCCCCTATCCTTTGGATAGGGGATAAGCTGTCTGATCGCGGTGGCCCCCGCCGCTGGGGACCCCCTCGATTTCGCCTGCGGCACCCTGCTGTCATCACTGCACAGAGCAAACTCGCTCTGTGCGTAATGACTAGCGATACAAGGGCCGGAGCATTGTGACATCACGGCTCTGCCCCTCGTGACGTCACGGCCTGCCCCTCAATACAAGTCTATGGGAGGGGGCGTGGTGGCTGTCACGCCCCCTCCCATTGACTTGCATTAGGAGGGGGCGTGTTGTGACATCATGAGGAGGTGAAGCCGTGATGTCATGAATCTCTTGCCCCTGTTTTGCCCGTCATTACGCACAGAGAGAATTTGCTCTGTGCAGTGATGACAGCAGGGTGCTAGCTGTTAACTTTGGGTTAAAATGGTTTGGATTTTTTATGAAGACTGTTTAGTAAGTTGCCTAAGACTATGTTCACGGGTCAGAATTTCTGCATGGATTTCCGCATTCTGCATGGAAATTCTGCATGTGTTTCAAGCCTATTGAGTTCAATGAGATTTCACAGTCCCATTCACAACAGAAATTTCGCAGTAAACGTTCCGCAGCTATAATTCCGGGTTCTTCAGATATACAAGTCATGTCTATTTTTGCGGACTTTGGCTGCAAAAGCCCATTGAACTCAATGGGGCTTTTTTTTTTCTCCACTAAATGCGGATTTGGTGCAGAATTTGCACAGATTCTGTACAAAGTGTTACTTTTGTAATGAATACAGGAACTTTTTTTTACATGCACTATTTATTCATGCAGAAATAAGGTGGAAAATCTGCATGAATTCTGCAGAAATTCCACATATGATTTGAAAGATGCGGAATTCCCGGCTGAATTAATGCAGAATTTCTGCCATCTAACCATTGCCTTATTGTCAATTCAGGAAATAAATAAACAATATTATAAGGAAAAAAAAATAGCTCAAAAGTTGTCTATAGCCTTTAACCCCTTAAGAACTCAGGGTTTTTCAGTTTTTGCACTTTCGTTTTTTCCTCCTTACCTTTTAAAAATCATAACCCTTTCAATTTTCCACCTAAAAATCCATATTATGGCTTATTTTTTGCGTCACCAATTCTACTTTGCAGTAACATTAGTCATTTTACCCAAAAATGCATGGCGACAAAATCGAAAAAAAACACGCCATTTTGTAAATTTTGGGGGCTTCCGTTTCTACGCAATGCATATTTCGGTAAAAATTACAACTTATCATTATTCTGTAGGTCCATACGGTTAAAATGATACCCTACTTATTATATAGGTTTGATTTTGTCACACTTCTGGAAAAAAATCATAACTACATGCAGGAAAATTTATACGTTTAAAAATGTCATCTTCTGACCCCTTTAACTTTTTTATTTTTCCATGTACAGGGCGGTATGAGGACTCATTTTTTGCGCCATGATCTAAAGTTTTTATCGGTATGATTTTTGTTTTGATCGGACTTTTTGATCACTTTTTATTCATTTTTTTAATGGTATAAAAAGTGACCAAAATACGCTTTTTTGGACTTTGGAATTTTTTTGCGCGTACGCCATTGACCGTACAGCTTAATTAATGATATATTTTTATAGTTCGGACATTTACGCACGCGGCGATACCACATGTTTATTTATTTTTTTACACTGTTTTATTTTTTTTATGGGAAAAGGGGGGTGATTCAAACTTTTATTAGGGAAGGGGTTAAATGACCTTTATTAACACAGTTTTTTTTTTTAAATTTTTGCAGTGTTATAGGTCCCATAGGGACCTATAACACTGCTCACACTGATCTCCTATGCACACACTGATCTCCTATGCTGATCACTGGCGTGTATTAACACGCCTGTGATCAGCATTATCGGCGCTTGACTGCTCCTGCCTGGATCTCAGGCACGGAGCAGTCATTCGTCGATCGGACACCGAGGAGGCAGGTAAGGGCCCTCCCGGTGTCCGGTCAGCTGTTCGGGACGCCGCGATTTCACCGCGGCGGTCCCGAACAGCCCGACTGAGCAGCCAGGTCACTTTCAGTTTCACTCTAGAAGCGGCGGTCAGCTTTGACCGCCGCTTCTAAAGGGTTAATACCGCACATCGCCGCGATCGGCGATGTGTGGTATTAGCCGCGGGTCCCGGCCGTTGATGAGCGCTGGACCGACGCGATATGATGCAGGATCGCGGCGCGATCCCGCTTCATATCGCGGGAGCCGGTGCAGGACGTAAATATACGTCCTGCGTCGTTAAGGGGTTAAAGGGGTATTCCAGGAAAAAACTTTTTTTTTTATATATCAACTGGTTCCAGAAAGTTAAACAGATTTGTAAATTACTTCTATTAAAAAAATCTTAATCCTTTCAGTACTTATGAGCTTCTGAAGTTAAGGTTGTTCTTTTCTGTCTAAGTAATATCTGATGACACGTGTCTCGGGAAACGCCCAGTTTAGAAGCAAATTCCCATTGCAAACCTCTTCTAAACTGGGCGGTTCCCGAGACACGTGTCATCATAGAGCACTTAGACATAAAAGAACAACCTTAACTTCAGAAGCTCATAAGTACTGAAAGGATTAAGATTTTTTAATAGAAGTCATTTACAAATCTGTTTAACTTTCTGGAGCCAAAGTTTTTTCCTGGATAACCCCTTTAAGTAGGCACTGACATTTGAAAAACTTTGCATAGATCAATAGTACAAGTGAATATAAAAAAGTTTTTGGAGTATATCTTATTAGAGAAACAAACCGAAAAGTCAACTGAAATGACAGGTACACTTAAACTAACCTCTTTAGGCTCTTTTATACTAATTACATATGTTGTCATGATCTTTTTTTGTTCTTTATACTATGTGTTACTTTTATTTATTCTTTTTTAATGATATTTTTTTAGGAACTTGTCAGACTACTTCCACCCTTTGTTTGCAGTGGTGTCTACCACAGTTACATACATGTAGGGAGGATTTTCGACATACAGTTGCATCTTTTACTTTTAGGGCTCTCCACTAAGGCCAAAAGGATACAGTATTAGCCTTTGTCACCTGAATTTTGAGCCTGTGAACACATTTCACACATGTACTGTGAGCTTTCATTGTGCATATGGCAAATGGACTGGTTTTGCACTGTATAAAAGCACATGTAATGTTTACTTTATTAGACTTTCAGATAAATGTTCCTGTATAATGTTTTTTCCTACAAAAGCTGGTTCTGAAAAAGCAAGACAATGGTCCAAACAACTTAAATCTTTATGTATGAAGTAAAAAGTAATCTTTGTAAAAACCATTAAAACATATTTATAAAGAAAACAGATTATGGTAGTGGAATGTTTAAAAGGGTAAAATCAAAACTTGTCAATAATACAGATAACCTTTTTTTTTTTTAAATAATAAATCACAAGGCAAATTAACATATAAAGTGTACCTGTCTTTAACAGAAACTTTTGCTATAATGTTGATAATACTATTATTTGTATATTTGTAATGTACATTAATACATTTTTTTTATATTTTTGGGTGACAAAATGCTGTCCCTGCAACTATTGTCCAAATACAAGAAGTGAGGGCAGGAAAATCAGGGCTCTGTGTAGGCTCCTGGCTTGTCATTCATTCTTGTACAGAGCCCTGCTTGTCCTCAGTGTACAGATCCTTTCTTGTCCTCACTACACAGAGCCCTGCTTGTCCTCACTGCAGAGAGCCCTGCTTGTCCTCAGTGTACAGAGCCTTGCTTGTCCTCACTGCACAGAGCCTTGCTTGTCCTCAGTGTACAGAGTCCTGCTTGTCATCAGTGTACAGAACCCTGCTTGTCCTCACTGCACAGAGCCCTGCTTGTCATCAGTGTACAGAGCCCTGCTTGTCATCAGTGTACAGAGCCCTGCTTGTCCTCGGTGTACAGAGCCCTGCTTGTACTCAGTGTACAGATCCCTTCTTGTCTTCACTGCACAGAGCCCTGCTTGTCCTCACTGCAGATAGCCCTGCTTGTCCTCAGTGTACACAGCCCTGCTTGTCATCAGTGCAAAGAACCCTGCTTGTCCTCACTGCACAGAGCCCTGCTTGTCCTCGGTGTACAGAACCCTGCTTGTCCTCAGTGTACAGAGCCCTGCTTGTCCTCAGTGTACAGAGCCCTGCTTATCCTCAGTGCACAGAGCCGTGTTTGTCCTCAGTGTACAGAGCCCTGCTTGTCCTCAGTGCACAGAGCCCTGCTTGTCCTCGGTGTACAGAGCCCTGCTGGTCCTCGTGTACAGAGCCCTGCTTTTCCTCAGTGTACAGAGCCCTGTTTGGCCTCGGTGCACAGAGCCCTGCTTGTCCTCACTGCACAGAGCCCTGATTGTCCACCCACACTTACTGTATTTAGACTCCTCACAGAGACACCGAGACAATGGCCCTGATTTACTATTGTAAACCCGACACGTCTTGTCGGGCTGTGCGCCGGATTCTGGCGCATTGCACCAGAAATTCTGTCTGTGCCAGAATAAAAAAATTTTAAAAACGGCCAACTCTCCATTTTACTGAGAAAACCGCGAAAAAAGGGGTATGGGAGTCGGGAAAGTAGGTGGGGTTACTGGAAAGGGGCGTGTCTTGACATTTTCTCAAAAACCCAACATAGTTACTAAGGTTTCCTCAGAAAATGTGGTGGATTTGAGCTGGGGAAAGCCCCACAGATCAGAGCATGTGTAAAAAAGCTAAATGTAGGGAAACCTTAGCAAATACCGTGGAAAATAAATTGTAGGGAATTAAAACCCACAAAGAAAACTACACTCCACTCTTAAATCAGCTGCAGACCTGTGGTTTTCAATCAGAGTGCCTCCAGCTATTGCATTACTTGCAGATTGCTCTCTCCACCCATTGAGGCAGACAGGCTCCCTATAATCAGCTGACTAGTGAGTCAGGTCACGACTGCATTGCAAGCTGGGAAAAATCTGAGACAGCAGTCATTTTGTATGCTGTTAAAAATAAATATTGGGATGAAAATCACAGAAGAATTGTGAGAAAACCGTCACACACAGGTAAAGACACTATATTATGAACTACACTAACTTTACAGCCCCTGTAGCATAGTCAAATAAAAAAAATTCCCGCAATACCCCTTTAATCCTGTAGACTTTTGGACCTGAAAATGAAATGATGTTCAAAGATAGAGATTAATTTGAAAGGGGTTGTTAATAAATAAAAAATAAAAAAATTTAAAGTTGAAAAAAATTATACTTATCTCTTTAATCCTTTGCCAATCAAGAGCAGATGTTTGGGCAATTCAAGGTGGTCTTTGTTTACAAGCTGGCAGAATTTGAACTCTGTAGCCAGTCACTGACTTTAGCAGTCACCGCCTGTTGGCATCAGCACTGACCAGTAAGTACAGCACATGGCTGCAGAGGGCAGTGATAGGCTCATCCTTGGCAGATTGTAAACAAGAAATAGTGGAGGAGCACTGAAGCATCTGCGCTGGATTGGCAGTGGATTGAAGAGGTGAGTAGTGATGATTTTTGTTTGGTTTACTTATAACACTATGACTCTGGTGATCACACTGATCAGGTAGGACTGTTGCTGCCATTGGGTTTCCAGACCCATATAATCTCAAATCACCTTTATGCAACTTTGTGTGAATTGAAGCTTTGGGAGTGGCATGCTCCCCATTTTCAAAATGTGGCCCCTTTTTGAGTAACCGCACATCATTTATTTATTCTAAAGGAACAAATTAGAGTTACTATCCATGTGGGAAAAAAAACGACTCCCAAAATGTTTGTTCTCTGCAAGTGCTCCTGCATCTTTTAATCATGGAGTGCTTTATTCCACCATCATTAGTAATGTATCGTCTTCCTGCCTTTTGTGTGGTTTTGTGCTGCTCAAAGACACCAGCCTCTTGCATCATCTTCTCAGTCTTGACTCTGCTGCTCCCCATCTTACTCACTCCAGAAAAACAATGCGATTAATTTTCTCTAGCGCAATCATGCATAGATTTAATAAGCATCCAAAGGTATGATCAGTGTGTGCTGTGCATGCCAAATTAATCCTCTCTTGACTTTTTTCCTCTTTGAATCTTAATGAATTGAGGAAAAAAAATGTTTATTAAAGTGAGAACAGGGGAGGCACAGGCTCCACATCTTTGGTTCAAAAGTTCACTCTGTTCCCCAAAGGCTCATCTGAGGGAAGGGTATGTGCGCATCTGTTTTTCTCTTTAAAAAGAAAGGAAAAACTGGAGTCTTATTTACTAAACACTGCCTTTCATGTTCACATTTCCTGGATAGGCCTGGAAGAGGCTTGCAAGACAGTTGAAGGGTAGAGAAGCACACACTTGCATGGGCAGTTCAGGTGCAGGTACCATCACTAGAGTCGCTGTATGTGACCTTTGTGGACAATAGTTAAAAATAGGTCACACTTGCTGGTACAGAAGAACATTGGTCATATTAAAGTTGTGTGGTTGCTGAACATGTTTTATTGAGACTTGGTAAACTTCCAAACCTTACATCAGAAGAAAGATCTGATTGCTTGTAAGGAAATATAAAAGAAAGTTTTTTCCCCCTTTCTTGCGATCCATTCGTCCTTTTAATCTGAAACAACGACAAGTGCATTTAGGAACTGTAATTCTAGTTCAGGTACAACTGCATTATTCTAGGATTGCGATTATGTAAAAAGAGGTACAACAGAGTAAATCTTGACTACATTTTTAGCTGGATGGGTGATTCATTAGTTTATTTGTATAGCGCCAACATATTTTGTGGTGTTATACAGAGATTGGCCCCAATCATATTTCTTCCTCTCCCCATCTGGGCTCACAATTTTTATTCCAAAATAGTATGTATTTGGAGTGTGGGAATAAATCCATGCATTATACAGGGAGAACAGACAAACTACATGCAGATGTTGCCCCTGATAATATTCGTCCCGGATCCCCAGTGCTGCAAAGCCACATTACTAATTACTAAGTCCCAAACCAATAGAATGCTTGCAGAAAACTGGATCAGTCCTTTAGACTTGCATGACAGTTATGACCTCTAAACTGTATTTTTGCAAAATCTTTCCCCACAAGTGGTCTTTTTTATTTATTTATTTTTTTTTTACAAAAAATGGCAGGCACCACATTGTAAATAATTATACACATGTAGACACCCACAGATGCAGTCCTGATGACATTTTGAGACTGTATTGCCAAAATGTAGGCAATAGTGGAGCATTGATATTTTGTACATTAAAGAAAATCTGGCACCAATATCACCTACACTAACCTGTCGTTACTGACAGGTAGTGATGGTGACAACGGTACTTACCTTGTCCTGTTCCATGGCGAGGATCTCCTGTGATCTTCTCCGGTATCTTCGCTCCGGGCACCCAGCTTGGGGCACGGGCAGTGCTTACTGACGTCACTGCTTCTGCTCTTTAGCAGCGGGACCCAACAGGGAGCAACAGCAGTGACGTCACTAAGCTCCGTCCATGCCCCAAGCCGCTGCTGGGTCTCACTGTGAGAGAACAGCAGCGGTGACATCAGTAAGCTCCGCCCGTGCCCCAAGCCGGGTGCCCGGAGTGAAGATACCGGAGAAGATTACAGGAGATCACTGCCACGGAACTGGACAAGCTAAGTACCGTTGTTACCAGTGTCCCCTGCACTACCTGTCGGTACCAACAGGTTAGTGCAGGTGACACAGGTGACAGATTTCCTTTAAATGCTTGTCCATGTTCAGTCAATAATGATAATGCAACCTTTACCTGTCAGAGCATATATAGTGTCCCTTCCGCAGATACAATATGGACAATAACACACCACAAAAACTTCTGAGCATAAGTATATACACAAGCTAGGAGAAACAGGGAAGGAAAAGGCAGTAACATTGTTTTGGGATCCGCCCACTGCTATCATATAATGTGAACCGTATACAGCATGAGAATTGAACAACATCACCATTTTTTTCAGCTGATACTGTTGTCTCAAAGATACAGTATTTAGTAAGTCCAGGTCTTTTGGATGCTCTCCACAAGTGTCCTTGGCTCTTGAACAACTCTTCTGATTATTCTTTTCACTCATCTGTCAGATATCTTGCGAGTAGCACCTGGTCGAGGCAAATTGATAGGGAAATGATTGATTGTTTCCACTTCTGTTCTCTTTGGAACATTCAGAAGCTTAGAAATGTACCTGTAACCAACACCACCATTATGTTTTGCAACAATTAGGTTATAAAGGTCTTGAGACGGATCTTTGCTTTTACCCATCCTCAGATGTGTCTTGTGTAACACCTTGACAATTAGACCTTTTTGTAGCCATCAGTTGTGACTGAACCTGCTGATAATAATTTGTACTGATAAGGGTCCGGATTGCTTTTAAATTACTGATAGATTTCAACTGTTGTCCTGGCTTTTCCTGCCTTGTTGGCACCTCCCTTTCTTCATGTGTTTAATACCTTTATCCTGTATCATTTTCATTATTACACACAACTTAATTTCTTAGCTTGTTTTGATTTCTTTGTATGCATGGATTACTTTGGGTTCTTACCAGAATTTTATGTCAATAGCACCTTTGAAAATATATTTAGGGAGAAAAATGGTTCAATACTTATCTCATTTACTCATATACTTATTTCACCCGCTACAGAAGTCTTTTGTACCAAAAAAAATGCCAAACATTCAATTGTATATAAATAATATACCTGCCATAGCACCTCATCGTATATCAGGTGCAAGGACCTTTGAGCATACTCCCTCATATTATGGTTGCGTAGCAACCGTGTATGTCAAAGGTCCTATATACAAGAAAAACCTAGTTGTTAGACTTCACAAGAAAACTGGAGTATGTTTGGTGAGATAAAACCTAACTTTGATTATACTTTACACTAAAACTTTAAACATTTTACTAGGGATCGACCGATATCGTTTTTTTAGGGCTGATACCGATAATCGGTGGAGGTTAGGGCCGATAGCCGATAACGTATACCGATATTCCGGTATAAGTTATCGGCTATTTATCCCCCCTCGACACCGCTGCAGAGCATTGATTTAAAGCGGGCGCTTTAAATCAATGCACTGCAGTGGCTTTTGCGTTGCCATAGGCCGCCGCCGCCACCCGCTTCTTTCCCCCTACCTGTCAGGGTAGTCCGGGCCATCCATCCTCCCTTCCTGTAGTGTCCAGCAGCATTCCGGGTGGAGGTGAACCGGTCCGGGCTGTCCTTCTTCTCCGGCGGTCATCTTCTCCACTCCGGGCAGGCTCCGGCCTAGTACACTGCATAGACGCCGCTGCGCAGTGACGCCCGTGCGCAGCGACGCACCTGACGTCACGGCGTAGCGGCGTCTATGCAGCGTACTAGGCCGGAGCCTGCCCGGAATGGAGAAGAGGACCGCCGGAGAAGGACAGCCCAGACCGGTTCACCCTCCACCCGGAATGCCGCCGGACACTACAGGATGGATGGCCCGGACCACCCCCATTACTGGTAAGTTTAAATTTTTTTTATTGACTCAGCGGGTGGGGGAGGGGCCCGACCGGTATAGCGGTATGGGCAAAAATCCATACCGGTATACCGCCCAGCACTACGGGGGGCGGTCGGGGGTCAGGTGCGGTGCGGCGGATCGGGGGGGGGGGGGGGGGGTGGGGGGCGGTCGCGGTACGGCAGGGCATTATCGGCTTATCGGAAAGGTAATTGCCGATACCGATAATGACCAAAATCGTGATTATCGGCCGATAATAGCAGCCACACCTATAATCGGTCGATCCCTACATTTTACTATAATCACAACAGCAAACAATACAAAAGAACCTCAAATAGGGTTCTCAGCAGGGCAGACAATCTCTGCCTATAAAATCATTGTTATTGCACCTGACATCACACGGCCTGTTGAAAAATGCAAAGACAAAAATAGCCGATAACTTATAACGGAATATCTCTTATAAGTTATGGGCTATCGGCCTGAAAGGTCACAGATTATCGGTATCGGCCCTAAAAAATTGATATTGGTCGATCCCTATTATGAATCACATGTCAGGGGTGTCATGAGGATGCCATAAGGATTAGTGGCCGTTTCTTTGCGGAATGGGGCGACCGCAATCTTGGTTCCAATGTTATAAAGTGTAACATCCAAGAAATGTACTAAAAGTTTTACTATAATTTGAAGTGAAACCAAGATTTAGGTCATTTTCTCCAATGTATTTCACAAATTCTGAGAAGCAAGACTCCCTTTCCCTCCATATTATCAGCAGGTCATCGAAAAAAAACGACCTGTCCAATGTATTTCATCAAAGAAAGGATTATTTGGACTAAAGATAAACTGTTGTTCCCAGAAAAACAAGTAAATGTTTGAAAATGAAGGTGAATATTTTGACCCCATGGAAGCTCCCCTGGTCTGAAGGAAGAAATCGCCATCGAACATAAAATAATTGCTCCATTACAAAAATTCTGTAGTGATGACGATAAATTCCTTCAGACCAGGGGAGTAACTGCTGTAACTGTCCAGATGGTGAGATAATGCTTGAAGTCCCTAGGACTATGGTATTGACGAATAGAACCTGATCACATCACATGTAGCCCAAGATAAATTCTCGCTCCATGTCATTTTATCCAAGATGTTAATAACATGCTTGGTATCCTGCAGGAAGGTTGGAGTTATTTTAGTAAGGGGCTGCAGATTAGTGCTCCACAAGGGACTCTATACCAGCCACAATGGGTCTGAGGGGAGGATGAAATACACCCTTGTGGACCTTTGAGAGTGAGTGGAACACCGAGATGATGGGTTTACATATAGATATAATATTTTTATAGTTGGGACATTTTACGCACGCAGGGATACCACATATGTTTGTGTTTATGTTTTGGAGTTTTTTTATTGAAAAAGGGGGGCGATTCAAACTTTTAATTGGGAAGTGGTCAAATCGCATTTTTTAACGATTTTTAAAAACTTTTTTTTACCCTTTTTTTTATATTTTTTTTAGCCTCCATATTATTACATGCAATCATTTGATTGTATAAACGGCATAGCATAGCATTGATCAGTACTATTTGTGCTTGATTACTCCAGCCTGCAGAACCTGGCTGGAGCATTAAGGGACAGAACGGACAGTGAGGCGGCAAGTAAGGGCCCTCCCGCCATCCTCTCAGCTGATTGGGACATTGCGATTTCTCCGAGATGATCACGATCATCTCCGCTGAGCTGCCGGGAGTCTATTTTCGGCATTTTAGACGCTGCAATCAACTTAGATTGTGGCGTCTAAAGGGTTATGGCCGGGCATCTGCCTGATCGCCAGTGGTCCTGGCTTCTGAGCTCGCTTCGTAAACCCTCTGCAACTCGTTGTTAAGGGGTTAAAATACCAGATGACAGAAATGCCAATTTTTGGCCTCCTCTCACCCCACAAAAGCATGGAATAAAAAGCAATCAAAAATTCCTGTCTACCCCAAATGGCACCATGGTATGACAAAGTGCAATTGGTTCTGGAAAAAAAAATCCTTTTTGCAGCTTTGTTGATAGAAAAATGTGAGTTATGGCCCTTACATGATCTGTATAAGAAAATAAAAACACCAAAGCAAAAATTGTCTGCCTCTTTAAAGGGTTAATGGCCAAAATATGTACAGTGCAATTGTTGCATGTTCTTGTAGAATCGTATATATTCACAGTGGATCATATTGATGTAGAAGTGAACATCTTTTACCTTACTATCTTAGTACACAGATGTTAAGGATTTAGCTATATGATGTATGAATGGACATATTGTTCATGTTTAAGAGCATTCACATGTGTCGGGTAGATAAAGATGAGCTGCAAATTCTTTGAATCAAACGGAAAAAAATGTTCTTGTTAATGGATACAAGAAACATTTTCCCCATGTGTAATAAAAGTACCCATAATGCCACAGACTGTCATAACAACTTGCCTGTCCCCACTCTTCAGTCCCCTGGTTAGATTGTGCCTGAATTATTTGACCACATACCTGTGAGACATTCAATTTAAAAAAAAAAATGACATTGAATAGGAGTGCAGGGCCCTTTGCGGAAAGCATCCTGCTGTATCAAAACTGAGGAGAGGCAAAGTTGCCCATACCAACCAATCAGCTCGCTTCTTTGATTTTTCATAGGCCTTGTTAAGAATGTAAGAAGCAAGCTGATTGGTTGCTATGGGCAACTGGGCAATATTGCCTCTCCACAAGTTTTGATAAATCTCCCCCCTGTGTGTTTAACCTGTGGCCCTACTGCTGTTGTGAAACTACTCCTTACTCTGATCACTGGAGGGCCACAGGTTTCATACCACTGGTCACCAGCAGAAGTGACCCCCTGATGCTTTGTCTATTGATGTGTCAAATCCAGTCTAGCATAGAGATTGAACTCAAGGCAAGATTCCATGTCCAAGTGTTTTGTTTATTTACTAACAAATTAACTTGAAATCTTTATGATGAGGATTTTTTGGGGGGAATCTAATGCATCCCTATTACATTTTATATAGAGTTAAATACCTGCATTGGAAGTTAATGTGATTTTTGTTTTCTCCTCAGAGTAACCCCCCCTTTTCATTGACACTCCACTTCCAATTCTGTAAATATGTAACATTGCCCCTTGCTCAGAGCATTGCCTGGATTGTGCTGCTGATGTTGATGGCTGTAATCAGCCTTGTTGCTGTCTGTTTCCTTAGACTAATAGCAGAAAGATCAGAGCCGTGAGAGTTCAGGCAAAGGTTATCTTTCCCAGGTAGCACCTCGCCCCACCAGAATTAGATTTTTTACTCTATTAGATTAATGAAATTTCAATGAGCTTGGTGCCCCCTGAAGCTTTGTTAGGGAAACAAATGACGATACTGGAGTGTGACAGCTTAGTGAGTTTCAAGAAGCTGAATACGTCTGTGAAAGAATCCACTCAGCTTATACTACATTGATCTCCATTTAAGACACATATTGGATTTTTACTTAGCTTCAGTTGATTGATTGGAGCATTTTACTTTTTGTGTTTTATACTTGTATAAAGACCTTGTTTAGTTAAATTTGCCATGCTCTGCTTCTTGTTTAATTGGCAAGTTCACCCAGAAAGTCAATGTTTTAATACAATGGGGCTACTCGTATTGGCACAGCATAACCAATTTTATGGGCCCTAATGGCAGCATTTATTATGCGAAAAGGGAAATAGGTGGTATATAGGGTTACCTTGGAGCACCTGTGACACTATGGCTACATGTATCCAAGATTCTGGTTTTGTTGGGTGAGATTATTTTACTAATTAAAAAGAAAAAAAAAATTGAGAAAGGGTTCCCCAGCGTTATGAAGGGTCAGAACAACATATTTCATTATATACCTCTGATGTCTTATGAACGGATACACAACCACATTGGTTATCAAAATCTATTTTGTTATGTATGACATGACATCAAGTTAAACATAGGTGGATCATTACACTTTGTGTTACTAGATCGCACATGTACATATGTAATCTGACATTTTGTAATTTGCTTTTGTATTTTTAGTAAGAACGAATGTCTTTTTCTACACTATCACTTGTGAATCAAGTGTTTTAATATTATGACTATTGTTCACATTATATGTGCGTTTTTACTATATATGCTAGATGGAGGCGAATAAAGGGTTAAGCCCTGGGCAGGTTCCCATGAGGGCGGATCCCAATCTTCCACTCCATAAAAGCAACTCACTTGCACTATTGTTTTGTATGACTAAGGCCGCTGAGTGCGGCTGAAACGCGTCACCTTGTCATCACCCACTGTTACTGCTGAATAAAAACCACATTGCTTGACATCCTGCGCTGGACAATCCCATTTCTTTCAACATATTTCATTGTACAAATAGACCAATATTATGCACCATATCTAAAAAAGACAAGGGAGACTTATCCAATTATGAGGGGACCTAAGGAGTGAAAACTAATTAGAAAAAAAATGGTAGGATTTTGGAATGTCAAAATAACATTACTGGATGAAACAGCATTAGAGATGAGCGAACTTACAGTGGTTCGGTTCGTCACAAACTTCTCGACTCGGCGGTTGCTGACTTTAGCCTGCATAAATTAGTTCAGCTTTCAGGTGCTCTGGTGGACTGGAGACTCTCTACTAGGACTGTATCCACATTTTCCAATCCACCGGAGCACCTGAAAGCTGAACTAATTTATGCAGGCTAAAGTCAGCAACCGCCGAGCCGAGAAGTTCGTGACGAATTAAATCACTGTAACTTTGCTTATCTCTAGACAGCATGTATGTACAGGTATAACCGCAATATCCAATATTTTCATGGTCTTTTCAGGACCGTTGAAACCTGAATTCATACTCAACATGCTATGAGCAGTCCAGATCTGTGAAATGTGTCAATGGCTGGATGATCTGACCAATGAGAATGGACATTTCACTTGTTAAAATGCATGTGTTACTGAAGTGCATGCACTGACTGGTGGTCTGGTAGTGCCTCCCTACAGTACAGTGAGGTACTACTTGTTCTGTTCTATTCTTTACTTGTACCAGGGTTAGCTGCCTCTTTTGGATACCAGGTGAGGGTGATAAGATTTGACTTTTTAAGGACTTTGGGGGAGATTTATCAATACCTGTGCAGAAGAAAAGTTGCCCATAGCAACCAATCAGATTGCTATTTTCATTTTGTAGAGGCCTTGTTAAAAATGAAAGAAGAATTCTGATTGGTTGCCATGGGCAACTTTTTCTTCTGCACAGATATTAATAAATCTCCCCCACTGTGTGTACTGTGTAGGACCCTGAAGAAGCTACTGTCCTCTATATACATAGTGATTACAGCTCCCAGCAGATCTTTATTACTTTTATATGTAAGGATTTGCTTTATCTACATTAGTTATCTACTTATTTTTCTTTAATCCTCACTTTTTCCTATTTTTGATGACATTTTCACTTCAGAAGTTATTAACAGTTTCCATAGAGTTATGGTCTCAACATACAATGGTTTTAACATACAATGGTTATCTTGAAACCAATTAATATTGTAAGTTTAGGGACCACTGTAAAAGCAATAATACAAAACTTTATTTTTTTATTTAAGTAAGTTTTATCAAACTGTATTTTTGATTATTTTTACATGCACTTATAGAGACATCTAATATGTAATTGTAGGGTAACATAATTTATATTGTGTGAATTATTTTTAGTTTTTATTTCAACAAAACCTAAATGAACAATTTACTAGTGGATTCTTTTTAATCCGTTTTTTTCAAATATGTATTTTTGTCAAATTATTTTGTTGTCCATCTGAACAAATTTGGATAATATGCGATGTTAAAGGGGTACTCCGGTGAAAAACTAATTTTTATTTTAAAATCAACTGGTGCCAGAACGTTAAACAGATTTGCAAATTACATTACATACAGAGGTGTCAGCAGAGAGCACTGTGGTCAGACAGAAAATAAATTTTTAAAAGAAAAGAACTGTGCTGCGGGAAAGTGTTTTGTGGGGGATTTGGGTTGTTGTTTGTATTATTCTTTTTTGTGTGTGTTTATTACAAAACTTCAATAAATATTTCTGATAAAAAATAAAAAAAACTTCGAGTATACAGCAGCTAATAAGTACTGGAAGGATTAAGATTTTTTTTATGTATAAGTAATTTACAAATCTGTTTAACGTTCTGGCATCAGTTGATTTAAAAAATTTGTTTTTCACCGAAGTACCCCTTTAAGGGAAAACAGGTGGTGTTATTGATATCTATTATGATGTACTAATATACATTTTACAATTACAGTTGGAACCATTTGGGTAACATCACTGTCCATATTTTTTGTACTTTTCCTGCCAGGTACCTGGCTGGCATTTACACCATAGTTTTTCCATCCTAGGCATGCAAGTCACATAATTGCACTAGTCCATCAGGTTGCAGCTTTTTTTGTGTAGACCTGCACTAATTTAAAGGGTTATCCCATCAAGATAAAATAGATGACCATATGTCTGATCACCTCCTTTATGAGCCAGCCAAGGGCCACTGCTTTGTGACTTCTGTTCTGATATACCAGGTAGGACCATGTACTAAGGT